>NC_134146.1:23885500-24196500 GCF_033958435.1 Carettochelys insculpta
ATCTGGCTCTAGTCTATTTCATTTCTATGATAAATTTTGTGTCAAAAATTCTTTTTCGTCTTTCACAGAAAGCCTTTGGAGAATAACTTAAAAAAAAAAAAAAAGCAAGTATCTGACAGCAAGTGCTAAAATATTTTTTTCCTTGTCTATACGGGTTTCATATCTTAAAGTGCTTTTCATTCTAAACTCTCATTTCCCACCTCCTCCATCAGACCAGCTGGATGCAGTGTTTCACTCCCTTTTGCCCAACAACATCTATTTGCTCAGCTCTGATTTTTATAGAAAATTGCTCCAGTTTTCTCTTGCTCACACCAAATTTGCAAAGAAAGGGCATCTCAACTGCACAATATAAAAGCCCTAAAGGTGTAGGTGTTCTCTACTGGTAAGGGCACTGTACTTGCAAACCCAGTTTTACCAATTTTTGCAATTAAAATCTTTGGAGATGCTCCTGCATATTGAGTGCAGGCTGAAGCCCAAATGATGGCAGGTAAAATCCTGGCTTCCATGACCAGCTGTGTGAAAACTTCCATTGACTCGAATAGAGTCATCTTCACTTGGAATCTGTCATCAGGACAGGAAAAGCACATACTTTCAAAAGAGTCTTTCAAAAGAAAGTGCGTGTAGATGGTCCACAGGCCTCCTCCATGGCACCACCCAGCTGGGGCGCAGAGATGGCCTGGCCAGTGCTAGCGGAGCTCTGTGGTCTCTGCATATGACTGCCTTAAAGGTGCTGAGAGCCCCGGAGACCCTTTGTCAGGAAGCTGGGAGCATGCTGATAGCAAGGAGATGAGCCCCTAGCATCACGTCCTCATGGCCACCCCGTTCAGCCAAGACTCCATCCGTGGCCACCAGCCAGTCTCCCCATGACCCCCAGCCCCCCTTCCCCTAGAGCTCTCAGTGGGGGCCCAGGAGCCCACCCTTGCCACAAAGTGGAGAGCGCCCTCCTGGACTGAGCTGGAGCTCAAAGACCTGCTGGGACTTTGGCAGGAGAGGACTTCTACCTGAGGCTGGCTGGCCCTCACCTTGGAGCAAATTCGCACCAAGGTGAAGGAACTCTGGCAGTGATGTGGCCAGGCCTGGGACACTGCCAGGGGCTAGCCCATTCCCTGCGGGAGGGAGGGGGGCTCCCCAAAGGTCAGCACCATCCCCATGGCACAGTGGAGGCCATGTGCGGCAGGGCACACAAGCCACAGCTTCCAGGACATCCCCGTCCCTTGGCCCAGGGATGGGGGCTGCTGCCCATGGTAGTTGGGATGCATGTCATGCAGAGCGGCACTGCAGGACTGATGTTCTCTCTCTCTCTCTCCTTCCATCCTTACAGCTGGTCTGTCCAAGGGCCAGGAGAGCCCTATCCACCTCCTGGAGCCAGACAGCCCACAATTGGCAGCCAAAAGGACCGGGCCACCCCCACCACCAATGCCTGGGTGGGCCCGCAGCTGGAGGGACTGTTGCTATGGCCAGGATGACAAAGCTGCCACCTACATGGCCACCCCCAAGGGAGCAGAACCAGCTGGTCAGGGAGCTGCTGGCACTGGACTGCAGCGACCTGGCAAGGCAGGGGAAGGCCTGGGGTGAGAGGGTGGAGATGATCAGGACCATTTGCAGGATCCTCACAGAGCTGCTGGCCCTGCCACCCAGCTACTGCACCCTGCCACCCTCAGCTGCCCTATGCCTCCCAACTGCCCCCCGCCACCACCCTGACACTCTCCCAGCTGCCCTACCATGATTCCCTGTGCCCCTTGCTACCCATCTCTCACCCAACCTTCCCCCTGATGCCATGTTGGGCCTTGCTAAGTGGTTGATGTGTCAGCCACCTGCTCCTGTACTGAGCCCAAGGCTGCCACCTCCCCACACTTCCCCGTGAACCCAACCCCATCGGGAACCCTGCACCTGGGGCAGGAGGGGCTCCCACACCCACCAGGGCTCATAGACCTTCCACCCCCTTGGAGGACTGAGGCCCCCTGCCCCAGACCCCCCCTCCAGGTTCTGGTGCCCACTCTTGCCCTACACCCCTACACACTGTATATAGTTCCCCTCTCTACATAGTTCTGGGAATATTTATCTATCTGAAAAGTTCTGGTTTATTTGACAGCATAGTTTGTTTTATCAGCAACCCTGTATCCTACTTTACTGGTGAGATGGGTTGGAGGAGTCGTGGGAGAAACAGGTTGGGGCTGTGGGCCATGGGAGCCTGCTGGGGTGTCTGGTGAGTGGTCACTGGGGCCCACAGGCAAAAGACTCCCAGCAGGCCTCCTGGATACAGAGCCCATTGTGGTGGGCCTGATGGTTAGTGGTTGCAGTGGGCTGCTTGTACCTGGGTCCAGCCTCGACCATCCACTCCAAGAGGAAGGTCTCCTCCTTCATCTCTCTGAGGTTGCGGAGGGTGTAGTAGGCCCCCACAACCTGGTGGGCATTCTGTACCTCAACATTGAGGTGCATGAGGAGGTACCTGAACCTCGCCTTCAAGCTCCCAAATGCACACGCTACTGGGTAGCGTGCCCAGGTGAGATGGCTGTTGAATAGCTCCTGGGAATGGGTGGGCTGGCCTGTGTATGGCTGTCTGAGCTAGTGCTGCAGGGGAAAGGCCCAGTCACCCACCATGCACAGGGACATGATGACATCCCCGAGTACAAGCTGCCACTGGGGGATGTGGTTCCCACATCCATTGTCTGGCAGAGGCTGAAGCTGCTGAAAACCATCATGGGCCTGGCCTGATCAGCCCACATAGATGTCCATGAGGACCTGCAGCACCACAGAATAGTAGCCCTGGCAGTACACACATCAGCCAATGCTGTGGTGTGGGGCTCAGATGGTGATGTGAGTGCCATCAATTGCACCAAAGAAGTGTGAGAAACTGAGGTTGGAGAAGCTTGCAATGGCCATGTCCAGGTCTCCAATGCACATGAGCTTCCGGAGCAGCACCTGGTTAATCACCATCATGACTTGCAGAGGATGGAGAGTGAGCAAACTCATGAATGTGTGAAGGTAGGCCCCTGACCCCAGCAGGCTCCTCTGCCCCCTTCCAGCCCCACTGCCCCACCCTCTCACACCCCAGCCCTGGCCCCTGATGATTACCCTTGCCCAGCAGCCCGCTCCCCACCTCCCATGCTGGGCCAGAAAGTGGAGCATGCCTTACCTCAAGGAGGACAGCCTCAACAGTGGTCTTGCCCACCTTGAACTGCTGCCCCACAGAGCAGTAACTGTCCGGGGTGGCGAGCTTCCAAATGATGAGGGCCATGCGCTTCTCCAGGGTCAGGACGGGCTGCATCTGGGTGTCCTGGCACCGGACAGCAGGGGCAAGCCAGCTGCAGAGCTCCATGAAAGTGTCTTTCTTCATGTGAAAGTTCTGCAGACAGTGCATGTCATCCCACTTGGCCAGGAACAGGAGGTCCCACCAGTTGGAGTTCATGGGGTGGCTCCATAGATGCTGGCTGGCTCTGGGGGATGAGGGGAATGGCCTGTTCTTTCGAAAGAGTGGCCAGGGCAGTATGGCTGTGCTCTTTTGAAAGAGTGCATCAATCTTTCAATCCGCTTTCTGTACGTGGATATGATCTTTCAAAAAAAAAATTTCCTGAAGAGATCTTCCAGAAAATCTTCTTTCAAAAGGTTGCTGCAGTGTAGATCCAGCCTTGAAGAATTTAAGTCACCTCTATGAACTTGGAGGGCATATGTTGTTTTTATGGGGTTTACACCAGAAGAGGGAAGCTGTGGTTTGAAACTGGGTTCCTATAGGAATTTCACCAAGCTGCCAAGGAGGAATATATACTAGGCCATGATATGGCCTAACTGTACAGCTTGTCTTGCTGGCAGTATCTATTTTGGTCTTTTATCACCTCCTGCAAGAGGGCATTTTGTGTCTCCTGTTTAGAACAACCTTCCTTATGTCCCAGCACATTGCAGTTCTGGGGGACTGGCAACCTATTTTTCATTGACAGATAATCGTCATGCTAATGTACCAAAGAGCACATGAATACCAGCTAGGTCAAAATTAATGCATACATTCAAGCATTTTTGAAAAGACCTATACATTGTTGATATGTACACACATGAGAGATTTTTAATCTTTCATTTCCATATTTGTATCAAAATGGAAAAATTACATTTTCAATCCATGGTTCAGTAGCTTCATGTCCTCCTACTTAAAACAGGGTCTGTGGGATTATTTTAGTTCATATACAGGTATATAAATGCAAGTTATCTTCATACTTAATTCTCAGTTTATCAGGATGTCTCCTTCCACGTCTCAAATATTCATCTGTTTTGTTTTTTTAATCCTTGTTAATTGCAAAAACTAAACAAATTCGTGAGACAAATGTCTCAGTGAAAAAACAGCTTATGTTGTGCATGGATGTATGTTAACTGAAAACACAAGTGACAGCCAAGAAATTAGACTGTGTAGTTTTAAAAAATTAGAAGTCAGGAAATACTAATCAAAAGGCTTAGCACAAGCAATTTATTTTCTTCTATCTGCGTACCACCATCCCTGTGCCCCACTGAACATTTAACTGTGGACCACAAATCTATAATGCTCACACTGTCCTGTAAATTGTGATTGCACTCTGTAATTAAACCCTGAAAACAAGACTATTTCTGATCTCCTAGTACAGTCCATAGACCACAATGCTTTATTTATTATGTTCCACATGTAGTCTAACAAGATGCTGAATGCAGCTACCTTCCCATTCTGGGTTCTGTGCCACATTTCCCTCTCCTGCTATTAGCCACAAACACCCTCCTCCCACCTACAGCAACGCAGAGTTGTACATTTTTGTTTCTAAGGCTAACAGCTCAATTCTCCCGCAGTGAAAGAGTTTTGCCTTTGAGTCGGGTGGCAGCAGGATCATTTCCTAGGGGCTTGTCTCCAGAAGAGTATTATTCTGGAATAAAGGAGGATGGGAATTTAAAGTGGAATACTTATTCTGAAATAACTCCGTTTGAATAAGCACTAACACTTTCAGCATGAGGCCAGTCTGGAGAGAGTGCATGTTGGGTATTCAGGTCCTCTCCTAAGTAGAAATAATTCAAGTACCAGGATCAGAGCTCCTGTTACACCCCTCTCTGGTGTCTGACTCAGTCCATGGTCCCAAGTAAACTATGCTGGACATTAGCATGGCTTCTCTACCAGGCAGGCTGCTAGCACATCCCAGAATGCAGTTCACCACTTGCACAGCCACCTCCCCTTGGCTTGTTCAGTAGACTCTCACAGACACAGTTACCAAGGGGCTCTCCATGCCCTAGAAGAGGGTATTCTATTTGCTGCTATCTAAGATTCACCAAGGGTAAGTCATGCCTGACCAAACTGATTAGCTTCTATGATGAGGTAACTGGCTCTGTGGACATGGGGAAGTCAGTGGATGTGATAAACCTTGACTTCAGTAAAGATTTTGATACAGTCTCTCACAACATTCTTGCCCATAAGTTAAGGCAGTATGGATTGGATACATGGACTATAAGATGAGTAGAAGCTGGCTTGACGGTCGGGCACAATGGGTAGTGGTCAGTGGCTCAATAGCTAGATGGTGGTCAGTTTCAAGTGGAGTGCCCATGGCTCGGTTCTGGGGCCAGTGTTGTTCAACATCTTTATTAAAGACCTGGATGATGGACTGGATTGCACCCTCAGTAAGTTTGCAGATGACACCAAGCTAGGGGGAGAGGTAGGTACATTGGAGGGTAGTGAAAGGATCCAGAGTGACCTGGATAAATTGGAGGATTGGGCCAGAAGAAATCTGATGTGGTTCAACAAGGAGAAGTGTAGCGTTCTGCACTTGGGATGGAAGAATCCCAAGCATTGTTATAGGCCGGGGACCGACTGGTTAAGCAGCAGTACAGCAGAAAGGGACCTAGGGATTATAGTGGCTGAAAGGCTGGATATGAGCAAACAGTGTGCCCTTGTAGCCAAGAAGGCCAACGGCATATTAGGTTGCATTAGGGGGAGCATTTTGAACAGATCTAGGGAGGTTGTTGTTCCCCTGTATTCTATATTGGTGAGGCCACATCTGAAACATTGCATCCAGTTTTGGGCCCCCCCAGTATAGAAAGTATGTGGATGTGCTGGCGCAGGTTCAGTGGAAGGCTATGAAAATGATTAAGGTTCTGGAGCACATGACCTATGAGGAGAGGCTGAGGGATTTGGGGTTATTTAGTTTGCAGAAGAGAAGACTGAGGGCTGAGTTAATAGCAGCCTTCAACTTCCTGAAGGGGTGGGCTAAAAGGATTGGAGAGAAACTGTTCTCAGTGGTGACAGATGGCAGAACAAGGATTAATGGTCTGAAATTACAGAAAGAGAGGAGTAGGTTGGCTATTAGAAAAAACCTACTTCACCAGGAGGGTAGTGAAGCACTGGAGTGTGTTGCCTAGGGAGGTGGTGGAATCTCCATCCCTAGAGGTTTTTAAGTGCCAGCTTGACATTGTCACAGCTGGGATGACTTAGTTGGGGTTGATCCTGCTTGAGGCAGGGGACTGGACTTGATGACCTCTTGAGGTCCCTTCCAGCTCTGTGATTCTATGATTCTAAGTAGCTTAATAGAATTCTGTTTAAAGCATATAATATGATGGTTGGTAGAGAGTCTAGGCAGAGTAACAGTGCAGCTGAATTAGCCTGGTTATTGGCACTTGTGATGTTAAATTATGCAGTTTTAACAGGGCATTAACACCAGACTTTTTCTTTTTGAAAGTTATTGATATATAAGATGCATAAGTTAAATCTTGGAAAATGCTGGGCAACCACATGGTCTGCCATTTTAATACAAGTAATTTCCTTCCATTTTAATATTTTATGCTAATTGATTGTCTCTGTCGAGGTTGAAACTTTCTCTCCCAGCACACTCTTATCTAGCAACGTCTGGCAGGACAATGGATGTTGTTCAGGGCACCACAGAGCTCCACTGGTGGCAGAAAGCCCCACTGGCAGCCTGCTCTGGGTATCCTCAGGGACAGCCCTAAGGCAGACAGCCAGGTTGGGGAGCCTCACTAATGGGAGCCTGGCTGGGGTTCAGAAGCCCCACTTTGGGGAGCCCAGCCCCAGTCAGGAGTCCCACCAGGACCACCATAGTGTGGAGATGGGCTGTGGCTTGGAGCCCCACCAGCAGCCCTGCAGCCACTGGGACCTCTAGTGGGGCTGGGTAGCCACAGAGCCCCATGGCAGGGAGCCCTGCTGGCAGCTCCACAGCTTCAGGAACTCCTTCCAGGGCCAGAGGGAACCTGGCAGCCCCATGGGGGATACCTGCAGAAGTGCCACTCCCCAGACAGCCTGGGGACTTGACCTCCGCTCATCTGGCAAATCCCCTCCTTCGGGACCACTCAGGTCCCAAGGGTGCCAGATGAGGGATGTACAATCAGTATTTATGGTGTTAAGTAGCCACTTGTGGGAAGACATACCTACTGTACAAACAAACTATAGCACTCCATAATCATCTGCTACATGCTACATCATATGGATTTATTTTTAATTGTTCAGCTGTGAAGATACAGCTTACTCATAACTCTGTGTAAGGAAGTGCTCCATAACTTGCCATGGCATGTGATTGCTTAAGCCAGAATAGCTGTTCCTTTTAAATCATCAACAGTCCGAGCAGCATAAGTTGATTCCTCTACTGTATGTGTACTGCAGGCAGTTCTCTCACCACATGTGCACTGCTGTCAGGTCACTCATGAGGAGCTGACAATGTGTACAATGCCCTCTGACTCTTGTGAAATGCGTTCACTACGACCTCTTAAACTATGACCCCAAGACATGGGCTCAAACCGTGGGATAACACTGCAGTGCCTTAATTCAGATACTATTGTGTTGTTTTTCCTGATAAAACTTTAACTCAGGGTGTCTTCTTTCACTGCCTGTAAGGCTCCAGTAGTGAGTGCTTCAATGTAAATTGATTTGATTCAGTAACCCAGACACCATTTTCCCTAACAACAGATGAGAATCTAATATTCAACACACACACACACACACACACACACACACAGAGTCAGTCTAGGTCTTTGCCCTAATATGTCTACCTAACCTTGCTCCAGCAGTATGAAGTAGCTTCACAGTTTGCTTTACCAACTTGATTAGGGGAATGCACAGTAGTGGTGTAGAGGCAGTGTAACCAGCTTCGTGCTGCATATTCTCCAGTAGGCCATGCTGTGGCAGGTCATGCTTAGGAGGAGAAAAAGGCTGCAGTCCTATTTCACTCCAGACATCTGTAGCTGCTGAGAAGAGCTTTGGGTGCCACTGCAGTCATGTGTCACACAGATGTATCCCCTTCTGGTTGTTCTGGGGACCAGCTCATGGTGGGACCAAACCGTGTGCCAGCACCCCCAGGGTATGGACTAGTACAAAGGTGTCTTAAGGCTATTTTTTATGAGACATTCTGGAAAGAGATGAGCTGGAGACAAAAAAGCTCCATCCGTAGCGAACGTTCCGAGATTGATGCTCTCGGTTTGAGCATCAGCTCAAACTCTGGACAAGCAGAACGAAAAGTTGTGTATTTGATTCAGCTTACTGCAGCTCATAGTTATGCCACTTCAGGGGCCCTGGTGGTGTCAAGTCCACCTGGGTGGGTGAGATTGTAAAACTGCAAGGTAACAGTAATTTCCTCTGCAAGCCAGAGCTGTCCTAAAAGGCAAAGGTGCAGGACAGGGAGCTCCCATGTTCAGGGCATCTGAGATGATGTCCTTCCCTGCTGCAGTTTAAACATTGGCTCTATTTTTTTTTTAACTAGTGACCTTCTATCCCACCCTCATGTGCAGTAGAATCCCTTCCAAATTGTTTTATTCACCCTTTGCATGGTGTAATTGAATGATTTTGATGTACAGCCTCATTCAACCCCATAGATTTCAGTGAATAACTTGGCCTAAGTCAGCAAACTAGTCTGCCACTCTGACAGTGGCAATGTATAGGGGATGCATGGGGGTGAGGAGTCAAGAGCCCCCCAGATTGGACTGCCAGCACTGTCCATGTCTTCCCTGTGTCTCTCCCCTGGCGTATTCAGCCACTCTCCCTGGCAGCAGGACAGAGCCACTCCTGCCTAAGAGCACCAGGGCCAGCAAATTAGTCTGACACTATGTACACAAAATCCCATTCGAATCAACATTGTGCGTGTGACTTTTGGCATCACAAGCCCTATTTGTTTATACGGGATATTCATGGGTATAGATTGGGAGGGTGCCGGGAGTCATCACTCCCACCCCCAACAGAGGTACACCCCCCCCGATCTGATTTCTGCACATGTTGAGATGTCCTGCAGGGATTGTATCACTCAGCTTGTTTGGGATGGCGGTGGAGGGTGGGCAGGGAGGTTCTGTCCGTCCTCCACTGTCTCACTCTCCCTCCCATGTGTCTGTTCATGTGCAGCAGAGGAGACAGCAGTATGAAGTCAGTGTTGCCAGTGCTGCATACTGGGAAGTAATGATACAAATCCTGAAAAGTTGCAAAGTGTAGCTACACACACATACACACACACACACATTAGAGCTGTCAAGTGATTAAAAATTAAGTGTGATTAATAGTGCAATGTAAGAAAATTAAGCCTCATTAATCATAATGATAAACAATAAGGCTAATGCTACACTCACCCCCCACTGCCAGCAGCTTGATGCAAATAAGCAGTCTCGAAAATTAACAATGACTGTTTGTTTGCATATTCAAGTGGCTCATTTGCATATTCACAGCAGAAAGCAAGCAAGAAGAATGTGGTTCTGCCAGCAAAAACTCCCTCTGTCACCAGCCCCTTATCCCTGGAAAAAATCATCCTAATTAGCCTAATCATCCTGGTTATCCTAATTACTATTTCCTGCAGCCCACTGTTAAATACTTTTCCCCTGACACTGCACAGAAATGTAGCTGGAAATGTATATGCAAATAGGGAAAGGTAAAGGGTTCAAGAAGTGTTTGTGAGAGAGAGAGAGTGTATGTGTGTGAGAGGGAGACAGGTGGTGCAAGTCCACAGGAAAACACTAATGTTTTGTTTCAGCCCAGTCTTCAGTGCTAGTCTGTTTCTACTAGGTATTTAGGGTTTAATTCAACTCCCAAGTCAATGGACACTAGACTGGGCCAATATAATATTATTTAGGGGGTGGACAGGGACAGAGAAATAGGGACCAAAGAGACCGTGACTCTCCCATTAGCAAAGATCAAAGCCTGTTCTGGGGTTTAACCAGAGCTTTACATAGCAATTTAGCATTATACGTCTGCACCTATATCTAAGTATAGGTAGACGTGCAATGTCAGCTGTTCTGCCTGCATTACTGCAATATGGGTGGTCCCCACAATATACAGCTTCCACTTAATTAAATGGCAGGACCTTAGGCACACTGCCACTGCAACTGCAGCATCATTTCCCTTGACTGGCATTGTACCAAAAGAGAGAGGGAGAATTTATAGGTACCCAGCACAGATTAAATATGGATTTCCAAATTAAAATGTTTTTTTCCTCTTTTGAGGACCGGAGAAATGCTGACCAGAGCTAACGTGTTCTGTTATGTACTCATCTATGTATATAGAAAGTAATTTGATAATGTTAGTGCCAGTCAGCTATCTGGGACTTAGCCAACCAAAACAGTCATGTAGCACTTCAAAGACTAACAAAATAACTTATTAGGTGATGAGCTTTCGTGGGGCAGACCCACTTCTTCAGATCTAGCCTGGCTACCTCTCTGTTATCATCCAATCAAGGCATTCAAATCCATGATGGTGCTGTGAGACTTGGCTTTTGGGTGGAATGTTACCTTTCATTACAGCATTCCTTCTTGCTTCCATATGTGGGCAAATGTTCAAGCTTTGGTGGGGTGAGGTGGCTTTGATGACAGATTTCACAGCTCTCTGCAGCAGCTCCAGGTCATCATAAGCTGTCTGGTAGCAGCACTCACTATTTCTTCACTACAGCTCCAAGGGTAAAGCCACTAGCAATAACCCTTTCACTGCTTGCTGAGAACTCTGTGGCTATGTCTACACTGAGGCGCTACTTCGAAATAGCTTATTTCAATGTAGCGAAATCTAAATAAGCTATTTTGATGCATAGCATCTACACGTCCTCCAGGCCTGGTGCCATCGACATTGAATGCTGACGTAGGACAGCACTAAATCGAAATAGGCCCCACAGGGGAGTGTCTACGCACAAAAACAGCCCCAGTCGGAATAAGGGGGCTAGGAAACCCTGCAGACAGGGTCACAGGGCGGACTAGCCCTTCCAGTGCAACAGCAAGCGGCTCCCTTAAAGGACCCCTCCTAGGCAGACTCGGCCTGCACAGCACAGGTCTGCAGAGCCCACAGCCGCTTGCACCCCGTGCATGCAGCATGGACCCCCAGCGGCAGCAGCAGGCAGAAGCCCACACAGCTGCCCCCCGGAGCAGTGGCCGCCCTACTCGGTGCCATGGAGGAGGCCGCCCAGCATCTCCTAGAAGAAGATGAGTTCTCCTCCTCCGGGAATGAAGAAGCCGCCCCAGACCATGGAGCCCTCCCGGCCTCCCCCCACCGGACGCGCCGCCAGCTATGGAGGTACCCCACCAGCACAGAGTGTCGGGAGCGGCTGGTGCTTGGGGAATGGGACAACGACCACTGGCTCCGGAATTTCTGGATGAGCCGGCAGACATTTCTCAAGCTCTGATCCACTTCCTTTGCCCTGAGCTGGGAGCAGGCCTGTGAAGAATTCTGACACGGGTCAGGAAGGTTGCCAATGTAAAGGGTTTTCTCAGGCACCTATTTCCACCTGCTTTAAAGATGAATTTTAATAGGGGAGCAACACAAAGAGGCCATGCTATGCCTGAGAGTCAGGCCCTGGTGCAACAGTCGTGTCTCCTGACAGTTGAAAGACAGCAAAGAGACCAAGTAACCTTCCTCCTTCTAAAGACACAGACACTGGCGGTCAGCTTTAAAACAGCCAGCTGTCAGACAGGAGAGTAGATCTCTCAGCTGAACCACAGCATATACCAACACACAAACAACCCCCACATTCTCCCATAGCTCTCTGGGCAACACCTGCTAACTATCCCTTTTGGAGCATCAGTGAGCCCCTCTTTGGGGGCTCTTCAGCTTATGCCATGGAGGTTTCTGGAGCTGGAGGGCAGCAAAGGGGCTGGCATCAATGTAGGGCAAGTGGAGGAGATGTGGGACTCATAAAACTTGACCTTTTATCAACTGAACACTATTGTAACAAGGGGCTCCAGCAGAAGAGGAGCAGCAGCCCGGACCGGGGATCCAGGAGGGCAAGGGGACCACCGAGTGGTCAAGTAAGGAGGGGGACCTCACCATTGTCTTCCCCTCCCACTCCTCCAGCCAGGCGACCGGGAACCAGACATCCCCAGACATTGACAAGGGACCCTCTAGTACGTACAGGGAGGGGTGCACACCTGCTCCACAGCGTGGGGATGATGCAACGGCTAGTCGCCCGCACACAGGCCACCCCCCCACATGAGATGTGGCACCCCGCGGTGGTGCACCAGTGATGCCCAGCACCTGCCCTCAGTGGACAGCGTTGCAGGCCACACAGGAGTGGTGGCTGGTCAGTGCCAGACAGCACCTGGGACCTGCACACCGCAGGCCAGGAAGGGCCACCGGCATGAGAGACCCCTGGATGTACCCCCAGGCCGGGAGGCCCAGCCTGTGGGGGGTGGGTCAGTGCCCCTTGGGGGTCAGTGTCCTTTGGGAGGCTGGGGGGCCCCATGGGGTGGGCTCGGGCAGGTGGGCCACAGCCTGGTCCCCTCCATCCAGGGCACGTTACTGACATGCTGTCTTTCTCTCCACACAGCCACACCATCCGTAGGCTGGGACAGCCCTGTGCCGTCTCGCAACCCCGAGAGCCCCTCCCGCCCCCTGCAGCCCTCGGAGGTGCCCAGATGCCACCCCAGGCAGTGCATCGCAGGGCTGTGGCCAAGAGCCCCCCACTGGGCTGAGGAGGACCCAGCCAGCCAGTGCCAGGCCAAGGTGGCCGAACAGCACCTGATGCTCACCCAGGCTGATGTGGAGTGGAGGAGGGCAGCCTGGGAGAGGCTGCTGACCACCCTGGAGGACGTTGACCACACCTTCCTGGACCATACGGCCACCGTTGCCCACTTCCTGACCCCCCCGGCAGCTCCCCCCGCTGAGCCTGCCCCCCCACCCCCACCAAGCCCACACCCTCTGCCCTCACCAGTCCCACTCGCTGGCATTATCTGCTGGTGCTACTCACACCCTCTCCTACCCGCCAGGGACCCTGCACCCGGGGAAGCAGGGGCTCCAGGGGCCGACAGGGCTTGCAGCCCACCACCCCTGCCCTGGAATGAGTGCCTCGCCCCCCTTCAAGTTAGGTTCCCCCACTCCCCTCCAAGTTAAGTTTCCACCCCCTGAACATAGTTAACTATGAAAATAGTGTAGATAAATGTTTATTTTATTGTTCACCACTCCGTGCTGTGCTCCTCAGGGGGATGGTGGGTGGTGGATGTGCGGGTGTGGTGCTGGTGGGGGTGGGGGTGGCAGTGATGCTGGGTGGCAGATGTGCATGGGATGTGGGTGTGCATGTGGGTCAGCTGTGGCCATCAGCAAAGGCTTGCCTGAAGGCCTCCCGGATGCTGTGGCCATCCCAGTGGGCCTGGCAGATGGGGGCAGTGCCTGGCGGCTCATAGCCGACACCAGCCGGAGGGGACCGCCCCCCGGGGACGTAGGCGTCCCCCTTTCCAACCACAACATTGTGGAGGATGCAACAGGCGCCCACCACCTGGGGCATGTTGAGGACCCCGACCTCCAGCCACGTGTGGAGGCACCTCCACCACCCCTTTAGGCGCCTGAAGGTCTGCTCCACAACGTTGCAGGCGTGGTTGAGGTGTTGTTTGAATGCCTCCCGGGTGGGGTCGAGGTGAACCGTGTACAGCCTCATGAGCCATGGCTGCAGGGGGTATGCCACATCTGCCACCATGCAGAGCGGCACGGTGACGTCCTCTGCTGCCGGGATCTCCTGCTTTGGGACGAAGGTGCCGGCCCCCATGCTCTGGCAGAGGCCGGAGTTCTGGAAGACTCAGGCATCATGGGTGTGGCCGGCCCAGCCCACATAGATGTTGGTGAACCAGCCCCTCGCATCCACCGTGGCCTGGAGCACCACTGAATGTTAGCCCTTCCTGTTCACATACTGGCTGGTGCTATGTGGCGGGGAGCAGATGGGGATGTGTGTGCCATCCAAAGCTCCAAAGCAGTTTGGAAAGCCCAGGTCCTGGAAGCCAGTGATGGTGTTGTCCACATCCCCCAGGGAGACGACCCTATAGAGCAGCATCGCATTGATGGCTCTGACAACCTGCAGGGGGGACACGTGCGCTAGTGCGGGTGTGGTGGCCGCCTCCCCCCATCTCAGGCCCATTCTGCCCCCACTCCCATCCAGCCCCTGCCCCATCTGGCCCCTTGCAATGGAGGGCTGCCCTTGCCCCAGTCCCCCCCACCCCCAGCCTCACCTTACCTCCATAAGTACAGCTCCGACGGTGGCCTTGCCCACCCCGAACATCTGTCCCACGGAGCAGTAGGAGTCTGGGGTGGCCAGCTTCCAGATGGCAATCGCAACCCATTTCTTCAGCGTGAGGGCTGGCCACATGCAGGTGTCCTGGTGCCAGAGTGTGGGGGCAAGTCAGTGGCATCTTGTCGAAGGTCTGCCTCGACATGTGGAAGTTCTGCAGCCACCTTTCCTCACCCCACTCCCCCAGCACCAGGTGCTCCCACCAGTCGGTGCTGCTGGGATGGGTCCAGAGGCGTCGGGGCACCCAGGGGGTGCCTGGCGGTGCCCCAGGTGGGGAAGCCCCGCAGCCCCAGGGGTACTGCCCAGCCACCCGATGAGCTTGGGTGCAGCTGCAGTGAAGGTGCACGGCACTGCCAGCAGGGAGTCCATAATGAGGGCATCCTCCTGCAGGAGCTGTCGCTGGGTCTCCATCGTGGGCACAGGTGGGCTCTGCCAGGCTGGGAAAGGCTGGGCAGCACTTGGCTCATGTGGAGGGGAGGGACCCTTTAAAGGAGGCAGCTTGCCGCAGCCCCAGAAGGGCTTGTCGGCCATGCGACCCCGTCCGCGGCATCTCCTGCCTCCCTTCCTTCAAAAGAGGGCTTGGAGCCGTGGGGACACCCTCTTTCAAAAGACCTGTGGTGGCACTTCGAAAGATCAGATCTAAATGCCGATCCAAAAATGGCAGCGGGTGCTCTCTTTCGATGGCCACTATTTCAACCGCCAAACTTCAATTTTCACCGTTTGGAAAGGATGCTCACATGTAGACCCAGCTTTAATGTGTAGGGATCGAGCTCCTTAGCAATTCACTGAAGTCTCATTATGTGCCCTTCTTTTTCCCTCAAAGCTCTTATGATTTGTTCATGGTTTAACTTCCATCATGTAAGTCTCATATTTTTGTCCTATTCATCCTTAAGTACAGCACTAAAGAGTTGAAAAGAGAGATGGCCAAAATTTGGACTATTTGCCCATAGTCCCATCTTTGTGGATTCAAATAAACAAACTTGCATGTAAACCAGCTCCACAGGCAAGGATTTTTCAAAGCCATCACCATTTTTGGAGCTTGCTAGTTGCTTAGGAAATTAACTCAGTTGTTGTCAACTGTTCTGCTCTTTGCTTGACCTCTGTACTTTGATCAGTGCTCATATGGTTCACTAGCAGATAGAAAGTGAGTCTGACTTGCTGTCCCAGTTTTTGAAGTATACATAGTAAGAGATTATTATTCCAACAAAACTGCATTGAAGTATAAGAAGCACATCAACTTAGCCTTAGAAAATTGCTTATTAGCGCTCTCTAATTGGAATAACTCACTGCCTGAAAAGACCTCTTGTAGTGATCATTACTGCTCCAGTGTCTGTGTCTCGGTATTTGATCAATCCTCATAGATTTATTATACTATAAGGAAAAGTTCCCGAAACAGGGCTTATTTCACAGATACCTCCCAAAGGCATTGTTCTGGGTGCTACAATGTGCTGACTGTCCCTAAAATCTATTTTTTTAAAATGGAGAGAGTCATGCATCTTAACCCCTTGTTTTTAATGACTTCTGCCTGTTCACTGATGTCTTCACAGGAAAAAAAATACAAATAATTTTAATTAAAGAAGTAGCAAGGTCTGCTACAAAAATGAGCCCTTGAAACATGTCTGTGATTCTGTTAAGATCAGCAAGCACCATCTGAAAGGTAAATTTCCCTCTACAAATGTATTTGTTATAGTTCTAAACAGTGAACAGCCATTTCATCAAGGAGAAGAGAACCTAATGTGTATTATAAAGGCTTTGTGATTTTTGGAAAATGTACTATCTCAAAACCAATACATGTTTAACCCATGCAGTGCCATAGCTTGTACTTTACCTAACAAATTGCAGCAAAGTTTGCTTATTTTTCTTAAGTCCTTTCAGTTTTTTTCTTTTTTTCTTGATTGTCTACTGCACACCTGTATTGCCAGTGTTTTTGCTGGTCATCTATGGAAGTTGGTTTGGGCTCTGAGCTGCCTTAGGGTTAGGTTAGACTAGAACTTGGATAGTGATAGAATTTGAATTTTATCTTGCCAAAACCATAAGTTTTTCTTGGAAGATTCCTTCCCAAACTGGCAGAAATTTCGTATGATTTTTTCCCCTTCTGTAAATTATATATCTTCATCTTTTGCTATGTTATAAAGCTTTAAATGCCATGTAAAAGGTGTGAGAGAGAGCTGAAGAACTGGTGCTTTAGAGAGCACACAAGCACTTATGAGCTCTGTCCAGCACATTTTAATTTTTTGGGAAATAATGGAAATTCTCAGAGGCCTGTCTGTGCGTATGAGCATGTGAGATCAAGGCCACAAATCACCCCAAAAGCCTTCACTGTGTATCTGATGTTGCAAGATGTAAGCACCCCAGATGGGGAGAATTTTGCAAGATTTCTATAATTTTCCCTTCACTGGGGATCGGTGGGATAAGGGCATGTGACATTAATTAAAATCATTGCTTTAAAATAACGTGCATAAAAAGGTATCCCTTTAAATGATTTTACTCAACATGATACAGACATCAAAAGCATTATTAAACATATCTGTTCTAGGCTGTGACTTAGATCTCATAGTTCAAGCTGTTTATGCTTCATTAACTCCCAAGAGAAAAGTTGGCAAAAAATTACATCCCTCTGGTAGTGAAGAATTTTTCAGCACTGTCTGTCTCAATCTTCAGCTTCCCAGTTTCACCATGAATTAAACTTTAGTCTTTCTCTGGTCACAAGAGCTGAATAATCATTAATCCTTTTAAGAAAAGAAACAATACTGAAAAAATGTAGAGTGCCCATAAAAGAATGCCAGTTGCCATTAATTCTTTCACTGCCATTTGTGGATTATGCATATTATGCACTGTAAAGTTTGCGCAAACCCATTAATACAACTTCATGAAAGAGCTGTGTCTGTGGTGTTGGGTACCACTTGAGGATCTGTCCTTATAAATGTAAACTTTTCTGCATCTTGGCGGGTGAATGTGCTGACATTTCTGCAGAAAGAGTTGCTGTATGTACACATACAGTTCAGAAACTGGCAAAAGGATGACCGCTTTTGGCTCCGATATTGACCACAAGCTTTTTTCCTTTAATGGTGAGTCTGGAAAGGTTCTTACAAAAGACATTTTCCTTCCCACAGCTGAAATTCCTCACACACTACGTGCATTTTGCTTCTAAGCAGTAATGGAGAAGACTGGATTGAAAATTGTCATTCACTCCACCCGCAAGCTTCCTTTCAAAGTAAAGGTCAGACTTTACCCTGGGTCTAAATATACAGTATACAATAATTTGAAACCCCTCTAATTTTAAGATTAAGGGTTGGTGCTCTGCCAAAATAACCAAAATGGACACATGGTTGACATGCTGGGGACACAGTCCTGCCACCTCCATGTATCCTCCAAAAAGTGGAGAAGGATCTTTTAATTGGCCTAAATTATTAAAGCACTGTCCTGAAATATTTTAATTGCTGCACTTTTTAAACAGATTCTCTGGCTCCATTCTTTGTCTACCTGCTTTTGGCCCTTTTGTCATGCTGCATTGATCTTATACTGTGTATAAAGTGAATGTGACATGACAAAAGCACTGGACAATGCAGAACCCATGGGGTTTTTTTCGTGAAAAATTGGGACTGGGACTATATTGAGGCTGGGGGAAGCCAAACCATAACTAGAGTGTTGCCAACAGGCTACGGCAGTCAGAGCTGGGCTACAGCTATATAGAGGCAACTGTCAGTCTATTTGTGAGCAGCCCAGGTTGGGAGCCATAATAACACAACACTGGGAGGTATCCAAACCTGCAGGGCGGGTGGTAAAAACTCCTCACTGGTCTGGATTGCAACTCAGCATGGGACAGTGGCTTCCACTGTCACCCAGTATTCCTGAATGATTTGGGTACTAACATGAGGAGGGAGAGAGCAGCGTCACGTCATTGACTTCAGTGGGATGACAGCAGGATCAGAAGAGACTCATGCCTCTTCTGATTTAATATTAACCAACTTCTCTAACTTTCTGAATGGGAGATTGTGGCTGTGGCCACTCAAGAACCTCTGGTGTGAGTACCCTAGCTTCAATATCACGTAATTAGCACAGATAATTTTGTGTAGATGCCATCAGACTAGAGTGGTTCAAAGTGTAGAAGCAGCTTTCCTATGTGGCACGCTCATATCTGAACTTGGACATTTCCAAGTAAAAATCTGTACTTGTGGTAATCACACTCCAGGGAGATTTCTGTGGCACCTACCCTTTGAAAAAGGCATAGAGAACTGCTGGGAAGCCCAGGATAGGACAGCTCCTGAGTAGGAAAGTCAGCCCCGCTTCATCGCAGGACAGAAAGTCCTCCCTGGAGATGACACAATTGCCTTTGAGTTCTCTTGAGTCAGTCATTGAAGACCAGGCCGTCTGCCTCCTTTATGCTTCTGCAAACTCCATTCTCACAGGAAGGGAACATAGGCGCTGACTCCGTGCATTGTATTTTCCTTTTTAGTAATTTCCTTTTTCTTACATTTTTCCACTGGAAGAGCTAACATAGCCCTTTTTCCCTTTTCTAGTATACTACCATCCTGCAGACTTTTCCAAAATAATTGGTAACGCCTACTTCTGTTAATTAATTACAGGTTCAGAAGCTGGACCAACGGATGTGTGTGGTCTGTGAGAATATATGTTCAGTGATCCATCATATAGAAAGATAACTTCTCCTTGTAAGAACAGCAGGTGGCATGAGGCAAGAGATGTCCATGTCCATTTGTACATGCAGTAGCTTTTGTTGCGTTTGTCCAACTGTTCTGTTAATTTAGCATGAATACTTGGGCCAAAGGTGTTAACAATAACCCAATCACTATTCAACATTAAACAGTGTTGCAAAAAGTTCAGGTTTGGATGTTCAGAGACTTCTGGCTGCTTAACACTGTGGCAAATACACCATTAAAATCCTTTTCATCTTTTCATTAAAGATGCAGAAAAGACAGAAAATGTTTAAAGCGCTGGAAATCATAAAGTAAGTCTTTTATTTTAACAAAATGTTGGGTCCCTTTTCCTTTATCTGGGGAGAGATTTTGAAGGAACCCAACCCTTGTCTTGCAGTCTCTTAAATGGTATGAAAGCTGGAGTTGCTGCTGCTGTTATGAAAGTTCAACTCCATTGGACTGCTGTCCCAGGTTGTGACTGGGACTCAGCCAGATCTGTAAAAGTGTAAGTGTTATCTTTTTGGCTCTTTCTGACCTGATCTGGCCATCTACTATGATGAGGGTCACAAAAGCAGAGGTGTCCAAGAGATGGTGGCAGCCACAATTAGGATGATTGTTTTAGTTGCTAATGTCTTTTCTTTTTTCCTCTTTTGTCCCCCCCTCACAAGGGCTGCATCTACACTAGCAAGTTTTTTTGAAAGATTTTTCAAAAGAAGGGGGCTATTGAGAAAAGATTCAGTGGAATATGCACACACAAAAAGCATATCAAAAGAATGAGGTGCTCCTTTTAAAATCACTCTTCCTTTCCCATTTCAGGAAGCGCACCCCCCTTTCAAAAGAAAATGTGCATAGATGCTCTCTACAGCCTTTCTTTTTCGAAAGAGCAGTCTTCATGGGGCCTGATTTTTCAGTCCCTGGCCTGTTCTTTCAAAAGTGCAGGGGCTGTGTGGACACTCTCTTTTGAAAGAGCAGATCACTCTTTCGATCCGCGTTTTTGTTTGTGAACCCTGCCTTTTGAAGGAAGTTCATTTGGATGAGATGTTCCAGAACGGCTTCTTTCAAAAGATCTCTGTAGTATAGACATAGCCAAGGTCTTTTTCTTCAAGTACTTGAAAAAGGAATATTGGCAGAATAGCCCATCATCTCATTATTGGTCACCAGTTAGGACTGGTAGTCAACACACCAAATGTGGTTAATTTCTGGTTTCACATCTTCTGTTTTTACTAAGTGTGATATCAACACTGTCCTTGAGATGTAGCAGGAGACATTTTTCTTTACTTATTCAATCTATCTGCCTTCTTTTCATGACTTTTCCCATCAATACTTGCTATTATGAATTATTATGGCATCATTTAAACATTCACATGGTTTTCATAGTTGCACTCACAATTACCGTACATTTTTATTCCCAAGAATCACAACACAACTCACTCTTTCATTTTCCTTTTCTCTTCAGGGAAGAGTCATCTATGGTAGGGGGTTGCTCAGAGCTTAATATTTTTTGTTATTAAACACTCCCAGGCAGGAGCAGGTATTGTGATATCAGGCATACAGATAGTCAGTAATCAGACACAGTGTCTGGGGCTCACAGCCCGACAGGTTACAGACACGTCTGCACTACCTGACAGGTACTGGCAACATAAACCTAACCATAGACTTCCTATGATTCCCTTGGCATAACTACTGAGGGTATCAGTGCATCTGCTATAGAACAAGAATAGACTATAGCCCAAATCTATATGAACAATTGTTCAGAGGCTAAGAGCTCTGACATTTGTCAGTCATTCCATTCTCAGGATCTAACTCGTTACTTTATAAGGTGTTATAGGATTCCGCAAGCACAAAAGGCACTATGCAGTAGTAAAACAAATTTATGCTTCATAAAAATATCCTGGCATGCCTTTATATGAGGAATTGGTTGCCAAGATCCAGACGGATTTATTTTGTTTGAATACTTTATTCGCTATGTTGAGCTACATGCTTTTTTCTCTCAATTGGTTTGATAACATTAGTAAAAGGCAGAAACTCCTAACACTGCTTTGCAATATTTCTTGGGCTTATTTGCTGCTCTCGCACTTAAATCAGACCCTGGAGAGACCAGCTAGCTCAGAAATCATTATAAGGATAAAGCAAGAGCACAGCTGCATATGTTTCAATATACCTATATCTTGTAGATTCAGTTAGATCACGTTCTCTAGATTTACAACTTCTACTGTGCCAAAGCAGCACTTTCAAAATGCTCTAGAGAAACCCCAGGCATATCCTGCTGCTGCATTGATCAAATTAGCTTCCTGATAAATAGTAGAAAGATATTCTGTCAATAGTCCAATTTATTATTCAGGATGCAGCATAAGCTACTGCTAGCACAACTATCTAGTATCTTGTTAAAATGATTGCAAGAAAAATTAGATGACATTTTTTGTTGAATATTAACAGTCATGGCAGTAAGTTTTAGTCTTCAATCCGTATACATACATGAGGAGATGCAAATATCTCTTGTACATAAATTATGTTATAAAAACAAGAAAAAAAAGCTGTGGTTAGACTATGTCTTTCATCTCAGTCACCAACAGCAAGAATTGACATGAGTTGTTCTTCAAAGACTTTAGGCACATATGAACGTGCACAGTGGGTCGGAGCAATGTCTCACGCATCCAGGCTCTTGTCTACAGGGGAGAACAGGCTCAGATGTGCAAGAAACCCTAATGGCCAATGGACAGTTTCACACATGGGCAAGAGGAAACATGTGGCTTGACATTGGCTTCAGGCAGACACAGAACAAGAATGGCAGTAGCATTGATGGTCAAACTATAGGGCTGTGTCTAAATTCAGTCCTGCTGCTGGCAACATGATGCAAATGAGTGTTCACGAAATTGCAAATAGCAGCCATTTACATATTTGCTCTGCTCATTTGCATATTTTCAGCAGCAAACAAGCAGTATAGATGTGGTTCTGCCAGCAAAAACCCCATCTGAAAAAAATCAGGGATAAGGGGCTGGCGACAGAGGTTTTTTTTTTGCCAGCAGAACCACATCTATACTGCTTGTTTGATGCTGTGAATATACAAATGAACCAGACAAATATGTAAATGAACAGCCATTTGCAAATTTGTGAGCCCTTATTTGCCTCATGGTGCTGGCAGGCGTCCTGAATCTAGATGCAGCCTAGGGGCATGAGGAAGACGATACGACCTGCACCTGCATGGTACTTGGCTTAAACTGAAGGCAAGATTCCATAAATCTATGATGGGAGGAACCCCACAACTATCCTTGTCCCTCCTGCCTTCCATTTCTCAGGTTGTGTTTGCCCAATGGGGCTCTGACAACAAATATGATTGCAGCAACTTTGTACCAGTTCAGTGTGTTCCACTATTAAACTCTGCCTTTCCTGGCTCCATAATGATAATCTCTTGCACTGATTTTAGCCCCAAAGCTGTTTGACTTTCACCAGTACAAAATGCTGCTAATGGAATTTTCAGCCAACTAGAGGACAGTAAACATTGATTTGGCCCTGTGTTAGCAAAAGGCTTTTCCAACAAACCACAGCAGAAAAGCAAAGCAAAGCTAAACAGAAGCATAAATGCTCATTTTATCAAATGTTTAATCACATCCACTAAGATGAGGCGGAACTTGCAGCAATGATGGTAGGCCCAGCATTGACTTCCACTGCAAGGAAAGATTTAACAGCTGTCAATACTATGTGTAGTTTTAAACCTAAGGAAGACTTGTATCTATCCTTCATTTTTTCCTCCTTCCTCCCACCGAAAATGTAAGTGACAATATACTACAGTGAAAATGAGCTATATAATGAGTGGTCATATGATATCTAACATTATACCATTTGACCACTGAATTATCCCATGTCAAGAGTGCTCAAATTCATTAAAAGTGTGGATGCAACTTCGTCCAATTAACTAATTTTCATAGAAAAATATTGAAACTCATGCTGTGTAGTGACTGGAAGAGTAAAGCTTTTCAGATCCACAGAAACATAAGCAGTTGGATTGAAAATGTCAGAGTTGTTCCAATGGCTCAGTGTCATAACAAAAGATGCTTGCTTAAGAATGCTTTTTTTCAAGCAAAGATGAAGACAAGTGGTGTATGAGGCTCAATGGGCAGATAATAAAACACACCAGACAGCCAATGTTGGCAGGCAGACTAACTCAATAAAGCAGATGCTAGAGTTGAAGACCGGGACTTACTCCAGGAAACAAGGGAAAGTTGTAAGGTTGGAGGCTGTGGGATAAATATTTTTCTATGGAAAAAGTATGTTTTTCCAAAGTAGAAAACATAACCTCCTAACATTATTTTTGAACGACCTCAGTAATAAGTACCTCTGCCTTGCAGCAACTCTAGGAGTTTACAGAAGAACTGTAAGCCATCTGTTCAAGGGACAGCCACACAAACTGTTTGACTAATCAGCACACTACAGGAGGAAATGATTTCATAGTGGCCACTCTCATCTGTTTTAAAAGTTTACAGTCCTTCAGCTCTTTAAAAAAATTCCTGGCTCCATCAGACACTTCTGCTGTGGTAAGTCTGCTGAATCAGGAGGCAACTTTTAAATTCAGTCACTTGTGCCCTCCTGACTCCTGAAATGCTATATAGTATGTCCCTATAGCTAATTACTAAGTTTATTAATAAAGAGTTGGGAAATCTTAATGGGGAAAAAAATGACCAGACTCATAAGAGACTCATATAATACTTCATTATGTAGCCTTCCTTGATTCATTATGGTGAAGAGAGTTCATCAGTCCATAAACTGAACTCTCTAGCTAATTTTCATTCTTATTAGCATGCTAATTAATATCTGAGTATACCCTTGCCTGTTATAAAATGTTTTGCTGCATTCTGTACTATAGACTCTGTAGATGGTTTACCAAGTCTATATTTGGTCAATTTATTTTCATTAATGAATGCGAAGTAATTGGAAAATGTAAGTCCTTTGTGGTAAATAAAATGATGAATGGTTTTCCCAAGGGTAAATAATACTTAACTGAAGAGTGCTGAGTCATGGCCAACAGATCGTAGAGTATTTTTTCCACGTAAGGTAAAATAACATCATATTTCTGAGTGAAGGAGACAAGAGTATGTAGTTCTGCATTGGTTTGTTAGCACAGAATAGCTATAACAGCAGCTTGGTCAGCCTCAGAAGGATCACACCAACACAGGTGGATCCTAAGCAATGTGTGAGTATCTACAGCAGTGGTTCCCAATCTTTTCAGTAACATGGCACATTTCAATGAGACAAACAATTCCACAGTGCACCCACTTTTTTCCTTGTGTGAAAGCCCGAAGCAATTGGAGAAACAGCTGAAAATTTCTTGACTACTTATGGGGGAGGAGGCAGCTCCAGAGAGCAGGTTCCCTTCCCCACCAGTCCCTTTGAGCTGTGATTGGTCAATTTTCTCCCTCCCCACTCTTTGCAGAGCCATGGCAGGGGGAAGGAGGAATTGATGAGCCTGCACCAGCTGGAACTCAGGCAGCTGTGCTTCATGGCACACTGGTTGAATACCACTGTCTGTACCACCTCATCCCTCCTTGCAGTCAGTGCACAGGGTTTGGTTAGATTGAAGAAGACATGGTCAGGGCCTTGCTGCCCAAGAATGATCTATAGCTGGCAACAAATAGCCTTCAGTGTGCTTGAATTAGCATTGGGGGATCAGAGTAGCACATAATGGCATCAGTTTTGTGGGAGTACTGAGGCAGCTTAAAGCCACCTTAGCACCAAGTTCTCTCTTGAGTCATGCTGAGGGGCCTGAGCTTAAACCTTTCAGGCCATCATTTTCTAATTTGAACATCTGATCAGGGATCTGATTTTCATAGGTGCTCTTCCCCCAGCATTTCCTTTGAATCCTGTGAACTAGTCTACTTTATTGTGCTTCTCCTCAGGGTTAGTGATTTTCCTATCTGCCAAACACTAGTAAAAACCAGATCCAATGAATATTCCATTACAGCCATGAGATTGACTGTGAATGAATTTTGATGACAACAGTCCACATCAACCATGTTCCATATAGAGCAAAGTCAGAGCATATGTTACTCTAAAGCTGATTTTATTTTACAAATTAGTTAGTTATGAATATATTCACTGCAAGATTGTGCACACATTATTAGAAAGTTTTAGAGAGATAGCCATGCTGTAAAATACAGATCCAATGATGAATGATCATTAAGTAATAGGAACTATCAGGAAAACTGTGCACATGTTTAGAAGTGTATAAATGATGATATTGTTAAAGCATTGTCTTGAACTATTTTAGTTGTTGAACTTTTTTAATTGATTTGGATGGGAATTTCCAGTGTTTAGAATCACTGAGAGTCAAGCCACGTGTTTAGGTGACTAAATAAGGGTTTAGGTGTCTGACTTTAAACACCACAGCTGTACATTTTGACCTAAGGAAGAGAGCCTGGAATGAAATTCTGATTGCCTTACTCCCAGTGATGAAGTTATATTTGCATTGGTTTTGTCAAAGTTAATGTGTTTTGGTGAATGACCAAATAAGGCACCCACAACTTGCTGATCATCGTAGGAAGAACTACAGTTTTACTAAAGGAAATAGGTGTTTCTCTATTGCTGAAATACTTGTTGCATGTTTTCTGGCAGTATAGGAAGTAGTTGACACTAATAAAAACTACTTGGGGACATATTGGCTATGTGTACATGTGAAGCCAACATCGAAGTAGCCTATTTCGATGTGGCGACATCGAAATAGGCTATTTCCATGAATAACGTCTACACGTCCTCCAGGGCTGGCAACGTCGATGTTCAACATCGACGTTGCGCAGCATCACATCGAAATAGGCGCTGCAAGGGAACGTCTACATGCCAAAGTAGCACACATAGAAATAAGGGTGCCAGGCACAGCTGCAGACAAGGTCACAGGGCGGACTCAACAGCAAGCCGCTCCCTTAAAGGGCCCCTCCCAGACACAGCTGCACTAAACAACACAAGATCCACAGAGCTGACAACTGGTTGCAGACCCTGTGCCTGCAGCATGGATCCCCAGCTGCCGCAGCCACAGCCAGAAGCCCTGGGCTAAGGGCTGCTGCCCACAGTGACCATAGAGCCCCGCAGGGGCTGGAGAGAGAGCGTCTCTCAACCCCTCAGCTGATGGCCGCCATGGCGGACCCTGCAATTTTGAAGTTGCAGGATGTGCAATGACTACACGTTCCCTACTTCGACGTTGAACGTCGAAGTAGGGCGCTATTCCCATCCCTTCATGGGGTTAGCGGCTTCGACGTCTCGCCGCCTAACGTCGATGTTAACATCGAAATAGGGCCCAACACGTGTAGCCGTGACGGGCGCTATTTTGAAGTTTGTGCCGCTACTTCGAAGTAGTGTGCACGTGTAGACACGGCTATTCTCCCCTTATGCGTGCACCTTGTTTGGGCGGGGTAGCTTGTGTGCTCTTATGATCCCAGGAGCTATGCTGGCAGCAGTTTAGCGCTCTTGGTAGATTCAACCAAACCAGAAAGGTAAAGGCAGGAGGAGCCAGACATGCACACCAGTCCTCTAGGATTGCGGGTTAACTCAGCCTAACAACCCTGACCTAGAAAAAGCCCTTTGTTATTGGAACAGCAACAAAGAATTCCTTCTCAACTGTGTGCAGTGGCTTTCCAGAGTCACTTATACTGACTTGTATGACTTCCACTGGTGAAAGCAGAAATGAAGCTACTGACATGAAGATGGGAGTCCTGAGCACCAAGACCAGAACTGAGTTCTGGAATGTACCTACCATGTATGAAACAGGTATGCTAGTGCAGGTCACAAATGAAATGAGACACTACAAGCTACATATGTTTGGTATCAGTGAGAGCAGATGGATTGGATCAGGAAGAATGAAGACTAGTACTGGTGAAACAGTCATATTTTTTCTGGAAGAGATGATGACCAACACCATGAGGGAGTAGCTATCATCCTGAAGAAAGGCATGGAGAAAGGCTTGCTGGAATGGAAACAAATCAACAGCAGACTGATGAGAGCCAGAATGAAAGATAGACGTGTAAGCATTACATTAATCCAGTGCTATGCCCCAACTAATGAAAGTCAAGAAGAAAAGAAAGATAGATTCTATGAACAGCTTCAAGCTGAAATAAGAACAGCATTACATCATGATCTTATAAGAGTCATGGGGGACTTGAACGCTAAAGTTCGGAATTACAATACTCGCAACAATAAAACCATGGGGAAATATGGGTGTGGTACTATGAACAAGAATGGAGAGAGACTAGTGGAACTCTGTACTTTACACAATCTTTTCATCAGAGGTACGCTTTTACCTCACTGTGAAATTCACAAGCTAACACGGTGCTCACCAAATGGAGGGTATAATAATCAAATCAACCACCTGATGATCAATGGAACATGGAGACGCTCATTACTAAATGTCAAGGTGAAAAGAGGGGCTGAAGTCAGCAGTGATCGCCACTTTGTGATAGCAATCATAAAGTTTAAGCTAAGGAGCATTGGTTACAAGAACACCCATGCAGAAAACCTTTGATGTAGAGAAGCTACAAGACCCCAAAGTTAAGAATGCTTTTGTCCTTAAACAGGTTTCAAGCTTTACAAGATTGTGAAGAAGAAACTCACAGCATAGAAGAAATTAATAAGAAATGGGAACAAATTACAACAATATACATAAAGAGCAGTGACAACTGCCTCGGTTTCAAACAAAAACAGAAGAAAAAAGTATGGCTCATGTGAGACACATGGAAGGCAATCGATAATATACATACCTTAAAGAAGAAACTTACAGATGCCAAATCAGGAAGATTGAAAGAAAAATACCAGCAGCAATACAAAGAAGCAATCTGTCATGTCAAGAAATTAGTGAGAGCTGATAAGAAAGCTTATAGAGAAGAATGAGCAACACAAGATGAAGAAGCAGCTACTCAGAGAGCGCAAGGAATGATTTTTAAAATCACCAGGCTTGTTTGTTGTAAGTATCATGTCAGTACAAGTGTCCCTGTCAAGGGCAAACAAGGAAATCTACTTATAACAGAAAGGGAACAAGGGGCTTATTGGGCAGAATACTTTCAAGAAGTTCTTAACAGGCCAGAGGAAAAAGTTGATATTCTAGAAGCAGAAACAGACCTTGACATACATGCTGTTCTGCCAAAAATGGAGGAAATCAGCATGACAATGAGATCCTTAAAGAATGGTAAAGCTCCAGGACATGAGAACCTCAGTACTAAATTGTTCAAAGCAGACCCAGAACTTTCAGTCACTATTCTCCAACTACTTTTTACAGCAATATGGGAAGGGGAGTAGGTGTCAGAGGACTGGACAAATGGAATTACTGTTAAGATATGTAAGGAAGGGGCTCTCATTGACTGTAACAACTGCTGCGGCATTACTCACCTCTCAGTGCCAACTCAAGATTCTTGCTAAGATCATTATTCAGTGGATCTCAGTTGCTGTTGGCAAATCACTGAGGAAAGAACACGTTGGCTTTCACAAAGGGAGGGAGTGTGTAGATCACATTTATGTACTGCATAACATCATTGAGCAATGCATTGAATGGCAGAAGCCATTCATCAACTTCATTGATTTTGAAAAAGCCTTCAACAGTGTTCATAGGGATAGTCTTTGGCGTATTTTGAGAGCATATGGAATACCAAAACAAGTAGACTTTGGCTTCTACTATGCTAGCCTTGTGAGCATTCTCCCTTTGCATCAATGGCTATGCCAAACCTTCTTTCCATCAGATCCTACATTTTGTTTGATCCAACACTACTTTATGACATTCTCATATATATACTACAGGAATCTCCTTAGGTTTAATGTTGCAAGGTGAAACCCAATTCTGACTTAGTCTAGTCACACAAGCCTGTAGGCCCTCACAGTGTAGTAATCCCACAGAAGGATTTCAAAGGTCTTAGAGACCTGGGTAATATCACACTGAGGAAGCAAGAATCACCTGTAAAAAGCCATCAGTAGTGGGTGTGGCAGTAATAGTTCATGCTACATTTATCTACCCATCACCTGTAGTCTCTTCACATTGTGCTTCTTTGGTGAATCCAGCAGTCCTGCTTGCAAGACTTTAACTAACTCCCATGCTATAGTTAGAGTATAAACATGCATTGTCTTAGATTCATAACCATATAGGGCAGTAAATTCAATCATGACAGCCAAAAGGCCAATCAAAAACAACACCCAGACTTAGGTAGATCCCACGTTCCTACTTCACTTTTCTCCAGTAGTGTTAACCCACCAGACCTATCTGTAGATCTAAGTTCTGTTGGGCCCTCCATCCTTTCCACACATGACTATGACCCCTAGAGCAATAGAGCTGTGCTTAATTTGCAAGTGCTTGGAAAGCCTCTCAGAAACTTTCCCTGCACTCCAAGCCTGCGGATGTTAGTTTTTTAGAGCTTTGAAATTTGTTTACCTGTTTTATGCATGTGTGCACCCCAGCCGTATTATTACAGAGACTTTGATGCTACAGCATACCACCAGATGTCTCAAATTCATTTATAAAAACACAATTAGGGGGAGGTGATTTAAATCAACATAATTTAAACATGATTTGACTCAGCAAGAGGAAACCTTGATTTAAATCATTGATTTTAATTATGTTTTGCACTGGTACTTTTTAGTTATTTTCCCTGTTACAAAATATAGTCTTTACACTAAATTTGGTTGTTTCTTTTTTGCTATACTGTACAGAAGTATGCATGACATAGATATATATCTGTGCAATTCTATAGGTTAATTTACATTAATTCAGATTCTTAATTTATACATTTTATGTCTGAAAATGATGAATAATGCATATCTTATTTACAAAGTGATCAATTTTTAACTTATGAGTTCTGCTAAGCTCTGTTTGCATGGAAATAAAATACAAATTCAATTAAAAATGCAAAAAAAATGTTCTTATTTAACCCTAACTGAAAAATGCTGGAATCATAAGAAAATAAATGTATCTACAAATGTATCAAAATATTTTGCAATTGAAACTAACTGATCTATTTAAAAAGTAATGTATCTGCAGTTAATGAATTGAACTGTTTCTGGTCACCGTGCCCTATAACACAGAGTTTCCCAAACTGGGGAGCATGAGGTGACCCAGCTCCTCCACATAATTCCCCCCTTCTGAAGAAAGATTCAGCCTTTGCTTCCGGCTCTTGGCCCCTGCCATTTTACGTGGGTGACCTGGTGCTGCCTCTATAAAAAGCAGACAGCCGGCAAAGACCTGCGTGGTGTTAGCTGCCTCCTGCAAATGACGGTGAGTGTGGGTTGGGGGCAGGAGGAGGAGGATGGGGTTAGATGAGGGGCTGAGGGTGCCTGGCTTTGTAGGAGGACTGGGAAGGGGCTTGAGTGGGAGGCCTACAGGGCTTGTGGGGCTTGGGCGGCTGGCCAGCTTGTGGGACTCATGGGGCTCAGGCAGCTGGCCCCAGCAGCGTGGGGCTTGGGCAGCTCAGGCTGGTGGGCAGGTGGCTGGTCCTGGCAGTGCAGGGATCGGGTGGCTGGCCCTGGCAGCATGGGGCTCAGGCAGCTCGGAGTGGCGGGTGGGCAGCTGGCCCTGGCAGCGTGCCGCTTGGGTGAGCGGCTCAGGTGGCTGGCCTGTGGCTGGGGTGGGTGACTAGTCAGTTTATTTCTGCTTATTTTTAATTTTAAATAGCATTCTAATATCAAGCTTTTGTGTCTATTTTAAATTATGAATTGAACTTTTTGTTAAAGGGGGGTTGAATGATGGTAAAGAAGAGGTGACAGGGGCATGAGGATTTCTCAAAAATCAAAAGGGGGCATGATGGCAAAATGTTTGGGAACCACTGCTATAGCATTTTGCAATTACCAGCACTCCCTCTCAGAGAGGGTGTTTGTTCACGTGTTGGAAGAGGCAAACAAGTTTTTCTACTTTTATCAACGGCCAGTTGGTTTTATTCAAAACAATGAGCTAGTTAGTGTATTGAACCAGTCGAATAAAGCAAAGTAAATATTCTCTCTGTACTTATAGGAGAGCGTGCTGCTGTCAGAAGCTGGCTTAGTATATAGAACTAGGTACATCTAAGCCCTGTAACTGTCATCATGTTCCCTGCTGGCCAGTGCTCTCATCCCTCGGTGTTTTTTTTCTGCTGCAGTGTGAACATCCATCCTGTTTTTCTTGGGAGAGTCCCTTATTTAAGCCGCCTCACAGCCGTCCCAACTTTTTTAAGAAAATGGGTTAATTGTCCCATATTTCGTGGGGCTTTGTTCCCTGGCACCCAGTGTCTCAGGGCAGCAGCTTCTGCTATCAGATAGCCCCACTGCAGGGCAGCTGCCCAGTTCCCTGGCACTCTGTGCATTGGAGCAGCACTCCCACAGCCAGGGAGCTCCTCTCTGGGGAAGCTGCCCTGTTACCTGGTGCCCTGTGCCTTGGGGCAGCAGATCCTCCTGCAGGGGAGCTCCTCTAGGGGGAAGCTTCCCCATTATCTGGCACCCCATGGTTCAGCCCCTGCTGCCAGCAAGCTCTGCCATGGTGCAGCTGCCTTGTTCCCTGATGCCCCATGCTTCAGTGAGGCAGTTCCTGCTTCTGGGAAGCTCCGCTGTGGGGTGGCTGCCCTGTTCCTTGCCCTTCCCCCCATCTCCACCCCCCACCCCCCGCTGGGAGGCTTTGAAGCCCCTATTCTCAGAAACCTCTCTCCCCCACCAACAGGTTGCCAAGCCCCCATCCTTGGCTGTTCCTCATCAGGAGGCTGTGGAGCCCCTGTCCCAAGTGCCTCACCATGGAGCAACAGCTTCCATTGCCAAGGAGCCCTGAAATGGGAGAGCATCTCCAAAGGTGAGTGTCCCATATTTGCCACAGGGCAATGTGCTCACCTTACACCTAATAAGTTAAGGACAACCTCTGTGTGAGCTGCTCCTGGAAAAGCTATCCTGAGGAGAGTGAGAGGTCTTGGAGGAAGACTTCCTACTCCCAGCAGAAAGCACAACATTTTGCCATTCCACTTGCACCTTTCCCTGCCCAGCTTTGCACTACAAAGGAGAACTACTGCAAGTGAAGAACATCTGAAGAGACAAATCACTTGTGCCTTCACACACTTTATCTAGAGTTTGACCATACTGTTACTTCAGTCTTCAATTAGAAATGTTTTTTTGTATTTGTATTGTTAATTTTAAACAGCTCTTCTTGTAGGACTGGCAATGGGGGCAGTGCTATTTTACTAGTATGGGAGAAGCACTTTACACATGCAAAGTGAGGGCTATTGCATCTTTGATTGCCACATCTCAGAGTCACTCTCCAGTTCTGGCTTACAGCAGATGTCTGAAAGGGCTTGTGTTGGATTATGTTTATAGTCAAACTGCCTTCAGGCTGTGTTCTGCTGCTATCCCTTCAGCTGCACCACCATTATTTTTCATGGTGTGAGGGCCAGGCGTTAGAAGTTTTGCGGCTGTTGTGCTACAGCTGCTTCTCACAAACCATGAAGCCAATTCTGGATCCAGTGCAGTCCCCAAACCCTTTCAACTAGACAGTTATGTAAATGTAATGTTCAGTCTATTAATCCTCTGGGTCTGCATGGCAACAGGGAAAAACAGCAAACAATGTTAGTGAAAGATTTGCTAAGCTCCTGTGCACATTGAATGTACAGCCAAATACAGGAAGCACATAGAGGACACAATCTCCATCACAGTCAAAACAACACATTGTTAATGACTGTACTTCCATCTAAATCATGAGAGGTAGTCAGCAAGATGTGGACAAGGTGAAGGGATGGATATATTGCCTTCTTCAATTCCATCTTTAGATATGACTTCTGGGGCTCTGAAAGTGGCACATTATTTTGCTGGGGACATGATTGTTTCTGAGACCACCCTTTCCACATTCAGGCTGATTTCATCATCTGGTATTAGAGAATCTGAATATACTATAGCGGGATTCAGAGTGTGTTCCTTGCAGACAGAGTGCGAGGCCTCTCAGACATTAATGTTGGTCACCATTGCCTCATCTGTTCATATTGCTTCATTTGTCTTTGAGTAATTGTAATGAAATCTTTCCCAGTCAGGACCACAACCATGTGTCCTAACATGAGTGAGGTCTTGGATCACTGCATAAAATGTGAAAAGTTTCACAATAGCAATTCCCCAATATTATTTTTATAATGATAGTGTAAATAGCTAGGAAATTTGGGTGAAAGATCAGTTATTTCCTCAAGGGTTTGTTTTTCTTCTGATTGATTAGAATTATCCAGTCAGTTGTTGGCACATTTACATCTTAAAGTGCATTGACATTTGGGCTCATACATACAGGCTGTGGCCACACTAGCCCCCTCCTTTCGGACTGGGCATGATAATGAGGCACTTCAGCAGATGTAATGAGGTGCTTCCATGAATATGCAGTGCCTCATCAGCTTAATGGCAGCTGTGCATGCTTGGAAAATTTCATTTTCAAAATGCACACCATCCATGTAGCCGGGAACCTTTTGGAATGACCCCCTGATTTTGAAAGCCCCTACCTCCCTTTTGGTTTTTGGAAGAAGGGGCTTTTGAAATCAGGGGGTCATTTTGAAAGGCCCCTGGCTACATGGGCAGCATGAATTCTGAAAGAGTCACTTTCGAAGTGTGTGTGGCTGCCATTATGCTAATGAGGTGCTGCATATTCCTGGCAGCACCTCATTAGCATCTGCCAAAGTGCCTCATTTCCATGCCCCCTTTGAAAGGAGGGTCTAGTGTGCCCACAGCCATAGAGTTTTCTGTTGTGCAAATTCTGCTGTATAGATTGAGACAGATTCTCAGCAACATATTGGACAAGATCCTCTACATTCCCAGGGTCTTGAACACGGCTGTCTGCCAAGAAACAGTTTTGCATGCTCTCTCTCTCTCTAACACACACTCACACACACTGGAAATGCTCTCTGATTTAGTTTCATTCACACACTATCCAATATGCACTTTAGAATCCCCCCCCACATATTTTCAAATTCATCCAGTTGCATCCTCTTCATCTGGTCTCTTCCCATTGCCATCCTTGCATTATTTGTCTTGCACCAGGAGAGAGGGTCACAACGAACTTTTCCACTTTAAACAACGCACTAACACTAGCAGTCATTCCTAGAGCTGTTAAATAAAAGGTACACGCTGCAGAGGGTATTATGCATTTTCATTTTATATCAGCTGTGTTTCTGTTACACAAGCCATGTGCATTCAGTCTGAGTTGTACCTGGCTTCCTATTGCTTGGAGCAAGTCTTTTGGGAATTTCAGACCAGATGGAGTCTGCCACTGCACTGTGAAAGCTTCCTTTCTTCCAGTTACAATTACTCAGACCCTGTCGATCACACAGGCAGAATGATCCTACATCTGCACAGCTTGCTCCAGGGAAACATCATTATTTCCATTACAGTGGAAAGGATCAGTAGATTGTTTGCAGTTGTCTGCTGGCACTTATTCAGCTGCATGTGCAGTCATGTTATTCCCACTGTGTAGGTATCTTGTGCTGCTGAACTGACCACCCAGTCATGGAACTAATATATCTATTTAGTGTTAGATGTATGTGTTTCATTTTCAGTGAAGTGACTGTATAAGACACATCTCAGAATCAAACATTTTACATGCATTAGAGGAGTTAATATTTTGAAGGTTTGAAAATAAGCTATGTTGTCTTTGTTGCAGATTCAAGCTTCAAAATCAGCTGGCTTAAAACAAACTGGTATTGCTTAGGAGCAGGAAACTAAATGCACCAAACCACATGGGGGCAGACTTCCTTACATTAAGCACCTTAGATGAGACTATAGACTTTTACCTTGATTATTTAAAAAAAAAAAAAAAAAAAGCACCATTTTAACATTCATATAGCAGAGTGAGAAGTCTCTGCAATAATTCACAGTTCCTTATCTTGCCACAGAAATATTGTAAAAGGATAAAGAATAGCACACTAATTACTTTTTAAATTCTCAGCTAACCACATAATTCTCCAAAGCACTTTCTTTTCTAAACAAAAGCACCACTCCCTTCTTCCTTAGAAACTGCCTGGTTTTTCAGAGTGGAAAAATACAGTTGTAAAGGGAGGCAGCAAGGTTTTCTAAACGCCACTTTAAACTGAGGCCTTGTATGTGACATTTAATTAAACAAAATAATTCTAGCCACCTGATCTAAGGCTCACCATTTGGTCTCTTTGCTGAACAGAGTGGTTATCTCTTAAAATCAGTTGAGTGGCCTTTATGTGTCTAAGTTTTTGTTTTAAGCTTGAAACGCAAGACTGCCACAAAAGGAAAAGGCTACTTTTATACTACAGCAGGCATCAGAATCACAGCAATGTAGGGCTGGAAGTGGCCTGGAGAGGTGATCTAGTCCAGCCCTTCATGCTAAGGCAGGCCCAAGTCTACCTAAACAGCCCTTAACTGATGCTTGTCTAATCTCTTCTCCAGTTATGGGCTTTGCACAAGCTTTCTGTGTAACTTATTGCAGAACTTATTCTTCAACTTATTTTTTTCCTAATATCTAACTTAACATGACCACTATCTTCTTTATAACAGCCCTTAACATATTTGACGATCCCACATCAGTGTAGTGAATTCCACACATATCAGCCCTCCCAGCCCCCCATTTCCTTTTCTCAGGACCAAAGACTTGTCTATACTTCAGTGTAGTTCAGACCTTGGGTGTGAGACTAGCAGTGCACATCAAAAGTGCTGCACACTAATCCTCCCTTGTGAACACTACGACTCAAAAGGTTCTTAGTTTATATTCAGTGTAGTCTTCTTCAAACAGGACCAAACTCATGTGAACTAGGAGTCTTTTCATTTTGTGCCTGTGGTTGTCCATGCAGGTAGTGCGCTTTGGTGTATGTTACTATCCATGCTTCTGTAGTCCAGAAAGAGCAGGGCAGTGCAGACATAGGCTAAACATGCCCAGTTCTTTTAATCTTCCCTCAGGTCATTTTTTCTGAACATTTTATTAGCTGTATTGCCACAGCCTATAACACAAATGATTATTGCTGGAACTCCTGCTAATATAGCTGAATTCACTCTCCAAGGATAGACTTCAAGAGTGTTTTTGTCTGTTTTTTTCTCCTTCCAGGTACCTCCATACTTTTGTTGGTCCATGGGCATATTGACCTCATTTCCTCAATGCCTTGTAGGGATTAACAATAATAACGTAAAGCTTCTTTTAACCCCTCTGCCTGTGACTGGGCCCTCAATGGAACTGAGTATGCTTCTTTTACGGTGTGTTTATATTTCTCTCCCTCAACCTGCTTTTTAGTTCTTAGGTGTACTGTTCTTATTCAGCATTTCGTGCTGTCTTGTTTAGTGCATCCCAATCCACAATCTATCAACCACCAGTCATCTGCAGAGCACTTCTTGGTGTTTTGGAAGTAAGCCAGTGGTTTTCAAGCTTTTGTTCAGGTGACACCTTCCACATAGCAAGCCTCTGAGTGCGATGCTCCCTGATAAATTAGGAAACTTTTTATGCATGTAACACCTCTATAAATTATGTATGCAAAGCAGGATCTGGGGTGGAGGCTGACAGCTTGCAACCCCCTCGTGTTAGAATCTCACAGTACCCCAAGGTTTGCTGACCCCAGTCTGATAACCCCTGAATTAAAAATTTGAGACCTAAGAGTGCTGAAGGAAGAGAGGAGTTTTCTGGTTCTCGGCAGCCTCCATGATGAAAGCCATTATTGTAAAACAGGTAGTTTCACTTTTCCTCCCCTACCCCAAAAATGCTGCTTAAAATTGTACTAAATGGGAAAAGGAAACCATTTAGGGACTGAGTTGCAAAATTCTAATATAGAATAAAATAAAACTCTCTCTTGTCCTTCTTTTATCTTCTTGTGCTGCACCTCCAACATTTGTTTTCACTTCCATTCAGCAGACCCCTCTGTTTCATTGCAAGTTTTGAAAACTTGGACATCCCATGTGACATGCTGATCAGCATCTCACTCCAACCTCAAACCATTTCCCATCGTTGCTAACCCATCTTTCGTCTTCTTTCAAATAGTGAAGGGATGTACCCTGATTCTCAGCATCTCTTAGACTGACTCAGCTGAGCTGGCTATTCATGTTCAAAGTCCAGTGACAGGCTCATAATTTGGGTTAATTGGCTGCATCCTAATATTGTTTCTCTGTGTTCGGCAATATGTGTCTAAATTAGGAGAATTGGAAACTGAACCCAGGAATTGCAAATGCACTGATTGAGGCTGCATTTAATCATCACTCGCTCCAAAAGCCAGATGGAATTCACGTCTATAGAAAGTTCTGTCAGTGAAGGCCAGTGGGAACCAGAACAGCCAGTAGTACTGAACGGTGCACTGATGATATGGCTGAGCTGTAAGAATCCTTGAAAACAGATCAGGATTTATAAAATAAGCTGGATGCTTTCCAAGTGGAAAAATACATGTTATATATATTATAATATAACCAGTGCTGCTTCTCACTGCAACCACTAGTGTGATTTTTTCAACCACTGAGTTTGCAGTTCTACAAGGTACTGCATCCAGCCACTGATTCACAGCAGGTTAAGGGCACAGCACTGCTGACCCATCACAGCAACAGAAGAGTAGAGCAATGGCATTGATGTCAGCAAAAAAAGTCCCATTTCTCCTTCCAGTTCATTCAATGGCTAACCCCCCAGCACCTTCAATCAGAAGAGTGTCAATCCCTAAAAAATTTTCAGGGCAGAAAATTAAAATACTTTATTGAGGGAAGTAGCCTGAATCAACACACATATAGGATGGAATATTCCACTTACCCCTCTCAGTAAAACTGAACATTTGGTGTAGCTCATCTCAAACTGAAATTATTTGGGGGCAGGGAATTTATTCTTCACCTGATGTTGCTCTGTCACATGTGGTAGCTGGTGTGAATAAAAGTATAAATGTTATGATTTTCCTGTCATCATGAAGACTGTTCAGTAAAATGTGATAATAAAACACACTGGTGCAGTAACTAGAGTAAAGACAGAGGCTGCCATTTGCTTTGAGAAAAAACTCACTGCAGGGACGGTATTTGCATAACTAGAAATACAAAGTGCCACATACAAATCGTATCCTGGATGCCAATAAGATATAGCACCCATAGCTACATTTCCTAAATGAGACAAAGGTTAGGCAGGAGCAGATTTATTCACCTTGGAGGGAGGAAGCAAGGCTACACTGTGCAGGATGGTAGGGCTACCCACACCTTCACTGTTCTCCCCACCTCAAGGGTTCTCAAACCCACATCCAGGTTTCTGGGTAAGGAAGTCACAAGCACCAAGTTCTAGCACAATGGGCCCCTGTCTAACAAATCATAGTATATCAGTTATCAATGATGTAAATACCTTAGGCTTCGTATCCCAAAGTACACCATAAAATCAACTAACAGAGCAAATCGATCTAACCTGGGCTTCCATCAGACTATCTATGACCAACATGCCATGTTCAGGCACCTAATCTTCCATTGTGTATCCTCATTATCAGATAATTCCAGCAACAAACCAAGGAATGCATCAATACATCACATGGAAAAAATTAGCTCCTTGCTCCTAAATGTGAAACAGATTCAGTACTAAAGGATATTAGGTTCTGAATGTTTCATCATACAAAATACAGAGCACAGCACTGATTCTGCTAACACAGTGAAAAGGTTCTCCTCAATCACCACCGGAGGAAAAAAGATGGGAAAACAAGAATGGCTCCTGCTCCCACTGGCAATGTTTCATAATTACTTACTAGTTAGCAGAGAGCCCATGTGAGTCTTGAGTCTTCATGAGTCTTCATGAGTGTGCTGCCATTTGAGTGCTGATGTACACAATTCACCATCACCCTGGTCTCTGGAAGTCCAATAGAGTCGCCAAAAAGCCAGCCTTCCTATTAGTAGAGAAAAAGAATCTGTTCATTTGCTAACAGCGTCTGCGGATGTCCCAGTGTTATCCAGCAACTCATAATGAGTTTGAGTCCTGTGAGGCTTGGGCAGTTGTGAATATTTGATATCATGCCTTTGAAGATTAAAAGGTTTAGTCTAGCCTGCTTTAGTTTTATATTATTTTCTTAGGCAGTGACAGCATCTCCATTTAAAAAAAAAAAGAAAAATCTTTCAGAAGTTCACTGATCTGTTTCATCGCAGCTGCCCTGCTGAATCCTTCTGGAATCTTCTTAATCATTGAAGAAAACTGGTGTTGTCTTTGAGCTCTGTGTTGTTCACCAACATTTGGAAGAATTGTTGGCAATTCATTATCTATGTGGAAAGAAAAATGAACAATGAGGTCTGAAAAATGGCTAAAGCAAGGTCTCTGTTGCAAATAATTTGTAAGAGAAGACATCAGTGGCTAGGACATGTGTTACAAATGGATCATAAGCAGGTACTGATTATGGCTATCAGTTGGAAGCCAGGAAATCCAACAAGAATGAAGGGTAGACCTAGGATGATTTGAAAGCACACAATTATCAATGATATAGAAACATTTAACTTGAAACAGGTCAATGTAGGTCACATGGTAGTTGATAAGCAAGGATGGAGAATATGGCAGTACAATTTACTGACATGCACAGGCTGGACTATGGCTAAGGCATCTCTTGGACTATATGGCCTCCATAAGGTTTTTGAACAATTTTTGTCTGTTGATTGATCAATGATGCTGACCATTCCTTGTAAAATTTCAGCTTGAGCTTTTTCGTGTCTTGAATTCATGTTATTGTTGTGAACCTCTTTCTGGGACATTAAGAATGATTCTTACAGCACACTCGTACTACAAGTTTAGGACCTGATTCTCAATCCTGCTGGAAAGTATAGGACCTGGTTCTCAAGCCTGCTGGAAAGGTATAACAAGTGAGGTTCCACAGGAGGGTCTGTTTTGGGACCGGTTCTGTTCAATGTCTTCATCAACGATTTAGCAATTGGCATAGAAAGTATGCTTCTTCAGTTAGCAGATGATACCAAGCTAGGAGGGGCTGCAACTGCTTTGGAGGATAGGGTCAAAATTCAAAATGATCTGGACAAATTGAAGAAGTGGTCTGAGGTAAATGGGATAAAGTTTAATAAAGACAAATGCAAAGTGCTCCACGTAGGGAGGAACAATCAGTTCCACACATACAGAATGGGAAGTGACTGTCTACGAAGGGATATGGCAGAAAGGGATTCAGGGGTTATAGTGGACCACAAATTAAGTATGAGTCAACTGTGTGATGCTGTTACAAAAAAACAAACATGATTCTGGGATGCATTAACAGATGTGTTGTGAACAAGACATGAGAAGTCATTCTTCTGCTCTACTCTGCTCTGGTTATGCCTCAGTTGGAGTATTGTGTGAGTACCGCATTTTAAGAAAGATGTGGATAAATTGTAAAGGGTCCAGAAAAGAGCAGCAGGAATGATCAAAGGTCTAGGAAACATGTCCTATGAAGAAAGGCTGAAAGAAACGGGTGTGTTTAGTTTGGAAAAAAGAACATTGAGGGGGGACATGATAGAAGTTTTCAGGTATCTGAAAGGGTGTCATAAGGAGGAGGGAGAAACTTGTTCTTCTTGGCGTCTGAGGATAGAACAAGAAGCAATGGGCTTAAACTGCAGCAACGGAGGTTTAGGTTGGACATTAGGAAAAAAATCCTGTCAGGGTGGTCAAACACTGGAATATATTGCCTAGGGAGGTTGTGGAATCTCTATCTCTGGCAATATTTAAGAACAGGTTAGATAAATGCCTGTCAGGGATGGTCTAGACAGTACTTGGTCCTGCCATGAGGGTGGAGGGGCTGGACTCGATGACCTCTCAAGGTCCCTTGCGGTCCTAGTATTCTATGATTCTATGATTCAACTTTCACCATTTCAAATCAGCTGAAGTACTCCTGCTTTACATCAGCATAAGCAGCTTCAGAATCAAGGCTGACTTTGCCTATTTGTATGATAACTCAAAGGGATTATAATGCAACTACTAAAGTAAAATCACCACCAAATAGATTTTTAGGCTTGATTCACTATTCCATTCTTTTTATAGACATTCTGAGATCAAGCTTATCACCATAGTAAAAGTTACTTCCAGTAGTGTATTAAGCACTATGACTATATCTCTGTCCCGTGGTGTTTGTTCTTAGTACATTGGTTTGCAGATGCAGAAGTAGTTAGAAAATGTTGTAACCCTGAGATGTGCTGATATAGTGCATCCCTTGGGACACTTCAACCAACAGCTACCCTACAAAGCCCCAGCTACAAATTAAAGTTTCCCTCCTCCAATAACTCTCCAAAAGAAGGGAAACAAATCCAATAATTTCCAATCTGTATTTTGAATCTTCCTCATCATATTTCTTGTTTGTAGAGACTATCCTCTATGAGGGCAGGAGAGCGAGAGTGTAAAATTTGAGAGTGAGGAGTCCAAGGGGGTCTTACCCACTCTGCTAATTAACTTGCCATGGAACCTTGGGCAAGCCACCTAAACCTTCCATGTCTTGCTTTCTTTACCTGTAAAATTAAGGTAATTTCAGCTTAACATTTTAAAGCACACATACATCCCCAAGAAAGTTTGCTGTGCAAATGCAAAGTACTAGCAAAATAAACTGCAGTACAAAATCAGAACAACTATGTCACAGAAGTCATCTGTACTAGCCAAAGCCAGAGATATATTACAGGCAAGAATGTTATTGTTTATTTAGAGACTTCCCAGTTACAAAATAAAATGAGTTGAAATGTCAGAAGTCTTTTACTGAAATTTTAAAATATATATATTTTTCTGCATGCTACAGTACAGGCATTTCTTTTAAAGTAAACATGCTGGAGTTCTGGCAAACAACACAAGCTGTAAATGACAGTGCTGGAAAACCTTGTGGTTCAAATGAGGAAAGTCTGGAAAAAAGTCGTAGGTAGTGTGTTTCATTTAGCTGCTGTAGTAGAAACTTCTTAAGGTTTTCTTCTGCCAAAGTTCTCTTGACTCCTCTGTTTCCTTTGCATTTGTCCTTTGATAACCTAGAAGGTACAGTAGGAAATCCTAAGGTCACAGAACATTTTAGACAATTTTCATATGAAATATGATGGCAACAGTTTTAGAGTTCCAGGAGTCTAGACTAAGTGCCGAGGCAGACTATGGATGGAATTCCGTTCCTTCCTTTAAAAGTATAGATCGCAAGTTAAACATTCACATGCTATTCAGTTATTTTGGGAACCTACAAGAAGGTTTGTGTATATTTCAGAGGAGACAGCTTAGTTCAACTGTACACTTTGACAAACTACATTACGTGTGAAATACCGGCAAATGAATCAGTATTAGCAACACAACACTCTGTTCCCAGAGCTGCCATGAGAAAATCCTGAAATATTCTTAAAACAAATAACACTGAGTCAGTGTTCGAGCATGTCCTTCACTTTGCATTTCAGAGGCACAGATTGTGATATTGTTACACAAACCAGCTCATCCTGGATTTGTAGCCAATGTCAGCAATCGAATCAGTGTCTGGAAATTCTCTTATTGATGGTAACAGTCTGTTTGTCTTCAGTGTGTATGGATGCAGTGTAGTTAGAGCCATGACTGTCCCAGGATGTTAGAGAGAGACAAGATAGGAGAGGTGCTGTCTTTTATTGGACCAGCTTCTGTTTGAGAGACAGAGAGGTTGGGTTTCTGAGCCACATGGAGTTCTTCTTCAAGTCTGGGAAAGGTACTCTGAATGTCACAGCTAAATGGAGGATGAAACAGATTGTTTAGCATAAATAATAAACAACCTTGCATTTAGCTCTGAGGCTCTTTTAGTGCTACTTGTTTCCTTAGTTGCCTAGGAGGGGCGCTGACAGCTTCTGCAGGAGCCTAGGAAAGACGTGGGGGGCTAGCTCTGCACCCTGGGAAGCAGGGCTTAGGGCAGAAGGTGCGGGGCCTGCAGCGCCATACTACCCTGCCCCAGCCCTCAGCCCCACCTGGAGTGCAGGGTGCAGTGTGGCACAGAGCTCCCGCTGCCATTGCTGTTACTGTGGCAGTGGCAGCAGCCTCAGCCTTGGGCCCCTTTGAATCACTGGCCCAGGCAACTGTTCCCTTTGCTCCCCCACCCCTGCCACTGACAGACCTGGTTGTCGGAGCAACATGTACAGGACTAATTCACAAAACCAAGTCAATAAAGAGAGAGAGAGAGAGAAGCAATGGGTTTAAATATTATGAGCAAAGAGTTAACAAAACATGCACATTCCTTCTGGATATTTAGGGCTGACAGGACCTTCCGTTGTCTCATCTTAATATACATGTAATATATCTAGCAACCCCAACACACTGACCGGTGCAGCAAGCTATTTACATTGCATTTTACTTCTGGAGCATGTGCATGTAAGGATTTTGCTGAAAAATGTTGGCTTAACATAGGAGCCCACGGAAGTAATGGAAGATTTGCCATTGGCTTCAATTGGAACAAGAACAATCGTTAATATTTTAAATTAAGATTTTTTTTAAAAAATGAGGCTGGCCTATAAATTACAGTGTTTACATTTAAGAGTAAAGCTCACATTAGGAATAGACTGTGGAAAAAGGATAGTATTACTGAAATGCTTTGCTAAATATTTTAGTTTTAGATAGATGCAGACGTTGCAGATAATAGTTTACATCTGTTTCTTTTGGTCTCTGCTTCTTAGTTTTCCAACTTCGAGTTAGAACATAAGCACATAAACTATAGGAATAGCAAAAAGCCATCTGGCCTGTTATGGCCACCCATTGGGTTGCTTTGGTTCCAGCACTGCCACCATGCTATTGTTTGAGGTCCAATGTTCCCAAAAATAATATAAGAGCATACCCTGAGACAATGCCAGGCCTTTGGTGGCATTTTATAGGTGTACTAAGAAAATCCCCAGAAGACTCAAACCACTAATTTCATGCACTTTGCTAAATATATTAGGACATGATTCCCTGAGAGCTCACCTCCCTCCATGTCAGACACCTGAGGGGTTTGAGCAGGAACCCCCTTGTTATACTCTCCTGGAAGGAGTGGAAGGTGAAGGGAAGGCAATAACCACCCTAAGCTGTCACCAGCCCACCCCTCTTTAGTCTTTCAAGTTCAGAGCAACCTAATTGTCCAAATCCTAAGCAGCCCACTTAGACTCCAGGCCCTGACGGAGCCACACACCTCCAAGGCTTTGGTGAGACCTGCATCCTCCACAGAGGCTGTTGCATGGGGAAAGCTCTAGCTTTGCCATACCAGTGTAGCATCCCTGTCAGTCCATCAGAAGATGGTCTGATGCAGCTGGCAGCAAATGAGAGAAGCTGCTGCCACACACTATAAATCCTCTTCCTTTGCAGCTGCAGCATAAAAAATAGGCAGTCCACATAACTCTCTGTTTTGATGGCGCTCAGCTGAATGGCAGGTGCTGTTCCAAAGAGAAGGTCCACAACAGAGTCCAAAACAGCGGGCTTCACAGAGATGCCACCTATACAGCAAAGTTATTTCCAAATAACTTCCCTAGCGTCTATGCAACACAACTGCTATTTCAAAATAATGGCTTATTTCAAAATAGGTAAACCCCACTGCACAAGCAATACTGCCTATTGGCTGCATCTACACTAGCCCCCACCTTTTGGAGGGGGCATGGTGATGAGGGATTTCAGCAGCTGCTCCTGGGTGCTTCCATGAATATGCAGCACCTCATTAGCATAATGGCGGCTGTGCGCAATTTGAAAGTGTCGCTTTCTAAGTGCACACCACCTGTGTAGATGGGGACCTTTCAAAAAGATTCCCTGGATTTCCAAAGCCCCCTTCTTTCCACAACCAAATGGGAAGAAGGGGCTTTCTAAATCAGGGGGTTGAACGGCCCTTGTCTACACAGGCAGCGTGCATTTCGAAAGTGGCACTTTTGAATCGCATGCGGCTGTAATCCCTCATTACTATGCCCCTTCTGAACAGAGGGGGCTAGTGTAGGACGAGGCCATTGTGAAAGAGCTATTCCAAAATAGGGGCCATGTAGACGGGGAATAAAGCCTATTGTGAAATAAGGCATAGTGTGTCCAATGGCTTTGTTTTGAAATAGGCTATGGTGTGTAAGTGCTCTGTTTCAAAATAGCTAAGTGCTATTTCAGAATAAATTATTCCAGAATATCTCTTCTGGAGTTGCTTATTTTGGAATAATGTTCCCGTGTAGATATACCCTTAATCACTAGTTATTTCCTTTCAGTGTGTGATTCATTAAATGGTAATGAGGCATTTAAAGTGATCACCTCTCAAGTGTAGGGAAAGACTATGTGAGCCCAAGTAATGGTGGCTAGTGAGTCATTCTTAAAAAAAAAAAAGAAAACGGACTCCATAGTAAAAGCTGAACTATATACAGTCAGTGAGTGGCAATACAACTGTTTTTCAAGAAATAGCAGTATTTTAATAACTAATCAAACTTCTTATTTTTCAGTGTGACATTTGTTTGCAGTGTTTGCCTGTGAGAGGATCAAGCAGGAGATTCTGGCTTTGAGAGTGGAAATCAAGAGGTCACCACTTTTTCCAATCTGTTGCATGAGGATTACTGGAAATGCTCATGGCTGTGAATGATAAAACATAGTCTGTCTTTCAGGTCCCGGACAAAGGTTATGGATTGGTATTTAAAAACAGCGGCTGCGGCACCGACAGTCACCACAGGCCTGGGAGGCAAAGTGGGAGGGGGGCCCAGCTCACTACCCCTGGAAGGGGTAGGGACAAGGGTGGAGGGGCAGGACTTAAGGCAGTCAGCCCACCCCCATCCCCCCAATGCTCTCTCAGCACCACATGCACAGCCTGACTGAAACACAGTTCTGGAAAATAAGTGCATTTATAAGGCAATCACTGGCAAACACAGACTCTCCACAATGTCATTTGATAGGGTCATTTTCCAAATATAGGCACATTTTAATTAAGTAGCTATATTTAATTAAACACAAAGATTGAGGTCTTATAGCAAAATCATGGATGTGTACATAAAGTTAAATAAAAAAATCAAGACGTGACTGTGGCACTACTTTATTTTAAAAAATTGTCATTTGTTTCAAATAGTTGTCTCTAAGCATTTACAGAGTGCTTTGCCGTCATGTTGTCATACCTGACGTAAGAATATAAGAGAGGGTGTGAAGTGGGTCAAGAGTTCAGTAAGATAATTGCATAAATTTTGTCAGTACTCACTGGAAGAGGAGAAAAGGCTATGGGCGCTTATGAATGTTTAATGATTTTATTCCAGGAGCTGCAAAGTCTTAATCAAAGTGAAATGCATACTTACTGTGAGCAAATAATGCTTGAAAATTCAAATATTCTTTCTGAATACTAATTTGATGTTATGTCTGACTTTATAAGTAATCAAAAGTTTAAACATGTCAAGTGGCAAGAGCGTAGAAAGAAAGATATGATTCGGTTAAAACTTTTAGAGTTCGTTTTCAAACATGGCAGTTATCCTAATTCCTGATGTTAAAGTACCCACATACTTTCACTGAACAGCCTGAGTCTGCTTCAAGAATCAAGAATCTCATTTGGGAAGTGTACTTTCAGAAAAGTTATAGAAATACAATATACACAAAATTAAAAGCAAAGCATTTTCACTCCAACATAAATGTAAGCTCCAGAAGTAAAAGGAAAGTTCAGGCAGACGCTCAGCAACAACATGGGAGCTATCCAGTTTTTTGCATCCCGTGTAGTATGTACAGCAGTGTAGTATGCCCTATACAATGGTCAGGTGGCATATGTATATATTCAGGGCAAGGAGCTCCTGGCCCTCAGAGACCATGTTCAGGCTTTAGAGGCCAGCGTGGTTGAACTGGAAGAGCTAAGGGAGACAAAGAGGTTCACAGATAAGACTTTAGGGACATAGTAGAATGGTCCTACCTCCAGTCAGACAGTCTTTGTGCTATTGAAAGTCTCAGAAAAGGAGAACGTCCAACTAGAGCAGACGGAATAATCCCATAGTTAGGATCCTCCTTCCAGATTATGTTGTGGTAGCCTCTTGAACTGCAAATACCTTTCAAGGGGAGGAAACTCCAGTTATTCAGAAGAGATAGTTATAAGAGGGATTTGCTCATTAGAAACATAGATGGCTTTGTGATGACCAAGAGAACCACATGTTGACTTGTCTGCCTGGTGCAAAGGTTATGGATTTCTCAAGACATCTAGATAGAGTTATGTGTAGTGCTAGGGGGTAGCTGATGGTTGTGGAACTTGTAGGAACCAGTGACATAGGGAAGGATAGGAGAGAGGTCCTGGAAGCCAAATTTAGTCTGCTAGGTAAGACATGAAAGTTCAGGGTCTCCATTATAGCATTCTGTGAAAGGCTTCCAGCTCCACACATATAGCCAGACAGACAAAACTGCAAGGGCTCAATGCTTAGATGAGACGATGGTGTAGGGTGGAGGGGTTTAAATTTATTAGGAATGGGGAAACTTTTCAGAAGGGGGGAGCCTATGCAGCAAGGATGAGCTCCACCTATGCCAAAATGGAACCTAATTGCTGGCACTTAAAATTAAAAAGGTCACAGAACACTTTTTAAAATAGGGGCTGGTGGAGGGGAAGCTGACAGATGTTGAGAAGCACATGAAATTGACAGGGACATTGATATAATAGGCATCATAGAAACTAGCTGGAATGAGACTAATCAATGGGACACAGCAATACCCTGGTACAAAATACATTGGAAGGGCAGAACAGGTTGTGCTGTTGGAGTAATGGCACTAATGTGAAATAAAGGCTATGTCTACACTAGCACAAATTTTCGAAATGGCCATGCAAATGACCATTTCCAAGATTACTAATGAGGTGCTGAAATGCATATTCAGTGCCTCATTAGCATGCTGCAGGATGCGACTCTTTGAAATTGCCACATTTCGCTCCCACGGTCGTCCAGATGGGGGGTACTTTTCGAAAGGACCCTGGGAACTTCAAAATCCCCTTATTCCTATCAGCAGATAGGAAGCTGACAGATGTGGAGCAACACATCTGATAGGACTAAGGGGATTTTGAAGTTCCCAGGGTCCTTTCGAAAAGGACCCCCGTCTGGACAAGCCGCTCGGGAGCAAAACGCGGCAAGGTCGAAGAGCCGCAGCTTGTGGCATGCTAATGAGGTGCTCAAAATGGCCATTTGCCTGGCCATTTTGAAGATTTGTGCTAGTGTAGACATGGCAAAAGTGGATAATCAAAAGAGGGAAAAAATGTTAAATGAACCAAATGGTACTTCAAAATCTCTATGGAACTGCATAGCTTATTTCAACTGTAGTTTGAAGTAATGTGCTATATTGAAACATCCCTTAATCCTCCTGCAGTGAGAACTACCTGGATGTCAAAATAATGCACCAAATATTTTGAAATAACAGGCACATTTCACAGACACGGAGTAGCTATTTTGCAATACCTCTGATATGCAGACATAGACGGGAGGTAAATTGTCACTACAGTGCAACTCACCTGCCAATGACAAATCCAGAGAGGTAATTAATTCCAACCCGAATAGCTCATCAAGGCAAAAGGAAGTTTTATTTATAGGGAGGTTCCTTGATGGTTAAAGACCAAACTCAAACTGTCTTCCCAAACACAAATTCTTCAGCAACCTACACCAGATTCTGTCTAAGGGAGGACATTAAGAGGAGGCCAAAATACATTTTAAATAAAGTAAGTGTGAGGAGATGTACCTAATCAAGTTGCCTGATGCAAAACTACCACAGAACGATGTGCGTGCTCCAAAAAAGCTCATGCCCTATCTTGGTCGTTATGTCATAACTATATGGGAGGGTATTATTTTTATTAATAAGTTTATTATTTTTCCTTGGTGCAATAAATAATGGAGTGAGCTCATCTATGCAATTACTTTAATAGGGCAGGATAATGCAGATCATTTCTAGTTGATGATGGGTGCTGATGAGGAAGTGGCATAAATCACTTAAAAACACTGTTGTGCTCTCTGCTCACATGGTTTTATTATGGTGAGCCAGTCCAAAGCCTAGTCCTTGCTAATGACATATGGTATAAATCTATAGGGGATATGGAGGAGGAGGGGAAGGAGGACACTTACCAAGGTTATTTAATGCACCCAAGACCAACAAAACACATGGGCCAGATCATTATTAGGTCATAAATTTCAGGAAATTAATGTTAACGTTCCTGTCTTTTTTACTGTGCTGCAATATTTTGTGTTTAATATTAAATATAACTTGTTCTTTACTCCAAGTAGGGGGATTATTGCCAGCTTTCTGGCCCAACTACTGCATAAGCTTTTACTATATGGTTCTCCTGAAAATGATCCTGATGAAAATGTTATTCAACACTACAATAATTGCGTTTGTTTAAACTTTGCGTGTAGAAACTAGTGGTAATTGAACCAGAGAGATTGTCACTTACTACCCATGTTCTTACTAGGTCATTTTCTAAAGCCCCTAAAATGGTCTTTGAAGATATTCCTGTTATTACAATTGTGCGTTATTATAATCACAGTGAAAACTCTGTGCTTGAGCAGTCTTAAAATAAATGAAAATTAAAAAAAAATAATCTTCCTTTAATCTAGTGCTGGATTTGAGCCAAAAGTGGTGAAATTGAATTGGTAAATATAGGTCTTGAATGTTTCAGTAAAGCTCACAGATTAATAGAGAAGAAGGTATTACAAACTATTAAATAACATCTCTGGCACACCACCATCAAATAGTAACATGGAAAATTAATATTGGCAAAGCATTTAGCAGATCCTTAGTTATGTTTTCATGCAGTTTAGCAGATGGAAGCAAATTACCAGCAGCATGGTCCCATAAGCCATTAAAAAGTTCTTGAACCTCTGCCTCAGAAATATTTGCTAGGTGAGAAATGGCTGTTCTTTGTCCAAATAAACAGATTCACATGCAAGCAAGAGATTTTCTTATTTTTTAATTCATGAACATGCTTAGGTGCCATTTGATATTTGCTGCTTTTCATTTTTAAAAGACTCAGTCAACCCTCTAGTCAGAAGCAAGAATGATTACCATAACTAGTCACTTGCTCTGAACAGTCCAAGATTCAGCCCTTCGCTGAGTGTTATCCGTAAAAATTATTCAGCATAAACTTACAAATACTGATCAGCTTAGCATAAAACATGACTGATTTACAAAGAGAAAGGGGAGGGGAAATGAAAGGACTAAATACAGAAAAAAGTGCCCTTCAAAGTGAGTAGTTTGACCTACTCTAAACTCTACAGACATGACCTGGGTTTGAGCTAGAAGCAAACACTTCTGTATATTACAACACTGCAAAGCCCCTGAAGCAGCTACCTCTCAAGAACACTAGGTAAGAATAAACAGTGTTCTGGGATTTATATATGTGGTGCTTACTGACACAGTGTCATCCAAAATCATTAAACTATAAGCATTATCAATATTGACAGCAAACTCTGAAAAATATAACATAAGGTTGATGTGAATTTCCATCTCTCAAGGTGGAACCTGGAGGTCAAGCACCCAAACAGTGCTAAGCATCATTTCCAGTGTATTATGCCAAAACTGGTATTGCAGCTGCCTGTGATACTTTCCCCTGCTGTTGAAATCAGGCCCATTATAATTTGGATCTATCAGTTTAGTCCCAGTCCAGTTATCTGTTCACACTGTCTCCAGAATGTTATCACATAGTGGCAGTGTTCCTGCTAAACATTCCCATCCATGAATAGTAACAGAGGGGAAGCCGTGCTAGTCTATACACTATCAAAACAAAAAGCAGTCAAGTAGCACTTTAAAGACTATCAACATAGTTTATTAGGTGAGCTTTCGTGGGACAGACCCACTTCTTCAGACCATAGCCAGACCAGAACAGACTCATGGGAACTTTCTGAGTCACTATAGGGGCTTGTCTGCATACTTGGCTCAATCTAATCCTTGACCTTCCCCCCCACCCCTCCGCTCTCTGATTTGCTCACCTTGATTATCTTTTTCTGATTTGTCCTCCTTGCTTACTGTTTTTGGTTCTCTGTGCCTTAAATACTGAGTCTGTTCTGGTCTGGCTATGGTCTGAAGAAGTGGGTCTGTCCCACGAAAGCTCACCTAATAAACCATTTTGCTAGTCTTTAAAGTGCTACTTGACTGCTTTTTATTCCCATTCATGTGTGGGTTTTTATCATCCATGTGTAGAATAATTTCTGAAGCAGGTGCAAAAGTACACCACCAGTAGAAACAAAAGATCTAGCTGTGGGCACACTGCTAATCCTCTGGTGACATTTGAATCTCTCCTGTACAACTTATAGGGAGCACCGGGTAGTAGTAGTGCGCTGTTCAGTAATGTAAGATAGATACACAGTCTAGATCACACTTCCTGTGCCAGAAGAGATGAGAGTTGTCTTCCCTGCATAATATAACAAAAGTGGCTCAGATGGATATGAAAAAGACCCTTAGAGACAACTTTAGACTGTTGCATAAGTCCCTGGTGTCCTGACTCAGAGTAAACCTATCCAATTGATGCTAAGGGCAGAATAACTTTGAGGATTATTCTTAAAGAAATCCAAAGAGACTGAGATAGGCCCCCAAATATTAGGAAATCAACCTACTTACTTTTTCTGCTGCAGAAGATTGAAAGCCGTTAATGTTGGGGATGGCTCCAACCAACCAGGAAAGGTATATTGCTATTCATACTGTTGCTTTCCTCTTAGGAGACAACACCTGTCCTGGCAATCACTGTTTCTTGACGTACTGGCTCCTTGACCCTGATACGCTCAGAAATGACTGAATTTGTTGGTGCTAAACTGGTGTCAGGAGTGATTCCTCTAGGAATGAGGACATATATTTGTGCTCAGTAGGTAAGTGGGGAGTAGCCATCAGAAGCTTTTATTATCTGTGCATCTCTACTGAATCTTTTAGCTTCTGTCACTACACTAACGCTCAAGTGTTATATCTTGAAATGGGAATCAATTATTAACAGAGCTGTTTATGAATGAAAAGAGCTTTTTTTCATGACAAATTGGCCCATAAACTGTGTCCCATAATCCCCTGTGTTACTTCTGTGTACTTCAGAGGACAAGGAGAAGGACATCTAATACATCAATTCCAGTGCAATTCTGTTGCGTGTTTATGGAAAGCTGTATTTATTCTCTGGGACCAAACTTATTTTACCATCTTTTTAAGAGAGAGACCGTAATGAAAACATCTGTCTTTGCTCTCTGCTAGCCTGTAATATTGAATATCAGTGTGATCATTATTCTCCACCCATTCATCAATCATATGACAGGTCCCTGCTTACTCATCTACTTCTGTATGCCTCCTACAAGAAAGTGCGTCTCTTAATCAAAAACAGGTCTCATTCTACAGTGGCTTTGTTTGCACATTTTTTCATTTCCTTCCATTGAATAGTTTTAAGGTTGGCTGTGAATCCTCTTTATAGTGCTCTTCATCAGGATGGTTTTAACTTTTGGTTCCTCAACGCCATTAAAACCATGAAAACATTTTTATCTTTCCAAAATCCACCTCAGCATGGCATCTCAAGTGTTTGACTCCCTAGGATAAGGGTGCGGGGGGGGACACACATGTGTATCTCCTCAGGATTTCAATGGAACTGTGCTTAATTGGGATTCACTCTTTATTTTCTTTTTTAAAAAAATATTATTAAAAGGAGCTGAATTTTGGTCTGTGTCTGAATGAACAGGTTTAGAAGAGCTCAGCTGTGTATCAGAGTCATAAGACATCTGTGCCAAAAGCTAATGTAGATTGCGTTTTACTTTAAGTGCTTGGGGCATGGCGTTTTTTTAAATGAATGGATCCAAATTTTATCCCCACAGCCACTATGAAATTTTTAGTGGTCAGCCTTGTAAAGTGTGAAGGGCCTTCTTGGACACTGCAGTTTCACAAAATGTTGATTCATGTAGAGTTAGTTGTATAAGATGTATAGTGCTGCACGCTGCCTATATTATACCTAGAACAGGAAAACATTCAAGCCATTGTTTCCTAGTGAAATACTAGCAAATATCCTTAACATGATGATCTATCACATATTTGTGTTTCGACTGAGATTTTCTGCTTTGTATATATGTCAACTACTCCTTATTAGAAAGGTTTTATTGACAATCTAAAATACTCACTAGTCCCACGTGCCATCCAGACATCAACTTCTTGTAATTCTCTGATTTTGGGGCCATGGAACTTGGCCTAGAATCCAATCCTTAACTGCAATCCCAAATAGAAATACATACATATGTGAAAACAATGTAAAAAACAAGCTATTCTAGCTCTCACGTTCATGGGGGCAAGCTAACACAAGCAAATACAAACTAAGAAAGTCTTAAGTATCCAAGTCTGCAGTGCACTCAGACAAAATAGCTCTAAGAGGGGCATAAAGTACACCGTTAACCTCCCCTAGGTACAAATACTTAACTGTGGTGTTGAGCATGTAATGACTTTGCAGCTCCCTGGGGATTCCCCTGGCAGAAAGAAAATCCTGACTTAGAGGACATCTCAAATGTGAAGATTAAAGACAGAGCGCTGGAGTGCTGCTGTACTCCTGCAGTCCCTGGCTGCGTCCACACTACAGAGATCTTTTCAAAGATGATCTTCCAGAAGCTCTTCTTTCAAAAGAGCCCATCCACGTACAAAAAAGCGGAGCAAAAGAGTGATCTGCTCTTTCAAAAAAACAGGCCAGAGACTGAAACATCTGGCACCATAGGGACCACTCTTTCAAACATAAGACCCTGGAGCATCTACATGTGCTTTTTTCTGAAAGAATCCTTCAGCAAAGGCACTCTTCCTCACTTGGGAGAGGAAGAGGGCCTCCGGAAGAAGCGCTGTGTTCTTTTAAAAGGAATTTGAAAGAACGCATTTGTGTGTGTGGCCACGCCACTCATTCTTTTGGAAGAGGGGCGGATTTTCTGCAAGGACTTGCTAGTGTAGACATGGCCTTGAGTGCTGCATGGCTAGCTGCTTTCTCTTAGTATGTGACAAGCCTGATTATATCCACGTACCCATCCTTAGGAACACTGTGAAGACACTGTGAAGAATGGTACTATCATGACTGGGCTTGTCATTTTCTCCCTAAGTGCCCATTTGGGAGATAGAGTGGAAAGCTGTTTTCTCTGTTGTTACACTGTGACAGTCTCACTTTATACCCTCCTTCACAGGTGGCCTCTATTAGTTTGTCAGTATTTAAGTCATTAGCGGCTCATTCTGTAAGTTCCGTTTTTGGCTTTTGACCTGCCTTCTGTTGCCAACAGTAGCTCAAGAGGAGCTCACTACAGCACTCATGAAAGAGAGCAAAGGAAAAGAGCACCGAGGTTCTTGTCTCTTGTCTCCAGCCTGCTCCAGGATCTCTGCGCTGCTTTGTTTAGGAGTGTGTCACTGACATCTCTTCTGCCTGGCAAGTCCAGAGCTTTGGGTCTGGGCTTTACTTTCTGCTCCCAGTGTTCTCTTTGTTCATACTAGTCTATGCTGCACCAGCAGCCTCATTACTAATTTCCAACCAGCGCTGGTAATGCACACCTGCACTTGCCAAATTCCAGCAGCCATAGCCAGGCTAGCCCTTTTTCAGCCTCACACCTGCCATCAATACTGCTTCACAGGCCCACCAATGGTGGGGCAGCTGTTGTCACCAGGTCTGGCATTTCAAAGGGGCCCTGAGCTGCAGCCACTGCTGCTGCCATTGTGGCAGCCAGAGCACTGGGCCCCTTTGAAACACGCATGGCAGCACTGCTCCAGTTGCATGTGGCTCTCAGGGAGTGTGCGCACACAGGAAGCCAGCACCGCACTGCTTTTTGCCCCGCCCCTTCCTCTCTTGGCCCCTCCCCTTCTGGGGCACAGAGCTGGACCCCACTTCCACCTTGCTCCAGGGCCCATATGGTGGCTGTTGGCACCGCTGCTGCTGCATATTACCTAGCTATTGTCTTCCCTGCTCCCTGGAACTTGTGTCAGTGCTTGAATGAAGAAAGAAATAGTTCATCTGAATAATTCATGGATACTCTGCATTGCAGTGAAATGGCACCTAGGGAATACTATATACCATATAACTATAGTCTGGAGTTATCTGCCGAGAGGTAGGTCAGTGGAGCTTACAGATCACTTCTGTTCTGCAATACACACTCTGTGCCGACAGTGCTCCCTTCATTCCACAAGCTCAGAGCGCACCTTTTACTTCTATGATATGCATTATGAGTTTTATTTAAACTCTTCATATTCATGAATATGTCCTAACTAGTAGGATCTTCAAGTGTGATTCACGTCTGATATCAGCCTATTTATTCATCCCCTTTCACACAGGCATATCCTATAATCAACAACAGCAGCACACTGATGTCTCCCTCTGCAAATAAACATGTTAGTCTTCAAGGTGCTACAAGGCTATTTGTTTTTCCTAACTTTTAGGTTATTTATCTATATGACTTTCCATAGAATTGTTTCTATTTCTCTTTCCAAAGAGAAAAACAGGACTACTTCCTGACATTCAACTTACCTCACTCTCCAACACGTCTATTTCTTATTGACTAGAGATGACAAAGGCAGTTTAGAACAATTTACAGCTTAACCACAAATACAACCAAACATGAAGTCAGTCTGGATGCAGAGTGACATATTATTAAATAGCTGTAGTCTGTAATATGGTTAAATTAGCTAAATTGGTTCAATTCATTAATTTTTCAATTAATAAATGTTCACCTACTTTGGCAAAGCCAGACAGCTTTTAACTGTGGCTCAATGTTGCCCTCCTGAGGTCTGAAAAAAGACAAAGCTGTTGTGTTTATTTAAGGCATTCTACAGAGTTCATTCAGTCCTCAAACACCTTGGGAATGGAGGTTGTTCCTAACTCTGAAATGTTCATAACCCTGAACAAATCTTATGGTTGGTCTTTCAAAACTGAACACTGACTTTATACAGCTTTGAAATATTATTACGCAGATGAAAAATGTTGGTTTTAACAATCTCAATTTATATGAAACCAACATGGAAACTTCCGTAAGTTATTTTTTTTAAATGGTTGCCTTTTTTAGTACAGCAATCTCTCCCCAACGTGAGGTTTAAATTCTTGAAAACCCCCATGGTAAGGGGATTGGTAGTTGGGGAGCTTAAGGGCTCATGGGAAAAACAGGGTTGGTAGCCTGAGGTCAGGAGTGAATCAGTGAAGATTCTGCTCAGGCTGCTGGCCCTACTACTACTGTCTCTGACCAGCCTTCTGGCTGCTGGCCCCACACACGCCAGCCCCAGCTGTCACTGCCCATCATGTGCCCAGCCAGCCTTCCAGCTGCAGCTGGCTCACCCTGCTAGCACCATCCCCAGTCAATGAGCCCACCTCACATAGGCGGCCAGTCTGCTCTGCACTCACTGTCCCTAGCTGCTGCCCTTGGCTACCATACCCATTATTGCCGGCCCACCTTCTAATCATATCAGCCATTCTCACAGGAATCTGTGAGATCACGAGGTGGCAGCTAACCACGTGAATGCCCAAAGCTGGAATGTTGGGGCTGTGATGGCTTGTGTTGATGCATATATGTTCAAGATACTTGCTTTGCATTTGCCAAATGCATATACAGAAGAAAAGTCTTGTGCACTCAAAATCTCACGTTTGAGGAGCTTGCAGCTGAGGAGGTATTGCTGTAGTTTGTTGAAAAGCAAAAAATACTGCATTTGCTTTCCATTTGTTTGTTTTTGGTGCCTGCTGCTGCTTGATTGCCTACTTCCAGTTCCAAATTGTGTGTATGATTGACCAGCGAGTTCTTCAAGTTGGGCTTCATAACTCTGCAGTTTTAGTGTAATATAAACCAGGGTGGTAAAATATTCCTTTCTGTGCAATGGCCCCGGTCAATGGTTTCAGTGACTGTCATGCTAATGTTTACCTCATGTTAGTTCCTTAGTGACCAGGCATACTTTCACTTTTAATTTGACAAAATCCTTCTGAACGTGCTGGAGTGGGATTGTCTGGGAGAGGCTCGTTGTTAGGTTTATTTATAACTCATAACACAATCTCTGTCGCCCATTCACAAGTTAAATCAATGGGCAGGGGTGCAACTATCACTGTGTTTAGTAACATTTGTAACCATGTGTGACAGGTCCACTCTCCTCACTGGCCTGCAGAGAACTAATTCCAATCATGCTTCTTTGGGTTCCCTTCACCCACTCGTCTGGTACTCATTCCTGAGGTTAGCAAAGGAGCAGGACTTGAGACTACAGGCCAAACAACTTACCTAGCAGATGCCATGCTTTGAAGACAAAGGAGATGATTCTTTTGTAATTACTAGGGGCACAGCTTTGGGCCTGGCCATGTTTTTCAGTAGCAAAGCTCAGAATCTGGAGGAACAGCTGACTCACACTAGACACAGCCAGAACCAAAGGATGTTAGGGAAAGGAGGAAATGCAGCAAAAAAAACAGCCAGGGCTCTACCCTCACATCCTTTTTTTCAAAGTGGAACAAAGCCTCAGTGTTCTGCTGAGCTCCCCATTACCCAGAATGTCCAACTTGCTAGGAGACACCATCTGTGCTCTCACATGGGGATTTGAACACAATGAACAACATACTTGTCACTGTCAGATTTCCAGATTGGATTGCTGTGGTTTGCTGTATCTACAGGTGCAGATGGAGATGAGAGGGGCTCTGCACATACAAAATGTGGCAGTCTAGCTCTCCAGTCGAACTGGCCCTGAATGCATCTTTCCTGGGACAACGTTCTCCATCTGCAGGTCAACCAGTGCTTTTTGGAAAATGAAAAAAACAAGCTCTATCTGTAACTATGTTACCTATGCAACGGCTACAGCACCATAAATAAATCACTGAACTATAGTAATTTTCAAGAGTAGATAAGAACTAAGTGGTATTATTATTATTATTATTATTATTATTATTATAAAATACTATGGATAGAAAGATTACAGTTGGCACAGGGTCAAGAGAAAACTGCATGCTAGCAGATGGCATTAGTTGTGGGGGTCACAGAGTAAGTGCAGGCAGTACAGGAGGACAGGGGTTCAGAAAAAAAATCACTTAGTTTTCTTGAGGTCTGTTAGAAGATGCAACCCTGTAGCCTCTCCAGATGTATGGGTGAGTGAGTCAGTAAGAGAACAGGTTACTACTCCAATTATAATTTACAGCAAACAAGATTCAGAAATCTGGAAGCACCGTGCTCTGAATGTGAAGGTTGATGTTATTCTGTGGAAGTCTACAGCAAATATGTAAAAAGCAGCCCAGCCACCTGTTCTAAACAACCACTGTTGTATGCTCTGCTCTGGTGCAGAGCTCGATTTGAAGATGATGTATTAATTATACAGATATTTACAAATTATCCATTATCACTCTGAGATTTGACAGATTCTTGTCACAAACTCAGGCCCAGTATTATTAAACTGACTGGATAGTTAGGAATCCTTCTGGGCACAGTGGCAATATGCCTACTTTGGAAATACCTCTGTATTACCAATAATACAGGAAAGTCACAAATCTTGTAGTCTAACCCAACAAGGTAGCTAGAGGTAATTTAGGTGGTACATCTGAACAGCCGTACACACACACATGCATTGCAAAGCAACCTGAAATGTTAGACACTATCTTCCTCATTGCCATCACCATCCATATCATTATCAGTGGCCCTCATTCTGACATCTCCCTAGGGCTATTTCTCTCTCGCTCTCCTCCTGCATACACACTGTGATTCCACTTTTACACTATTTCATGCTGATATCACTATGGCGATGTTCACACTGTGAAGCTATTTTGGGATACTGAGGTATGTCAAAATAGCAACTCCGCATGTAGGAAACATGACCGGTATTTTGAAATATTTTTCAAAATACAGGGCACGTTATTTTTGCATCCCTCTACCCCTAATTGCAGGAGGAGTCAAGGATGCCTCAAAATATTTCTGTCCAGACAGCACCAAATCACAAAAATAGACTATTTCAAAATTGACTTGAAATAGGATACACAAATTGCATATCTTATTTGGAGATAAGGGCACAGGGTAAATATAGCCTATGGCTAACGCATATTCATTAGGGCTTTCTCTCCTTTTCCTTATTTGTATTTTCTCACCTCACCAATGTTGGAATGGCCCTCTCCTATAGATTAGTATGTTGGTCATCTCAACTTACCATGTGTCACTTTGTTGCTATAGTACTCTTGTAGTCAGATCTCTGCAGCTGATCTAGCTAAGTACATTCAAAAGTTGATGTTAGCTCACACTCCTGTTCTGAACATTCTAAACAAGCATTTCCCTTAAACACTATTCCCAGTCTCCCCAAACTTAGGAATGCATATCAGACTGTTTATCTGTTCTAATGCACGTAGGCCCCAAGCTTCAGGCTAACTGATTGTCTTTCAGGATACAGGCCTGTAGGTTCCTTGCATTACTGCTGAACAAAATAAATGCTAATGCTAGCTCTGTGGGTAACAGGTGGTGTGTTCTGTATGTAGAAATGCCAGGAAGAGCATGAGTTAATTTTTTAGGCACTGGTTACAAATGGACCTAAAGCAAAACCACAAACCTGAATAACCCTGAACCTTAGGGAATTTCATATCTGAATCTAGAACACAGTTTTAGGCCAACCAATAATGAGCCAAACACCCTTGAAAAAGCTCAAATTTGGGGAAGCTGAGGTCTGACATTTGTGGGTTGGGCCCAGGTCTATACTATAGAGTTAAATGCTTTTCTCTGGGGAAAATTGAGTGCTGATAAAGAGCCAAATAGAAGCAATGGTTTTAGGAGGCGGGGTCGAGAAAAAACATCTGGAGGCAGTAGAGAGTTGTGGTCAGATGCTTGCGTGCCAAACAGGAAACAATCGTAATGGCAAGGGAGATCTCCCTCCCCTTACATGCAAAGAATTGTAGAGAATGAAAGGTTGTTAATAGAAAGAAAGTGCATGCATGGCCAGGGAACATCTGCGTTAAGAAGCCGTTTGAAAAACACTTATGCAATAGCAGGAGGAAAGACAGCTGTGTAGTTTGCAGTAGGTCATGGACAGGCTGTCTATTAATGGTAATCATCATATGTCTATGCCTACCTAACTATCCCAAAAGAAGATTCTTCATTACTTAGCAAGTGGCAACTAAATTTTATAACACGTTCACTACTCTTAATTAGCAAACAGTATTTCCTTTTGTGGAGCGCTGAATATTTGAACATCACATTAAATAGGTTAATGAAGCTTGCAGCTAAGATAAGAATTTCAAAAACTACTTGACAACAGCAGAGATCCATGCTGTAAGCTACTGGGGAGAATGGCACAGTTACATTTAAATATGTTCCAGAGACACATAAGTTGATATCTACAGATGGGAATTGAAAAGTTTGGAGGAAATGGGGCAGCTGAGGCAAGCTTTTAAAGTGACATCCTAAAAATGAAGCTGTCACTGTAGTGTATGACATGATCACATACCGGGCTTCTGTGTAGAGTCCTAAACTCTGCCCTTGTGCAACTTTCTTTCTCTCAGCTGAACTGGGGCAATTTACACCAGCTCTGAATTTAGCAATGAGCCTCCTCTTTGTGATGCAAAGCAAAATAATAGCAAAGCGAATCTGAACATATTTTTAATCTTAGGATTTAGCTGAATTTGATGTATATTTAAATGCAGCATATATGGAGGATTCAAAAAAGATTTCCTAACCCTTAGAAAAGGGCAGAAGTGTAGTGGAGCTGCTCCAGCTGATGTAGGGGGAACAGATTGGCAGCAAAATAGGGGAAAAGGGAGATTCACTGAATTCCTGTCCTTGGATTGCTTTTTCCCAGAGGCAGTGCATGCTCCAATGAAGAACTGTGGTGGCTCAAGTGTTCTCCTCCAGCTTTAACTTTCCAGGCAATTACAGTGTGTGTTATTGTCCACAGAGATAATTGTCTTGTCATATTGTGGGGTGCAGCCCAGCGCAGTGAGGGTTATGTCGCCACCTTCCTCCCAATACGTAGTTGCTGTAACTCCCAACCTGGGCCACTCAGACCTAGAGAGAGAGAGAGAGAGAGAGAGTGTGTGTGTGTGTAGCTGCAGCCCTGAGCCCCATTGTGCCAGCAATATACCTATTACACTCAGCCTTTGTTACTACTTGGAGAATGACCCCCCAATGCAACCCTTCTCCAATATTTTTCCCTTTAAAAGAACTACAACTACTGAACACAGGGGCCAAGTCCACTCAGCCCCCACCCCCCACTCCCAGAAGTTGAAGATTCACCAGAAATACCATTGCCCATATGTGTGTAACACACACACACACACACACACACACACACACACACAAGTGGAGCAGTACTGCCACCAAAAGCACTTTTCACTGTCTGTTTGGAGGCTTAATGACCAAGAGTACATTCGCACATTTCTTGCCCTTTTGTGATCCTGCTGGAAGTCAGTGTGCTGGTTCTGAAGCTTTGAAACATCCATTCAACTTCCTAGTTAAAACGCCATGGCTGAAATGTCTGTGGCCAAATTACAATGAGACCAGTTTTGAAAAGGTGTACATTGTTTTATTTTTAAGAGCACCCTACCAGGAGGGACGGCTATTTTGCATACATGTATGCCCTAGAATTCCGAGCAAAGATGCCCTGCAGGGACCTAAGTACAAGACTGGAACTGATGAGTAAGCCATTGTTTCATTAGCTGCTGTACAGCTCTTGATTTAGAGGTTTAATTCACTCTGAGCCAAAGAACCGCTATTGTGACTGATGCTATAAATGTGAGCAATTACTAAAAACTGAAACATGTTACCATTGTTTCCATTGTTACTTTCTAGTCATGTCATTCTGGACCAATGAAGTGAAATGCCGTTATAAGACATTGATTCGCTAACAGTGGTGCAGCAGATAATCCCATTGGGTTTCTTTCCTCTTCAATGACATAACTAAGTAGCATCAGGCATTAGCATAACATGAAGGCAAAATGGTTTTCTTATGTGTTTGTCTACATGGCGTTACATCATCTTTTGGCTCTGCAAGGTGTGTGTGTGTGTCTCTCTCTCACACACACACACACACTGAAATCCTGTCCCCTACAAAATTGGATTCTACCTCTTTATCCAGACTGATGTCTATATTCATGCAATGTCAATGTGGTCTTTTTTTAGAGTAAACGTACCAGAGTTTACAGTGCATAAAGCAAGACCCTATTGTAGTGTTGAGGAGAAAAGGCACTTCAAAGTAAAAGGCATAAAGAAGTAAAAATTTTGAGCAGTAAAGGCACTGGGAAGTGCCTGCGGCTACACGCATGCCATCACTTTGAAGTATGACACTTTGAACTTGCCGTGGGGGTAGAATTAACCAAATGAAGTGCTGCGTATTTACCGCAGCACTTCATTAGTAATCTCCCATCTCCATGATTAACATGCCCCCTTCAAAGTTGGGGGCACATGTAGAGAAACCCTTGCACCATGGTCAGATTATCCCATTGTCCTGCATCAGACTCAAAATCCAAATGAAGGATGGGGAAATGGCCCATTCTACCTGCACTGCTTACAACCTCTCCCCCCCGATAACGTATTTCCTCAACAACTAGATTCCACTGGAACAGCTGAAAAAGGATTTGCAAGCTCAAGAGACAGAGGGTGAAATCCTAGCCCATTACAGGCCATGGCACAACTCTCATTAGCTTCAGATGGATGAGGGTTCCCCCTTGAAGGCTTGTGGGAACCAGATGTAGTCTAGACAAACATACCTGAGTGAGACAAGGATAGTCAGACACTTTGGTGTTCAGATTCAAACTCACTTTTTAAGTTTGCTTTCTGTCAGTAGGCCTTCAAACCAACAGACTTCAGCTAAGCCACACACCAAAACCCTAGAGGAGTCTTTACATGTTTTTCTTATTTGATTACTGTGAGCAGGGACATCTGCCAGTGCAGCGCTTTTTCCACGTCCTGTCAGAACATGTGGTTTTTGTCTAAATCAAAATATTGTACAAGAAAAATATTAAAAAATGTTGACTGGTAGAATCAAATTGAAAAATATGATCTTGACGCATTGAGTGTTGTAGCTGAAAATACTGATTTTTCATTTTGCTATTTCCAGAGCAAACCTCTTTTTGTAAGTATTTTTGAGTTCACCTTTTTTGCTCTAAATTGGGATAGAACTCATCTGAAAATTTTCAAATTTCCTGAAAGAGGGAAGTTCCATTTTTTTTAAAATTATATAAAAAGGACAAAGTTTTGATATAGACATTTTATATATATATATAAGGCTACTGTGTGGGTCAAATACTCCAGCTTTTCTGTTTTAAAATTTAGATGGCATCTGAATGAGTTAATGGAAATGGACAATAATTAGTGATTTAATAGAAACTACAGATGCCTTTCATATTTCAGTCACACACCAGTTGTACACATCAGACTTTTTGGAGTCTTTGAGTCCAAAGATAATAACATTTGAAATGAGGAAAAACAATTATACACAAAAATGTTTGAGAGAAGGACAATAAGCCACCTATTGCCATCTAGGGAAAATGGGGGTGAGGTCTGAAATCTGATAAACTAAACAGCTGCCTACTCCAGAGAGCGAGAGAGAGACATGGTGAAAAATGCAGGGTTAAAAGAAGGCAACTTAGCACTCAGACTCAGACACCGGCTCCTTAAACTCAGCAGATCTATACTCAGATGTGAACCCTCCAGCAATAAAAGCCTAGTGAGGAAGCACTAGAGAAAGGTCTCTACTCTCTCTCTACAATTCTCTTGTTCAGGCTTTTGTTTAGCATGAAAGATTGCTACATACCTTATCTGCAAGTATAAATGCTGTTTACACAGCTGCACTTTCCCCAGTGCCATGATTTCTAATAATTAGTGTTTTTTATTAGAGTAGCCCACTGGAGCCCCATTATGCTAGGTGTTGTACAAATGTTGGACAAGAACAAGAAAACAGTGAGGTGTGGCTCATAGAGACCTGGGTTCCATTCTGGACTCTAGTATCAGAGGGGTAGCCGTGTTAGTATGGATCTGTAACAGCAACGAAGGGTCCTGTGGCACCTTATAGACTAACAGAAAAGTTTTGAGCATGAGCTTTTGTGAGCATCTGATGAAGTGAGTCTGATGAGCATCTGATGAAGTGAGTCTGTGCTCACGAAAGCTCATGCTCAAAACTTTTCTGTTAGTCTATAAGGTGCCACAGGACCCTTCGTTGCTATTCTGGACTCTGCCACTGATATCCTTTAACCACATGACTTTGTGTCTCAGTTTCTCTTTCATTAAAACATGCAAATAATGGTAATTCCTTGCTTTTCAGAAGCACTTTTTAGTTCTACAGATGACAAGCACTTTATGAGAGGGGAAATATTGTTGTGAAAGCCATTAGTCAGCCCCACAGAGTGGTAAATACTTCTTTTCAGATTGTGATTCTGGCCATGGTGGAAAAAATCAGGGGTTACTGACCCATTAAAGCAAGTACATAGGAAGAGATGCAACAGTTCCCAAGATGGAGACACTTTGTCCCTTCCCTCACCACCTCCAGAGAGGAAGACTTGTTCATGCTTCACTGGATGTCAGCCTCCTGACAGCTTCAGTCACTTTGCCACCCCACCCATCTCCTCTAGGTTCTTAGTCCTTCCTTTGCTTTGCAGGTGCCCCCCCCCGGGCCCCCGCCAGGCCCTCAGCTCCTTTGAAGTGTTTGCCTGTAATAGTCAACCCCTTATCGGCTGGGCCTTCACTATGGTTTGCTCTCCCCAAGCAGACATACCAGATTGAATGATTTGACTTAAGATCAACTCCCATCGTACAATCACCACACAGACAGATTTATCATGAAAACAGTCATAAGTTTATTCTCAAAGGCTGAGATTTAAAAGCTAGTGAGTAAGGGTAATGGAACGAGAAAGGTTACATAATAAAACAAAATCATTACACAATTCCTAAAGACTCAGTGGGGTAGCTGTGTTAGTCTGTAGCTTCAAAAATAACAAGCATTCCTCTAGCACCTTAAATATGCACAAATTTATTTATTAGGTAATGAGCAGTCCTACCCACAAAAGCTTATAATCTACTAAACAAATTTATTAGTCTTTATGGTGCTAGAAGACTGCTTGTTGTCTGTCTAAAGAAGCTCTTCATACTCTATATGTCTTTTGCAGCATTTCAACCTAATCTGCGTGAGATTCTTCTTTCATTATTGTAAACATGCTGCCCATTAATCTCTGCAGGCACAGGTTATGGGAGTATGTTTCTTCCTTCCCCTTATATCACCATAGTTTGTTGTCTTTGCACATGGCCAAGCTAATCCAAATGGCTTATTTTTTAACGATGTACTCCTTTCCTGAAGACGCCAGCTGTAAATGGGGCTTTAATTGCTTTGACTTACAAGGCTTAATTTACATGTGATAGAAAGACACACTGCTCATCTCCTGCCTGGAAGAAACTTGTCTTTCTCTTTGGCTGGTGACAGACTTTAAAACATATTATCAGTACATACACACAACTCCTTCAAAATATCATCCACCATCACTATTCACAAGTCGTGGGACACCAGCATTCATTTGAGACTTCCTATGATATCCTTTATGGAGCACTATAAAAGTGGGATGCAAGTGCCAGGCCTGCTACAAGTTGCTATTACACAAAAGTGAATCCTTTCCAATTTGCAGGGTTGTCCAAAGAGGAGTTCCAGGGCTGGGGCAATTCCTCACCAACCCTTGCCTGACACAGCCCCTCCCTAAGCCCTGCCCCTGTGCTGTCCTATTCCAATCCACTCCCAAAGCAACATGGCTCAGGGGGTTATGGGGCCTGGCATGGTGACAACAGCAGGGGTCACCTCCCCACACAGACAGTGGGAGCTGAAGTGACCTGGCAGCCTGTTCCACTCAGCCATGCTCTCCCAGCCTGCTGCACCCCCCCGGGTCTCCATGGTGGTGGGAAGTGAAGATCCCTGAGAGAGAAGCGCTCTGCTTTCTGCCACCATTGAGAAGCCACACACAGCAGGATGGGAGGCCACCAGGGTGGAGCAGGCTGCTGGGTCTCTCAGGTTCCAGCTGCCTGCGTGGTTCGCAGGGGTGCGGGGGGGGGCCCTCCGGCAGCCTCTCCTGTGCCAGACGCCACAATGCCCTGCATCCCTTCCACTGGGTGGTTGGGGCGACCCCCTGTGTGCCCCCCCCAAAAAAAAACATGGGGCAGCCACCCTGATTCAGCCTGTGGATGGGACAGCTCTGCCCAGTTGATACTGAGGTATTCTTAGAGTCACAAGAGAGCAAAGAGGAAATGGCGGTGGGGGGGTGGCAACTGGCTGAGAAGAGGCGGACTCTCAGAAATCCATCAGCTCTCTCAGGGAAGAAGATAGCCATATGAATTGTCTCCTTGCAAAATTGCTGCCTGGTCTTCTGCACCAAAACTGTCAGCACCCGGTTCATGCTGTCTCTGGCATTTTCTACCTCCCTGCTGTCGACTCCAGCTCTGAGTGGAAGTTACGCCCACATTACAGTTGCTATGCATCGCTATGCATCGCCTGAGTGTGGCCATCAGCTCATGGGAATAAGGGGACTTTGAAGTAAACAGGGTCCTTTCGAAAAGGAGCCCCGTCTGGAGGAGCCGTGCGGCAGCGAGGAGCATCAATTTCAAAGTGCCGCGGCCGCCCGCATGCTAATGAAGCACTGAATATGCATTTCAGCGCTTCATTAGTAAACTTCGAAATGTCCATTTGCGTGGCCATTTCGAAGTTTGGGGCTAGTGTAGATGTAGCCTGTGTGTGAGAGCCGGGGCCTTGGGCCCGAGACTCACAATATGTTAGATAATTACTAATCTGGATACTCACAGCCGCTCATCATCAGTATGTGGTTCTAGTTTGTCATAGCTCCAGGGCCTTAGCCTATTGATAGAGAAGTGGACAGGCTGGATGATAGCCAGCTGTGCTTTTCCCCAAGGAGCAGAGCCTTGGATTCTGCCCACACAAGTGAGGCCTCTAGTCACCAAGCTAGACTCATTCCCTCCATCTCCCGTGCATACACCATTTCACCCAGTCACTACTCAAGTATTTTATACAAAAAGGAACTAGCTTTAATGAGACAGAACCTTATCAAAGACTATCCTATAACCTGGTGTTTAGGCTACTGACCAAGGCAGTGAGAGGCCTAAAATCATGTTCCTGCTCTAATGACTATCCACATATTTTTATAAAGTTATTCAAGACTTGGCAAACCAAGTAATTCAGGGGTCATAAGCTACAACAATAAGTGAGTTATGGCTTTGCATAACTCCACCTGTGGCCTAACATCTTAATGCCAAAGCCATTCAAATCCAATATTTATGTAGCTTACAATGAAGCAGAGTTATCATGAAAATGTGTGTATCATTTTGTGTATTTGCCTCTACCATGCCGTCTAGTAACTGGTATAATATCATTAAACATTCATGAAGGATGCAGCCAGTACTTTCAATGACCTACAGGTGGGGGATACCTGTGTGTATGTGAGTGGCTCACAGAGGGTGTGGGGCTCCTGCTGAGGGTAACCCTGACGACCAGGTAACACCTTTGTACTGAAGACAAAGGAGGAGGTGGAGCCTGAGGGGTTTGAATTGGAACTGGGAGTTGGAAGCAGTGAGTCTGGGCTGGGAGAGAGAGAGAGAGAGACAAAGGAGGGGGCAAGGCCCCAGCTCTGGGGGCAGCTCGGGGCCTCCTCTCCCCAACATGGATTGGACTGGCTGTCTCTGCCTGCTGTACTGACTCCTCTGTACGACGCTGTGTCCTGTTGGCAAACAAACCTGCTGTTTTCCTGCTGAGTGAGAGACTCTCCTGCCTGCGGACAGGGTGCAGAGCTTGGGGGACCCCAGAACCCCATCACAAGGTGTGAACTGGAAACTGTGTGAGTGATCCTAAGGGATGGCGAGAGGTGTAATGGGGCAAAATTACTTTGTGAGAGCTTTTGTGGAACCTTGCCAGGAACAGAAGAGTTTACCAACCATTGTTCCAAGGTTTCTTAGCAGTGGTTACACAGATGTTGGAAAAAATAACTTTCAAATGGAAATATTCATAATAAAGTTTACATATACCGTTAGAAGGACTCTGTCCCAAAGCACAAATTAGGAGCATAATTCACTTAAGAAAGATGCCAAGCTTGACCGACAAGTTCTAAATTAAATATTTGTGCGTCTAAGCTGAGACCACTTTCTTCTTTAAAACGACCTTGAATGAAAAATTTTCCCCAGGGAGACCATATTATTAGTGTCGGTCTTCACTTCTCAGCCTAAGCTGAGCTGTTGCTGGACCCATTGTGTGTGCTGTTTGCCATGGTTGTATTTTTAGGGGCAGATCCTGCTATGGCTTACACAGCAGAATAGTTTGACTCTTGCACAGGCCCATCATACTATAGACTCTTAGAGGCTGTAAACTCCTTGAGGAACGCACCAAGTTATCCTGGGTCCTAGTACTGTCCTGGGGTACTATACAATTACAGTGTAACTATTGGCAAAGCTCTATGAGCCAGACCACCTTTCAGAGCAGGAGACATCAATGATGTATCCCAACTTAGAAAAAGCTGAGCCCTTGTGTGTGTTCTAGGGTGCTTTTAGTTTCCTCCCAATCCCATCAATGCTGCCAATAACTGGCGTGTGCTTTCGGTGTCACGTAACCCTGCTCTGCATTGGAATTTCTTCTCACTTTGCAGCCTTTTTGCACTGTCAAGGTGGTGTAAAGGAGCTTCATCCCTCATGAGCTGCAGGATGTGCTAAATAATTACTGGAAAAAACAAAAAGAGCTACATCGTACATAGGAGTTCATATTTAGCCTGTGTGTCTAGACCAGGAGTGGGGACCCCTTTTTGGGTCAGGGGCTCAAAATCAGTTGAGGGCCACATAAGTGGGAAAAAAACAAACCAACCAACCCCACCTCACTGATGTGGTCACCAACTGAAAAACAACCTAAAAAAAAAAGGAGTGGGGTGCAGGAGCAGGCTGAGGGCCTGAGTAGGAGAGAGTGCTGGAGCACACTGGATTTGGGAGGGGGTGGGCTGGCTGGGAGGGGTGCAATCTAGAAGTGTATGGGTCTGTGCAATGGGGTGCACTTACCTGGCACAGTGCCCCTGCCACTCCCAGCACCCACCTGATTGGCTGGCCATTCAGAATGGGGAGGGAAAAGCCTCTCCAGGCAGCACTGCTCTGCCATTCTGCCAGCTGGGGGCGGGGGGGGGATGGGAGCTGAAAGGCAGAGCAGTGGTGGGTCGCAGTCACTTCCTGTCCATGTCAGGTGGAGCCCGTGGGCTAGATCTGGCCATGGCTTGCATGCCGCTGGTCTGTGAACCTCAGGGCTCCACACACACCCATCCCTCCACCACCCCGCATCACATCAGGACAGATGCTGGGGAGGGGAGCCCTCAGCCTCAGGACTGGACACAGAAGAGCCACAGGCCACAGTCAAACCTCAGGCAGCGGGGGGCGGGGAGGTGCCCCATCCCTAATAAAGGTGGAGATAGTGGGCAAGCATGCTGGTGGAGGGACAGGGAGCCAGACAATGCATAGCATCCCTTTTCCCACTCAATGGCGATTTATTAGCACTGTGCAATGCTAACTTTTCAGTGATAGCCCTCCTGTTTGGTTGGATTCCCCCCAGCTCCCCACCCACCCTTTAAGGGCAGTTCCCTTAGTGCAGAACCCATCAGTACTGTCCCTAGTAGCATAGAGCTATAGCCATGAGCTCTGGAATGCAAGGGCAGGGGAGCAGCTAATGCCAAATGTATAACTGCAGTGGAGTCATGGAAAGGCTGCGTGGCGTGTTCTACATGAGCAGCGATTCTCTTCAGCTGCTTAAAGGAGCACCTAGATTAGTGGCTTGGTCACCTGGCATATGCTCCAGGCATTTTTAAAATTCAGATCCATAACAGTTTTTTTTCTTTTTAAAATCAGTTTTGTGATAAGTAGGTAGAATTCATATATTATACAGTTTAAAGGAAAACCTACTGTTTCGAGTTTAAGCTAAAACCATTAGGATTTTACAGCATTGCCAGATTCCACTGCTTTCCATCCATAGTTACTTTTTCCTGCCAGTATTACAAAAGTGACACATACTTAAAGCAAGGCCACATGAAGTGAGGTGAGTGCTAATTGCACAAAAATTTTGTGAGTCATGTGCTCTCTCTCTCTCTCCCCCTCTCTCTCTTGCTCTGCAGCCAATCAAAGTGCTGTCACAGTTCAAGCACTACACCCCGCAAACGCTAGCTATGAAAGTGCATTTAGCAAAACTAAGCTTTCCTGGGATATCATACTGATCACTACAGTATTGCAACCCACTGAGCTGAAGGAGGGCCACTCATGTGGCCCCCCCCCTTACTAGCCTAGGTTGCCCGCACTGATGTAGCACATCTCTGACAGATGTTTGCCTAATGTACTCTTAAAATTCACCAGTGACAGAGCTTTCACACCCTCCCTGGGCAATTAATTCCAGTAGTTAACCACACTGAAACGTCCCTAAAGTCCAACCTAAACCTTATTTGTTGCTGGATAATCTTCACTCTCATGCATTATATTCCCAATGGATGGTTGGGGTAGTTGAATTCGCCCATTACCACCAATTTCTATGGATGATTTTTAGAGTTTTTTTTTTTTAAACAAAATTTATCTGCCTCTTCTGCGCAGGTAGGTGGTTTGTAGTAGACCACTACCTTGCTATTCCCCCCCCCCCCGTTTTTTATGCCTGTTATCCTTACCTGGAAATGCTCAAACACTCAGTCTCCTGTCTCCATCTCGGCCTCAAGTGTTTACATTCTCAACATATAAAGCTACATTTCCCCCATCTTTCCTTGCCTGTACCTGGCTATACCAATATTTCAGCCATGCATATTATCCCAGCAAGACTCTGTGCTGCCAACTATACCATAGTTGTGTTTATTTACTCGTATTGCAAGTTCTTCCATCTTATTGCCCAAGCTTCTTGCTTTAATATTCAGACACCTAAGATACTGATGTTATTTGTCGCCCTCCAATTCTCTCTCCTTTATCCCTGCTACTGGAATCCGTTCCCTCTCCTTCCCCTAGTGTAAAATAGTTGTGAATGTCCTGCAGTAAACATGTAGCACATCACAAAGCATTATGTGCGCACTGTTCTTAAAAATAGCGGTTACAAAAAGTAAGGTTTGATGTTACTTATTAAGGACTGGCTCATACTCTCATGCATTGCAGCTCTTAGATTATTGAGTTTTTACCAAATTTGAAAAAAAATGCCTCTTTTTGCTGTTTTGGTTGCCAGCCCCCAGCCTAAATCTGTGTAACTAATATTGTCCAGGATTGTGAAAAAGAAAATCCCCCTCCGCCTCCCGGTGACATAGGTTACATTGGCGTACAGTGACTGTCAACACCATGCTCTGGTCTCAGGAGATTCTCTTTTGCCACTCTAATTTCTGCCTTTCATTGACCTGGGGTAATTATGGCAACATGAGAGTGTTTTCAGCACATGCAGCTGGAGCTGGGGCCGCTGGAGCTGGTGCAACTGCCCCCATGTAGCATAGTTGTGAAGACAAGCCCAGACTAGCTCTTCCTATGGCACTTTTGACTTGTTCCCCACTACAGGCCTTCACACCTCTGTAGTAAAGTCTGTTTAGTTACCTGTGTGCATGCAGGTACGGCTGTTTGCAATTCCAATTGCTCATAGTTCACTCTTTCCGGCTAATGGGCTCTTCAGGAATTGGTGGCCTGGCCATATGCTAATATGGCTTCTGTGACCAACTCATTTCTCATCCTAAACAGGTCTGGCCTTAAATTGCTTCACTGGAATACCAAACAATTGTATAACTACCCCAGGGTATATTCTGGAATAAACTTTGGAGTTCTGAGCAAGGAAAGGAGGTTGCGGGGGGCGTGGTCCAGAGATGCAGGAAAGGTTGTGGGGTGGGGGGGTGTTTCAGTGCTTGCTGTTGGTGATTGCATAGATAAAGGTCACAGGAAGAAGTTCTGGACCCTGTCTCTCAGGTGGGCGAGAGCCTTACAAGTGCAAGACAGGGCAGAGAAGGGCTCACAATGTTTCTTTAAGGTTCATTTGGTTCTTGAATAGCCTGGTCAAATATCAGATGAATTAGCCCACTCTCCCTTTAACCCTCCTCTCCACCTGTCGCACCACCACCACCACCATATGACTGTCAAAAGCTGTGTCTACACGTGCACGCTACTTCGAAGTAGCGGCACTAACTTCGAAATAGCGCCCGTCGCGGCTACGTGCGTTGGGCGCTATTTCGAAGTTAACTTCGACGTTAGGCGGCGAGACGTCGAAGTCGCTAACCTCATGAGGGGATCGGAATAGCGCCCTACTTCGACGTTCAACGTCGAAGTAGGGACCGTGTAGACGATCCGCGTCCCGCAACGTTGAAATTGCTGGGTCCTCCATGGCAGCCATCAGCTGGGGGGTTGAGAGATGCTCTCTCTCCAGCCCCTGCGGGGCTCTATGGTCACCGTGGGCAGCAGCCCTTAGCCCAGGGCTTCTGGCTGCTGCTGCGGCAGCTGGGGATCCTTGCTGCAGGCACAGGGTCTGCAACCAGTTGTCAGCTCTGTGTATCTTGTGTTGTTTAGTGCAACTGTGTCTGGGAGGGGCCCTTTAAGGGAGCGGCTTGCTGTTGAGTCCGCCCTGTGACCCTGTCTGCAGCTGTGCCTGGCACCCTTATTTCGATGTGTGCTACTTTGGTGTGTAGACGTACCCTCGCAGCGCCTATTTCGATGTGGTGCCGCGCAATGTCAAAGTTGAACATCGACGTTGCCAGCCCTGGAGGACATGTAGACGTTATTCATCGAAATAGCCTATTTCGATGTTGGCTTCACGTGTAGACGTAGCCAGAGTGTTTCATTCTACTCACCACCAGGTAGGGGTTTAGGAATCACAATTGGCCTAATGAGGGGAGTTCAAGACCTGCTTCTCCAGCACTTCAAGCCAAAGCCTGCAGGGCCAGCGTCCTGTGTTCTGTTCTGAGCATTGCTGTCCAGCAAAACCTGTGTTTCCCAGTGGGAGGAGATTTGTGTATTGTAAAAATTATGCTCCCCAACTACTTTAAATATCTATGGAGGTATTGAATTTTATCACCCTCTGTCAGGCAAGGCTGCTATTACCACCTTGAGAGGTGTAAGACCTACAGAAGCAATTTTTTTAAAAAAAAGTGTTATAAATACACCCACACCCTCACTTGAAAATGAATAATTAATAATCAGGATCTATTACTGGCATAGCTAAATATTTATAGCAAAAATAGCCTGCATGAGGGAGTAGGCCTATTTGCAACACTAGGGCATCCTGTCACATTGAAGGGCCAGTTTATAATGAAGCGCTATGAATATCTAACAACAGCAACGAAGGGTCCTGTGGCACCTTATAGACTAACAGAAAAGTTTTGAGCATGAGCTTTCGTGAGCACAGACTCACTTCATCAGATGCTCATCAGACTCACTTCATCAGAGCTGGGGTAATTATGGCAACATGAGAGTGTCTTCAGCCCATGCAGCTGGAGCTGGTGCAACTGCCCCCATGTAGCATAGTTGTGAAGACAAGCCCAGACTAGCTCTTCCTATGGCACTTTTGACTTGCTCCCCACTAAAGGCCTTTGCACCTGAGCATCTGATGAAGTGAGTCTGTGCTCACGAAAGCTCATGCTCAAAACTTTTCTGTTAGGCTATAAGGTGCCACAGGACCCTTCATTGCTGTTGCAGATCCAGACTAATACGGCTACCCCTCCGCTACTCTAAATTTCTAGTTTGACCACAGGATGGCAGAAGTATGGAGTTATAGAATTACTTTTAGCTCCACTTGTTCTTTTTCAGATGAAAGGTGTTCACCCTGTTCGCAGTCTTCCTTTTTCTTTTCTTTCCCTTCCCACAGCAAAACTAGGCTAAATACATCAGCCTCCACAGCAAATTGAGTAAAGAGGTCATACCATGAAGCTTTTAATCCTTACTCTAGAATTCAGCCAAAAAATGGTCACACATGTCATTTTCAAGGAGTAAAAGAAGCCAGATGTTGTACAGAAAGCTCTGCAATTTACAGGCATGACCCAGCAATGGAGGCTATTATTTTATTTTCCATATAAAGTATTGTTTTCATTGTGGGTAAATAGGGATCACCATGGTTTATTTTTTATTTAACAGATCTTTGTAACCCTACTTGTTCGTAATTTGAACTAACCACTGAATAAATGAAATTAAGACTTTGCCGTCGTGGCATGTTTGCTGGAACCATGTATGTTCATTGCATTTGAGCTAACAGAATGAATAACCAGAGAAGAATATCAGACAAAAAGATGCCAAGGAAATATCCAAAACATAGTCTTAAATTATATCCCAATTACTGGGGCTTGATTCTGGTTTTAACTTTAGCAAATTCATGAGACTTTGTAGGGCATCCTGCCCTAGCTTTTTCTTTCAAAAAAGTACTAAGCCCCAGTGACATAATTCAGAGAACTTTGTTTAGGTTTCATGTATCTTTCTGAACGCACAGCATCAGAAGGTACTTATATTTGCAGACAGTGACAGTTCAATTTGAGCAATTACAATGATCCTTTAGAATAGGAATTTTCTGAGTGGTGAACTGTAAACTCAATATTTTGCAAATCAATCAGTACAAATCATATATCTGTTTCCATTTTTAAAAGCAAAGAAAAATTCCTTTTAGTTTATATTTGGCTTGAAGGAAGATAGTATGCAGTGAAAAAGGGCACAGATGGGAGATACAAAGGAAGAAAACAGCTATTTGTCATCAGTGGACATGGAGAATTCCCTGGTACTGCTTTACTTTCAGTTATGCAAGTTATGCCTCTCAGGGACTGTGTCTACACCTGCATTCCTCTTTCGCAAGAGGCATGCAGATAAGGAAATTGAAATTCAAATTTACATATCTGATGCCCATTTGCATATTTTTCTTTCAAAAGAAGAAAAGCAGTGTAAACACAGCTCTTTCAAAAGAAAACCCCATCTTCAAAAGACCCCTTCTTCTTATGGGATGAAGGGGTCCTTCAAAGACGGGCTTTACTTTTCAAGAAGCCACGTCTACACTGCTTTTCTTCTTTCAAAAGAATATGCAAATGATGTGCCAGATATGTAAATCTGAACCTCATTTGTATGCTTGATTTCCCTCATTTGCATGCCTCTTTCGACAGACGAATGAAAGTGTACACACAGCCTCGGTGTTTTTCAGCTGTTACAACACTTTACCATAAACAAAGACTTTCCTAATTCAAAAGCTGAGAGATTGGTAAACTAGCTGGAAAGGATGACTATTGTCTGTATCAAAGTGAGGGTCATCAATGATTTCTACTAATCCCCTCAGAGGCGTCAATTCAAGGAAGCAATGCATCATCTCCAGCTGGCTTTCATGAGTCTGAAACAAGAAACCATTTCAGACAGAGGTATGGAAAGACCACAGACTCTGCAGTTAATCTCTTTACCAGCGGACAGCAGAAATTTGCAAAAAAAACCTGGGTTTCAGAAAGAAAGTAGCACAAGGTATGGAAAAGTGCCATTCATGGGAGATTCATATGGGTGAGAGGGAGTGTCTTAATAGTCCACTTGTAGTTTCCATGAAATGCACACATAGCAATTTAGAGAAGCAAGGGTAATATATAGCAGTCTAAAATAATTTAACCACTGAAGTCAAAGAAGTAGCATTACCAAAGTGAAGGCAAATAAAAGCTAGAAAAAAGCTAAAATGTGCAGACAGCTGCTATTAATCATCTTACCTACTTTCATAAAAGACATTGTCAAGGGATCATGCACAAGTGATGGAAGAAATATTTGTCCAGAATCAGGTACTTCAGAACAAAGCATTATAAGCCCAAAGAGGCTTTGCTAAGTTCTGACAACATTGACTGTATTTAGTAGTGCACCAGAGTTTAGCAAGTGGAATCACAAGATGGTCATTGTACCTTATTATTGCTACTTACAGTTTCATGATCAGGGCAAGTTGTGTAGAATTATTTATGGTTTTAAACCATCCCTTTCACTTCCATAAAAAAGAGCTTTAGATGTTCTGCAATATTGGTCACCAGAATGAGAGTTAAGATTATTACTGCCTTATCACTGGAATTTCCCTTATTTTATATATTATTGTAAATTGAGTTTAACCACAAAACCAGCTATTTTTGCATAAGATAAAGCAGGCAAAAATGAATTTCTTTTGAAAAAAACAGACCTCAGTAGTTCTTTTGAATCTTCTGTAAAGCTTCATTACTTGTACAGAAACACCTCTGTTATTAGCAATAAAGGCTTCTTACCTCTTCCTGCAGAGGCCAAATAGGTAAAAAAAAAATCCAGTAAAGCAATGTCTACATGAAATGAAACCTTTTGACAGGTCAAAGTTCTGTGGGAGATATTCAATTGAAGGATGCTTTTTAGGTTTTGTGCTTTACAGTACAGAAACAGCATTACACTCCCTTGTGCATATGAAATCATTAGCTTGAAGTTAAACACTTTAAAAAGCGACAACTAAAGCAGTATATTTATATACAAAGTAAAAACCAATTTGCATTTATATGAGATACATTAATTTATATACAAATATTTCCTTATCATTTCTTCACAGACCAGGCTGCCTGTTTTGAAGTTGAAGGGCAAAAATCTTAGCACAATGGCATTTAGTAGAAAGACTCTCACTCTTTTTACTATGGCCAGGATTTCACCCTAGGTCCTTTTCATCTCTAAGTTCCATTGGAACTTGTCAGTGAACAGTTTGTACCTTCCATATATAGTTTCATTCAGGACATGTGTGTAAGAAACCGAGATACGGGATTACTCCAGCCTATGCTAATCCTCGTCTTAAAACATCAGACCTTCAAGCACCCTTTTAAGTGTGAGGAAGAAACCAATGCCAATATAGGGACATTTTTTAATGTATATTATTGATAAAATATACTCTTGTTCAGGGGGTATAAGCATTCTGACTCAGTGGCCCTAGCTACAGTCTTTGGCACTCCATTTTAAGATTTACTTGCTAAGTAGTGGGTTGCTGAAGGGTACAGGAGACAAGCTTTGTACTACTTAATTTTTCTAAGAAACAGGTTTTAAAGTAGTTGAAAACGATGTAAACAATGCTGGCAGAATAGAGACAGAGTGGTTAGCTCACTACAAACAGTAATTTCCCCCCTTTTGGTAGTCTCACCTTTGCATCAACTGTTGGGTGCAGACCACATCCATCCTGATAAATCAGCCTCGTTAGCACTGTTCTTCTGCATAATAGTGTAACACACCCATCGTTGTGTGTGTGTGTGTATATAAAATCTTTGCCAAACTGAAGTGTCCATTTTTCAGAAATGCTTTGGACAGTATTCATCACAATGGAATCACTAAAACACCCTGATGATTATTATAATAAATATCTTTTATGATACCTATGAACTTTGATATTTTTGGCCTGTAACACTGGGTTCTCTCAGTTTTTCCATTATACAGCAGCAGTTTCATGGAACTGTTGCAAATTCAGTGCCTTGCATGTGGAATAGTAACAGAGAGGGAGCCATGTTAGTCTGTACTCCAACAAAACAAAGCTGCAGAAATGTAGCACTTTAAAGACTACCAGCATTTTGTTAGTCTTTAAAGTGCTACTTTTTTCCTGCTTTGTTTTGTTGCAGATTCAGTCGTTTCTCTTTTTTATTGTCATCTCGCCCCCTTGCCCCAATTTCTGTGTGACATGGAAGAACATTTGTCACTGAGACCAATCCTGCAAACCTTTATTCATATAGTCATTATATGACACATTGGACAAGTAGCTGATGTCAATCTGTAGAGTTATTTTCAAAACAAAACCCAAGCATTCATTACCAAGGACCTGCTTCCTCATCAATCACATCCTTACAGGCCCAGAGGAATTTAATTTAATTTACAGTGTGTTCTCAAACAAGGACTACTCCCAGTTCTTGGGCTTAAGCATGGCCTCTTCTAGAGAAATATTCCAGAGAATCAAAATGAGCCAATATAATAACAAAAACATAGCCAGGCAGCTTGAGGATTCTTAACTCTTCCAGCTCTCTCCATGCCTCTTTCAGGATTACAGCGTTCCTTATACAGTAAACTTATTAATATCCGGCAGCCAGGGGCCAGGAGGTTGCCAGTTAATCAAATAGTCTGGATAATAGACAGTTCAGTTCTCCCGCCGGGTAGGAGTGCAGCAGAGCCTGCCAGCTGCACTCAGAAGAAGCACAGCGGGGCACAAGGCACCATTGAGTGGGTTGACACACACCCCGTCCCTGAGGGGGGCAGATGTACACAAACTCCAACTCTGGCTCCCTGCACTTTTTTTTTTCCTGGCTCTGTCCTCTGTTGTAGGACAGCCACGGGCCTGGGCAGAAGGCGGCAGGTTTGCAGCTGCCATCTCCCAATGCAGGGGTCTGCAAAGCCCTCCAAGGTGGAGCCCCACAGCAGGAGGTTAGGGGTGGCATTAAATACAAGTGGAGAAAGAGAGAGAGGCTAAAGGAACCAGATTTCAACTACTGAGAAAGAGAGAGGGCGAGAGAGAGAAATTTGTGAGCCGTCACCTCACAGAAGAGAAGAATGGGCAGGTTTCAGACGTCTCATCCCCTGGTGAAAATACACCAAACAGCTGGGCTTCAGCTACTCAAATGGCACAAAGTGGATCTATCAGTGAAAGCCGTCATATTCTCAAGGAAGAAGGAAAAGTATGGAATCCCCCAGGGCACTGTGCTTTAGTGGTTAGCATGGCTCAAAAGATGAAGAGAAAGAACTACAGAGGGCATTGGTTTCCAGTAGTTAGTGTCTCTTTTCCTGGTGAAAATACACCAAACGGGAGCCATGCATCTAGGGAAAGACTTCATATTATTCACAAGGAAAGAAAAAAAAAACAATGAAAAAGTGGTAGTGTAGTCATACTGTATCTGGCTGAAGGAGCCAGGTTTGGAGTAGAGAGAGAGAGAGAGAAATCTATGAGTCGTCAGCACACAGAAATGAAGAACACGCTAGGGAGGTCATTGCGCTGCCATCTCTAATATGAGGCGAAGAGCCCATTAGGCATATTAGCTCCAAACTCATTATGAATCCCCAAGACAAAACAGAAAAGGAAAGACTCCCAGAAAGTGCTGGTGTCTAGTGGCTGCTGGAAGGAGCCATTACTCTGTCAGACGTAGTAGTGGTTCGAGAAGAGAAGGAAAAGTTCAGGAAGCATTAGAAGATAGAAAAGTTGAGGAAAGAATGAAGGGAGTCCCTTGCCTCTTCTGGTAAAGAAGCCCTAGCAACTGCCTGTGTGTGAGAGGGAAGGGAGCAAGAGCACCCACCCCCACCCCCAAGGTCCATCCATCATAGGAAATCCTCCCCCCAAGCCAGACAATTTGGGAGGGAAGAGTACTCCACATATCCTCCAGTCACATTCTGCTTTGATCCCAGTGAGGGTAAGCCCTCTCAAGCAATGACACCCCATGCAGGACAGAACATGGAGCTGTCTGCTGGCATGGTCCACGCTGCCATGTGGTGTGGTGGCATGGGGGCTAGCCATGTGATGAGGGGGCTAGCTGCCAGGTGCATGAGGCCTTGGGGGGCAGGGAAACAACCCCGTAAAATGTGAAGAAAACAAGTTTCTCCCAGGGAAGAAGCCTTTACCCTGCACAGGGCAGAACATGCTGCTGTTTGAAAGCATGGTGCACAGAGTCTAGTCACCACGTTTTTGTGGTGGGGCAGGGGCTAGCCTGCTAGCTGCACAGTGCCTGTGAGACAGGGCTGCCCATGCAAATGTGAAGTGCAGAAAAGAAGTGTCTCACCTCTCCTAATAAATTCTGTGCAGGTAAGAGGCCTTCACCCCATGCAGGGCAGGATATGCGGCTCTCTGCAGGGATACTCCCCATATTCCAGCTGCCACATGGTGTGATGGGGCAGGGGCTAGCTATGTGGTGGGAAGGGGAATAGCCCACAGCCGCGTGGTGCCTTGGGGGTGGGCTGCCCCTCACATGTGAAGCACAGAAAACAAGTTGAGCAGCCTGTTGAACTGGGTCAGTCAGCTGTGTTTTCCCCCAGTCCTAATTTGGTAATGCAGTTCTTGTTCTTTAAAAAGCAGGCTATATTCCTGCCTATGAAAGCCTCCCCTGAGCCGCGTGTCCTCCATATGTCCTCCGCAGGCCCATTCTGCAGCTGTCCCAATGATTCTTGACCCTGCCTGTATGACTGGCTCTATGGCAAAAGTAGGGCACTGCCATAACTGACCAAAAAAGGTGCAATACCCTTGGTAAGAAGGTTATTTTAAAAAGCCACTAGTCTTTAAAAAGGGACAGAACGAAGCACGGTACCAGCAGTGACTGCTTCAGAATGTAACCGACGAATGGCAGGTTGGATGGCAGGGGGAGGGGCAGCCCCATAAAATGTGAAGCATTGAAAACAAGTTTATTGACCTCGCCTGCTAAATCCTGTGCAGGCAATAAGCCTTCTCAAGCACTGAAACCCCATGCAGGACAGGGCATGTTGCTGTCTGCAGGCATATTCCATACAGCCCAACAGCCATGTTGTGTGTGGAGGGGGAGGCGGGGGGGAGCAGAGTTTGATTTTTTTACCAGGCACGGCTGAGCATCCCTGGTGTTTACTGAGCACAGCTTCATCCATCCACAAAGAAATGAGCTCCTGGCTCTCCTGATGGCTCCATGGCTCTTCTGTGACCTTGAGAAATCATGGCTAGAGGTGATCGACTGAATGGTATTTGAAATGAAGAAAGTCACATTGCAAAATTGATATAAGTGCCTTAAAACTGACTTTATGCTCTAGTGTAGACGTCAACTGACTGTGGTGGTGGTGGGAAATTAGGCTAACCATTTTTTTCAATAGCAGAAAAAAAATCTAAACCTTTTTTCCTTAGGGGAAACGTGGGAGAGGGTTAAAACTCTGGGCTGTCAAAAATAAGCCCTCAGAAATGTAAAGTTTTAGTAACACTTTCAGTTTTAACATTTGGCAAATCAAAACAATATTTAAAAATTAAAAGTTTAAGGGTTTTTTTTCTGGTTTTCAAAAAGAAAATGCCATGGAAAGTGTATCATTTGAAAAAAATAACTGGTTTTCATTACACTGGATTTCCAGATCACATTTTTAGTTATCGAGGGTATGAAAAGAAACAGAAGTAGTGTCATGTTCAGGTCACAGCTGGTATCATCAAAGCTATTGTCCAGCAGATCGTCATCACAGTCATTTTGCTCTATACACAGGCAGTTTTGCTCTATTAACCCTGAAAAACTAACCTCTGGCTTTCCTAGGTTCTCTGATTCTGTTTGCTGCACCTCCTCAATTGCTAAGAAAGTTGACAGGACTTGGTAGCTGCTCCATTAGGGACTGATCCTGCTTTCATGGGAAGTTTTCTATTGGCTTTGAATAGGGATGGACTGAAATCCACAGTGATGAAGGGAACACAATAAAAATTGTGTGTGTACAATATCCTAGCTCATGCTCCCTTTATGGCAGAGCTTCCAGATTGGTAATATTAAATCCAAACGTTGCTACAGATTCCAATGTTTCTGTCAGTGCAAACAAAAGGTCCAAATTTTTTTTAGTTCCCAGTTCATCCTCTGAGTCCAAGCAATTTGTCTTACTTGCTATTGCCAGGAAATCCTCTCAGACCCACAGGAATTTCACTAAATCTCCATTCAATCTGTAAGGAACTCCTTCAATAGAAGTTGTTATTCTTAGACATAAAAAAAAGCTTTCCAGTGTGGGTGATTTTGTTGTCAACAGATTTATGGAGGCTTAATAATGTGAACAGCCATACCACAGCGAGAGAGAGAGACAGGGAAAGTGCGGATATTCAACTGGACAGTTCCTGTATTATTTGAATGCTTTACTATTTTATTTGGACTCAGACAAAGAGGACAATAGGATTGGAGACTAAGTGGTGCAGCTGGAAACCTGTGTAGTGGATTGCCGCATTACAGCAGTAGCATGCATTCCTGACTAGATACAGCGTAGTCAATACTTCGCAGTCAAACTTATGTCTAATATTAAAAAAAAAACCCTGAATTTCTACCTGAAAAGTTCAAAAGTTCCTAAACTGTGAAGCAAAAACAGCCATATAGCATCCTAAATTTTCTTATAAAATCTTCAATGTTCTATAAAATGGCCTCATTAGCTGTACAGTCAATAAAGGCGGTCACTATGAAAATGGACAATTCACAGCTTTAAGATGGAGTTTTTCTAAGTATTTGGGAACCAAGAACACATCTTAGGATCTAAGGCTCAATCACACCCCAGTTAAAGTTAATGGGAAAACATATGAAAGTCAGTGGGAGAAAAAACAGACCCTTACTTACCAAATACTTCAGTCTGCTCAAAAAAGCTGACTTAATATTGATTTTTTTTTGTAAAATTAGGATAACGTTTTTACAGTTGTACAGTATGTTAGTAATTCGCCCAAACAGCAGCATGTCAACTCAGCGTGAGCTTTTCTCTCATAAAACAAACCTTGTAATTTAGTTCTGCATAGTTGTTAAGCTATATCGTCACCCAAAGACTGAGATTTTCCAGAAATAAGCACTTCAAACAACAAACATAAAACACATCAGGAGGGATGTTTGCAGCCAGTCAGTTTTAAAGATTATTTTTCTAGGAAAATAAACTTGGTCAAACCCAAACCAAACAAAAATAGGCATTCACGCTGTGGTTATTTGATGATTCAGGTACTGCACGGCTTCTGGGTGTTTGGTAGTTCAGTGTTTCATTCAGGCCGCTGGGCTGTTTCAGTGCTTTAATAGCAGCATAGCTTAAAATTGCTGTAGTCCACGCACAGTTTTTTTTTTTAAACTTTTGATTCCTAGTGTTTTAACTGCTAAATAATCAGATTGTCAAAAGTATTTCTACTGTGTGTTTCTCTTCCTTTCAGCCAAAATAATAAAGGACATTGTGTTGCCAAAAGCAACTAGATTTAGTTTTTTAAGACAAAAATTTCAAGAACATCTGCGCAGCTGAACTTTGAAACACATTTCTCTCTCATTAGTCCTATATTTTACATTAAATATTGAAGCATTTGTGAGACTCAAGCCCCATTACTTGTATATAATGCCACTGTGGTTTAGAGAGTACAGCTCCAGTGCTGGTTGTTCCCCAAAGGTGAAATACTCATTGTTTCAGGAGGTGATGCTGTTGAGAACGACACGTACAATTGAGTGTGTGTCTGCAGCTCCAGAGAAGAGGGCCTGCATTGAACAGGCACTTACACAGCAAACAGTAACAGAGAGAGATAGCCATGTTAGTCTATATTCTATCAAAACATAAAAGCAGTCCAATAACACTGTAAAGACTAACAGAATAATTTATTAGGTGGTGAGCTTTTGTGGGACGGACCCACTTCTTCAGACCACTATGGTCTGAAGAAGTGGGTCCGTCCCACAAAAGCTCACCACCTAATAAATTATTCTGTTAGTCTTTAAAGTGTTAATGAACTGCCTTTTTTTTTTTTAACATAGCAAAGCATCTGGGAGACCAAAAGCCCAGGAGGCACTGTGGCTGACCAGGAATCCTTATAATGGGGCATGGGAGGAGCACCACAGAGGAACAAATCAGCTGAGGAGGACACTCTGGAACAGAATTTTGTGTCACCAAAGTCATGTAGTGCTGTGAGTTCTGGGGCTTACGCTGCATTGGGAATAAGGAAGGCAGTTGTAACTAGATAAGTGGGTGTGCTGTCGTCCTGTATGATTTGGCAGAGCGCAGCAGAAGGCAGCACCAGAGAGGCTTACTGGGGAAAGTTCACTGGTGCCAAAGGCAATCAAGAAGGCCCAAGATTCACTGCCAGACGCACTGTTCCCAGGATTTCTGAATGCCAAGCCTAGACACAGTGCTTGGTAGCTCTCCTTTTATACTGTGCTACCGCTAGGCTGTGTGATGGATGTAATCCTGTTTCACAACTCCCCGGCTTCTCCCCATTCTTTTTTTTCTCCACTCAGCCCTTGGTAAATGAATATTTCCCTTTCCTATGCTTGTTTGTCAAGTGTGTTTTTCTTCTGGAGGGTTTCAAAACAGGTGATCTGGGGGGCGGAAGACAGGCCCCTTGTTTCATTCACCTTTGCCAGCAGCCTCCACTTTAGTCACAAGGAGACTTCAGTTACACATAAATGTGGTACAACTTTTCTTTCTCATTCCACCTGGAGATGGCTATTCCTGGGAACACATAACAGTCACAGTCCTGCCTTTTAAAACTGTCTAGGATCTTGTTCTGCCATATGGTTCATTTAGGAACAAAAACATTTGAAGACAGTTTGCCTGCTGGTATAAAGAAAAAAATTCCCATTTCCAGTGCCTGCCACTGATTTGAGTCATGCCAGCTTATTCTGCTTGTACTCTGATTTGGGTTAGGCTTAACTTGAAAAATTACCAAAAAAATTTCTCTCCTGTGCAGAATGGAGAAAATAAAGGTGGTCTTATAATAGGGCATTTGCTTATTAACAAGGAAAAAGCACTCATGACAGGCACATAACCAGGTGGTCACTGATCAAATGCATCAAAGACAAGAGTGGGGAGAAAGTATTGCAAATTGCAGAGCAGCCATGATGCCAGTTTGATGAGCCCGCACTAGGCAAATCACTGATATGGGTTTTACAGGCTTGTATGTCAACCTCACACAGTGGCTAAGATCAGAAAATGCAAAAGATTCTTCCAGTGGTGAGCAACCTGTGGCCCACAGACTCTCCCTAGCCGCCCCGCCCCACAACCACGTGCCTCTCATGCATCATGGTCTTGCATGTCTTTGCTCCCCCCTCCATCTTCCCAGAATGTTTGGAGCCACTAATCACCTGTCATGCCCCATCCCTGCTCCTCCCCCAGCTGGAATGCCATGAACAGCTGTTCATGGAGTTCCAGCTCTGGGAAGGAAGAGGGGAGGAGCAGGGACAGAGTGCAAATCTGGTGACTGACATGATCTAAAAGTGTTTGGAGGTAAGTGGGGAGGAGCAAGTGAACTGGAGGGCTCCGGCGTCCCAAAGCACAAGCAGTACCTGGGGGAGTGAGGTACACAGGGTATCACAGGGCCATAGGTGGAACACCAGTCAGTTGCATGCTGCAAGCCCACTGAGGCAGGCCCTCACATGATCCACCCACTATCTGCAGTGGCCCACCCCATCCTATACGGTAGCAAACAAAGCTTACGCGTAGCTGTATTCCACGCCATGCATACATACATGCTTCCTGTGCAGCCTCCCAGTGCTATTCTTTATCAACTGGAAATACACCGGTTCTGTTGCCAAGAAGTTCCTCATGGCAACTGAGTAGGGAATTAGATTCTGCATTTAAAAAAAAAAACAACTCTTCATAAATGACAGATGGTTTGCATTTGTCTTCCTTATTCCTCACTTTCTTGTCCAGTTACATGATACCTTGGATAAGATTATAAGCCTGGACTGACACAACATGGTTGCTGGAAAGTTGACATCTGGTGAACACATGAGAGGCACAAGGAATAGCAATGTTAAAGTGATGTGCAAGTACGTAGGCTAGGCCAGCTCGTCTATGCATTAATAGTGTTCAAATTTGTATTTGAGCTGTGTGATTCATTTAAGTAAAATAGAAGCTACATTATTTTGTATAATCCTATATGAACTTGATAATGCTCATCTATTCATTAATGGGTTTGGTAAACAATAGATTTTTTTGTTAAGTGCAGCCTGTGTATGTGTATGCATATGTAACGCCAGAGAGATGCTGAGGCCTCTGGCATTCTATGTACTAAGTGGCTTTGTGTTTTTCTTATTGCAATGGTGGTGTGTGAGTTGTCTATCCTGTAGCAATGGCATATTTATTTATTTATTTTTCCTCCCAGCAAAGTAATGGCTTGGTGGAGGAAACAGGGATATTTTTACACAGTACAGGAGATTGCAGATTAAAACTAGTGGTGACAGAGTGCACATTTCAGGACACAGTTTGAACACTAAATGCATTCTTTACTTCTTTTATTATCAGTATATTTAAATGTTAGCTATAAGTCAGTTATCCACCGAGAACTTTAAAAGCTCGTGGAAGTCTCTCTCTAACTCAGTGGCTCTTAAACATTTGGGGATAAACATGTAATTGCATTTAGACCATAGCTGTGTAAACCTGTGTTTCTTGCCTTGCATTCACTTCCAAACCACACTTGCACACCAAACCACAGGGCTGCTCAGAAATAAATCCACAAGAATTACATTCAAAACAGCTCAGCCTCTCACGTAAATCAGTGTGGAACAAACATGGGCTGTGCCACAGGGCAAACGTTAATTTAAGAAGATAAAGTTTGGAACATGAACCCTGAATGTAACACAGCTCCTTTGCGGATCCAAAACTAACCTGAAGTACTGGGCCCTGTGTAACTGCCCAAAAGAGGGCTCAAACCTAGGACCACTAGAACTTACTACAGGTGCCTCTATGGCTTGAGCTAAAGGCCACTTAACCTCAATTACAGCCCAGCTGACTCTCAGCTTAGGCTGCAGAGGACACATTCCTTCTCTGACATGGTCTCAGTACCACTACATGGGACAGTTAACCACATATAGGTGTGTGAGTTACACATGTATCAGTAGTAGGGACCAACTGTTCTATTTATTTTTTACATCCTATTGCAGATCATGTATGATGGTTAGGACTATTCCTTGTCCCCTTTTATTGAGAGAAGCCACTTTGAAGTGAACTTTGGGTTTCCGGGCCACTAAATGCTCCCGTCTCAACTCCACTCCATGATCCTCTAATCTGAAAGCTATTTGCTAACATCTATAATAAACTAATCACTTCTTCCCAGAGAAGAAAAGAATCTTCCCCACTCCAGGAATCTTCTCTCCTTTGGCCATATCTTAGCTGGATCTTGGAACGGGTAAGATTTTGATTGAAAAGTTTAATATTACAGTTGATGACTTGCTGCATAAGCTAAACTGAGTTTCCAGGAATCCAGGAGATCATGCTATTGGACTGGATCTGTGCTCTTACCTTTACATCTGCAGTATGGAATTCCCCTCCCTTTGGCTTGGATCCCACCAGAGCTTTTGCAGGGCAGAGCTCCACAAGGAAGAAAGAAAAATAATTTGGGCTTCTTAAGGCTAATCAGTGTGTCAGTCAACAGAAGCCTGGTTGTCAAAGACAATGGGTCAAGAACCTGACGTAAGCTGTCATACCTCCATTAAAGTCAGAGAAACTACAATAATTTACACTTGTTTCAGAATCAAGACGTATGACTGCTGTCAGGTTGCAAATGACTATTTCAGAATCAGTGAGATTACTAATTCTGCTCTCTGGAGCTCTTCTACATCAGAGAAGAACCTTCAAGTCATTCAGCTGACAGTGTAACCACTCCCAAGGTGGTAGAGATGAGTGAATCCATTCACTGCATATATAAGGCTAACAAGCAGCCTATTCCTTTCATCCCAGAAAGACACAACCCTTTACTCCACCCACTGCTTTCTCAGCCTCTGGATCCAGACTGATGTGTAGAGAGAAAGATAAAAGAAAAAAAAGGTTTGTTGCTGTGGCTGAAAAGAATTCATGCAAACTTTGCTTACGCAGAAGAAAAAAATTTCCAGCTGAATGTGGCTTTGGAGAGTTCCTGGCAAATGTTCCAAACTTTTGCATACTTCTCATTTCTTTGCCCGTTTATTTCTTGAAGACTGACAACATGAATACTTAAATGTGAATATCCTGGTTTTGCATAACACGGATTCCATCCATAACATACAACAGGGAGAACTAAAATTCACACTTGAAATGAGCTCATGATTGAAAATCCGTCATTTCCCTTTCTGTTTAGCACAGACAGCTCTACCCCTTCCCAGTCTCTACCTAAGTTAACTGAAAACAAGTGCCAGAGGAGCTCTAGCAGACACCACTCCATTAATCCTGAGTCCAAAGCAGATTCAGCACAGTGTCCTGTTTGTGATGTCACCATCCCTTGGCAGCAATCTTCTCAGTCTATGAGGGTACGTTTCTTCCCATTTCCAAACACTTCCTTTTCAAGGTGTCTTTCCACAAGAGACGGGCTTCTCAGCACCAACCTCCATGCCTGATACATTGTACACTTTCTGCAATGCAGGGCAGCTTTTTTCCCCCCTCACATGCAGGAAATATTTCCCCTATGCTGGGTTAGAATTACTGCTGTCAACTCATGGCAGCAACGTATGAAAATGAAGTGAGTGACAAGCCTGTGCTGCAATAGCTTGTAGCATGGTGGCCTTAATGAGCTCTACATATGTTCTACTAAAAAAGAAAAATCAATTGATACACTGAGCATTATCAAGCACTTGGCTCACAAAGGCTACAAGTATCAGAGTGGTAGCCGTTAGTCTGTATCTTCAAGAACAACAAGAAGTCTTGTGGCACCTGATAGACTAACAAAGTATCTGTTAGTCTATACAAAAAAGCAGTCCAGTGGAACTTTAAAGACTAACAAAATCATTTATTAGGTGGTGAGCTCTGTAACTGTTAGTCTATAAGGCGTCACAGGACCTCTTGTTGTTCACAAAGGCTACAGTTACACTACATGTTGACAGAAGTCACTGTCAGATGAGATTTCCCTACAAATCTTCTGTAAACAGAGTGCGGCCACACACAAAAGCCAGTCAGGCAAGTGCTCAGCTCTGTCGACAGAGCAACCAGACTGCCCAGCTGCTCTCTCAACATAACAGGCTCCTGGAAGTACAGCAGACATGGCTGTCCCATTGTTCTGGATGCCCTGTCTATCAAGAGAAGGCATCCACACAGCTTTTTATTTTTGTTGACAGGATCTGTCAATGGGAGCATTATGCCTCATGGCAGAGAGGTAGAATGCTACCGGTAAAAATGCTGAGTTTTGTCAACAAACTGTTGACAAAACACATTTTGTGGACATGCCACCAGTTTTGTTGTCAAAACTGGTGTTTTGTCAGCAAAACTTGATAGTGTAACCACAGCCAAATGGCACTGGAGGTTCCCACTGGTTCCCACACCAAAGTGGATCAAACATACTCAGGCTTTATATTTTGCTAAAAAGCAGTTGCAAATTTGCCTCCCTCCCACCACGCCAACCACTGAATACAGAACTTACATGTGGTTTATCTTTGAAGAACTAGGTTTGAACGTAAGCAACACCAGTTAGAGAATTTGCAAATGTTTCATCTACTGCAGTTAAAGAGTCCACCTTTATGTCCTTGTATTCTTAAAGTGTTATGAATACTACCAGAGGCTAGGCTACATCTTCTCCATGTTACTTATCTTGTGTCTGAGTTCTGTAGTCTGGTATTAGGAGGGTCAGATGTCCCTCTTAAGGTTTGCTTTCAGGATTATCACTGAAAATTCAATTCACACAAGCTAGTTTACTAATGGTATATTAAAGCTAACAAGCCATATCTGAATTCACTCTTAAGACTGAACATTTGTGCATTTTAGATTTTAATGCCTTTTGGAATTTGACTTTTCCAATATTTGGTTAATGTGGAGAGGTGAACAAGTGTTCTGTCTCAACATTGTAACTCTCCAATCAGCTTGAAAGAGACTTCAGTAGACTCAATGGATAATTAATAAGGTAAGGATTGCAGTAATGTGAGTCTAAGCAAGGTAAATGTGTCTACTATCTGAGAAGCATCTAGCTCCTTGAAAGAGTGAATAAATGAAAATACAGAAGTTTAAGAAATCAAGTCTTCAAACAAAGAATAAAAAAAAGAGAACCAGTGAAGGGGAAAGTCTAGAACAGAGAAGCAAAAATTATGCAGAATGATCTGCAAAAAACTCATTCCTCCTCCTGTTTCCAAATCTCTCTTGAAAAGAAGTTTTATTAGACTGACCTATAGTAAACTGACCCAGCAGTAGAAGGAATACTCTGTTCCATGCTTCCCTTAATGGGCCGTAGGCAAACATTCAGAAAAAATGGTGGTTAACAAAGGCTGCTTTCAGCTGAATCCTGCAGGTTTTCAGAGTTTTATCATTTGCTTCTAAGTGCAGCCTACACCCTGTCACAGCAACTTACTCAAAGATATATGCAAAATTGGAATGTATTCATGTTAGGAAACTCAATGTACTGATGCATTTCGGAAATCTGTAAACATCAACCTGAAAGGGAGAAGAGTGAAGAATATAAATGAACACCCTGCACTGAAACTGATGGGGGGGAGGGCCACTGTCTAGGCTTACTGCTAGAAGGCTTTGTAGAGGAGGAGAGTGGGAAGAACAAGAAACTACTGCAACATGGTGGGAGGTGGTCATCTGCTCTGCAGCACTGACTCATCGTCCCCTCTCCCAGGAGGTGGCTTTATGGATGCAAGCCCTGGTATGGGCAACCCCCTTCCCCATGCAGCAGGCAAGGCAGCACCCACCTCCCCCTTGAGAGGTGATTATCAGGCAGGTCTGAAACTGCTGTGAGCACTGCACTAGTCACTGCTTTCCAGGGCAGCTGGGAAGGAATTCTTCCCTCACTGTCATACTGGCTTTGGTGGAGCAAGATTTTTTTTGGCCTTCCTCATAGAAGATGCCAGGGGGACCTACAGTTGTGAACACAAAACAAGTGGTAGGCCATATGTTGCAAGTTGTTTGGCAAAAAAGCAAACAACGCTAGGGATCACTAAAAAGGGATAGAGGATAAGACAGACAATATCTTATTGCTTCTATATAAATCCATGGTATGCTCACATCTTGAATACTGCATACAGATGGGGTCACCTCATATCAAAAAAGATATAGAGGCATTGGAAAAGGTTCAGAAAAGAACAACAAAAATGAGTAGGGGCTTGGAACAAGTGCCATATGAAGAAAATTTTAAAAAGACTGAGACTTTACAGCTTAGAAAAGAAGAGACTCGGTGGAGAAATGAAAATAAAGTCTATAAAATCATGACTGGTATGGATAAAGTGAAAAAGGAAAAGTTATTTATTTTTTCCCAGAACACAAGAAGTAAGGGTGACCAAATGAAATAAATGAGCAGCAGATTTAAAACTAACAAAAGGTAGTTTTTCTTCATGTGCAGCATAGCAGGCCTGTGAAACTCCTTTCCAGAGGATGTTATGAAGACCAGGACTTTAACAGGGTTGAAAAAAGAACTAGAAAACTCACAGAGGCTAGGTCCATCAATAGCCATTAGCCAGGATCGGTAGGAATGTTTTTTCCCTAGCCTCTGTTGGTCAGAGGCTGGAAATGGATGACAGGAGAGGGGTCACTTTGATGATTACCTGTTTTGTTCACTCCCGCTGGGCTATTAGGCATTGGCCTCTGTTGGAAGACAGGATACTGGGCTAGATGGACCTTTGGTCTGACTCAGTATGGCTGTTCTTTTGTTCTAAATGGGGGGCAGATGTCCAGTGTAGGTACTCAGTAGGAAGACATCAAGTGACCAGATAAATAGCCTGATGAAAGGACTTAAAAAGAAAGGGGAAACTGGCTTCCTATTTTTACAACCATTGGAGCACCAAACCCCACGCCATTCTGTTGCTTTAACCAACAACAGAATGGTGGGGGGTTTCAGGCACCTACCATAATGGCAGATGCCAACCTCCCTTTTTCATAGCCCACTTTATCCCTCCCATAAAAGAGATGGATGGTAAGATCCCAGCAATGGATTTGCTGGAGGGGCCTGGATGGAAAAGAGGGGAAGCTATTGGAAGCTCCATGAGTAATTATGGAATAAATGAGGAGTTACCTGCACTGTACACTGTTATCTACTGGATAGTCCCAGACATTTAACAATACAGTTGCGTCTTGATTAAATTCATACCAAGTATTTCCCATCTCCCTTTCGGTATAGCCACACAATACAGGAAACTGCAACTCACAAAAACCATTCAGATTGACATACAAGACTGGTGGTGAATTCTCTTCAACACATTATCAGTCAGGATGGTGGGGGAAAGGGTTGCTGCTTAGATCACCATAAAATCCTTTTAGCAAACATGGATCATTACAACAACCAGCAAACACATGGTACTGCTGAAGCACTTAAAACTTTGCCCATCTTGATAATGATTGCCATTTCAATTAATAATAGACATTCAATAGCAACAAGCAGCTAGTAGTGAATACTCAAGACTATTAAAAAAATTTTTTTGCCAACATAAATTTGATTATGCTAACTGTGATACACAATAGCTCCTCTGAAAATTGTTAAATACACTACGTTCTAAATATAACAGTTTGGGATATATTGCCATCTATACTAAGACAAACAATAGAAACTGTTACATTAACTTTAAATTACCTTTTATTTTTCACAAGTTTTTAAACACATTGTGCATTCTGGTAGCTTACGTTCCATGGTTTAGAGTTTGCTTCAAGTTTTTTTAAATTCCAAACAGCAGATACAGTAAGAATATTTAAAACTGATTCCTTTAAAATAAATGTTAAGCCAAACCTCTTAGGTTTAAAAGAAAGACTTCACTAATTTCATTTTCCTGATACAAAATTCAAGTAATTTTAAATAACAAAAAATTGTGTTTACCAAACAACCTGAAATTAAAACTTACCAGTGTTCTTAATGTCACAAGTTCTTCTTTAACATACATATTTGCATTTCTTGCTAAAACCATTTTTTAAAAGAATCTAATTTATCCAATCTATTCCTCAAACTCTGCAATATATATTTTCTTTAGGAGGGTACAGAGGTCGATATTTAATATGAACTATGTTTTTTTTTAAACTTTCATGGAGGTGCTGCTGAAGTACACATCAGCACCCCAAAATGCTTTTGTTTAAAAACAAAATTTGTGTGCAATTCTGCTAGGTGATGGGATTCACTTAATGGAGATTCTGTATGCGGTTCTTCTCTTGGTGGCTATAAAATATGCACAACACACAACTTTGTCTGCATCATTTTACTGAATGAATACCACAAGAAAAGATTTGGAGATAATTTTGTATCTAAAAATTTTTTGTAACAGAAAAAAAACCCGATTCATTTTAAAATGTATTTCTATTTTCCTCTCTGTCCCACCCCCTTCAGGGCAGCAGAGTAAGCAGGACTTTTTAACTTTATGACTCAAGGCTCAAAGTAGACATTTGGAAGCATCCCATTTTTGAAGTTGCTTTTCCAATCTTTAGCTCAAAGTAAAGCTGCTGTCTAGACAAAGTAATTTAAAGTTTCTTTTATCACCATCTTCTGGGAGGAAAACTATAAATAAGAGTTTATGTCATGGAGAGCCAACCATTGCTTTCAAAGAAGCAGGAAAATAAAGTTAGGGATCAATAAATGATACTGCAATGTATCTTGTTCCATTTAAAACAGGAAGTCCTTCATGTAAATGAGTAAGTCTTCCTGGATGCATGAAGCTCCATCCTTTTCTGGGTGATTCAATGGAACAGTTGTACCTAATAAATTTACATCCACCTCCCTGTTGTAAAAATCAGAGGAAAGATATATTAGGACTGGGTTATAACTACATTTACAAACAAGAGCTTTCAAAATGTTTTATTGCTATTAACAGATACTTAATGTCAGAAGTTCTCTATCCCTACTAGTAAGATATACTTCTTAGAGGATTTTTCCTTTGTAGCAGTACCTGTGGCAAGACCCACGTGGTAGTAGGGATTTCACTTCCTTTTATTTTTACAGCACAGCAGCTAGTTTAACAGACTCAGTGGTATATTTGTTTCTAACCAATCACCTGGTCTGTAACTTTACTACAGATGACAAACTAGATAAACACCTTTTCTAGACCTTGGTTCAGGAGAGCTGCTCTATTTAGGACTGCATGGCTGCCCATGAGAAAGTGTTTTCCTTTATTAGTGGTCTAAAACCAAGGCATCATTCCCCAGCACAGCAGTTCTGAATATAAAATTATTTAAGTGTCATAATGGAGAATCCACTATATGTGTTGGTGGATATAACAGAACAAATTATTTTACCTGTGGATGAGTTATATATGATGCAGAGACAGATTCTATCATCGAGTAGACTACTACCATATTTCATGGGTAGTTCCACTGACAACAACCAATAGCATAGCACCTAGTGGTTCAACTCAGCAACACATTGATATCCTTTGCTCTCGTACAGATCCAAACAACCAGCTGCGCTCAATGTCTGAGTGTCATCTTGCCCCTCCTCCCCCCACTGTCTGAGCCCCCAGTGTCAGTGTGCTACCTTGGGGCCCGTAAACTCTTTGGCTGGACCTGGTGGACTCAATCATACTAATGATTTAAATAAATTCAAGAAGAACTATATATTTAGTAAAATGAATGCCGCTTACCTGAAAATCTTCTCCTATTCTGTTGAGAGCAATGTTGATGGTAAACGTAGAGGAGTCATGATGAGGTCTGAGGGAACGCTGTCTATCAGTAGTGTATTTTACAACAAAATTCAGCATGGCATGTCCCTGAAATAAATGTGTAGTAATCCAAAGGCTTTCTTATCAGCAAGTGAATTTCAAAATTAAGTCCATGCTTGATCATGGGAACTGAATTTTAAAACTATTCACTGGCAAGCGTTTGTGTTTCAAGTCCATTCAGAAAAAGTTACAACAACACTAAACTGAATTTATTTTAGCAATAACAATGAGGCAACATAACTGGCAAGTCTGGAATATTTTCATTGAACAAATGAGGTAACAAATTTATATATATATAATCATCAAATTAAACTGAGAAATGAGTAGCCTCTAAGACGTTACATGAGCAAGACAATTCTGGAATTAATTTTCTAAATCATTCACTGCAAATTAAGCACTCAGCTAATCTACTAATTAAGTACAATTTTAGAAGTTTACCTTTGTATAATAGCCAGCAAAGACTTTCAGTGTTACTGGTGCAATGAACTCTCTAATGAAATGTAGCCACTCTGAATCCAGTCCAATTTGCCTCATGTGAATATCATCAGTTGGGACATTTTCATAACCTCCAGATATACGACTATCCTGAAAACCAGAAAGACCTCAAGATGTGGTCATACAGAATTTAAAGACAATAAAAGTGCCATTTTTAATTACGATAAGTTCTCAGTAGTTGCAGACTTTCCCTTTCCAATAAAGCATTTAAAATATTGAAGTACATGAAGGCCTGCTAGTAAACATGGACTAGTTTTGTTTACAAGAGATGATACTTACATGATGCTTTCCTCCAGACCATTGTCCATAATGTTCCATTTCTTCTACAAGCTCATCACAGGCAGTCTCCGAAAATATGGGAAACCAATATACATCAGGGCAGGGCTATTACAGAAAACACCATATCACCGTTTTAGAAATCACATTTGTTTCTAATTTTAACTGTTTTTCTTAAAAATACAGCTGGGTATATCCATTAAATGGTACCAATATTTCCATTCTAAGCCAGAATTCAGATATATTAAAGTAATGAAAAAGTCCAGTTCTCTAGCTACATTTGCATAGAAGGAGGTAGACTACTAACAAGGGCAATACACTGTCTTTTCATTTCACTGTAAATGGTTATTTATTGTGTTTAGCTTGTGTTCCTGCCAGTAGAAAAAGTGAGTTACGATTACTCTACTCTTAAATTCACAAAACACTTTTATATATTCAGGAAAAAAACCTAGCCTGCAAGATCTAGGATTACTGTCATGTAAACCATGCAGATCTTTGTCAAAACTATCTCTAGAAGGCAAATTCTATATAGAATTGTAGCAATGGAAAGGACCTCAAGAAATCTTCTCATCTAGTTTAATCTCCTGTGCTGAAGGGAAGACTATGTAACACCGGAACCATCCTGGACAGGTTTGTGTAATCTTCTCTTAAAAAAGTCAAATGATGGAAATTCCATAAGCTCCCTAAGCAACTTATTCCATTGTCCCGACAGATTTTCCTGATGTCCAACCTAAACTGCCCTTCCTGCAATTTAAGCCCATTGCTTTTTGTCCTACCCTCAGAGGTTAAGGAAAACATTTTTTTCTCCTTCCTCCTTATAACAACCTTATATGTAGGTGAATTTTTGTTTACTGCCTGTAATCTGTCCTTGATTTTTACTAAAAATACCCGTGACTAAAATATAGCATTGATAATAGCTAACGATGCAGATAGCTCCTGACATATCTCCTAAAGTATTTTAGCATGTATTTAATCAGGCCCTGGTGACATGAAGACAGTTAACTTGTCTAAGTAATTTTTAACTTTTTCTTCCTCTATTTTAACTTCTGATCCTACACATTTTCACTGGCATTCACTATGTTAGGCATCCAATCACTACCACCCCCTTGGTGAAAACACAAACAAAAGAAGTCATTAAGCACCTCTGCTATTTCCACATTTGCTGTTACGGCTTTTTTCTTTTGGGTCTACTGTTTTCTTGGTCTTCCTCTTGATTCTAATATATTTGTGGAATGCTTTCTGGTTACCTTTTATGTCTCCAGCTCATTTAATGTCTTGTGCCTTCCTAATTTGAAGCCTACATACTGGTGTTATTTGTTTATATTCATTCCTGGTAATTTGAGCTATTTTCTGCTTTTCTGTAGGAGTCTGCAGCTTCAGATTGTTTAATTTCCTATAGCTAAGACAGAGCAGTCTTGTACCATAATTCCTGTCTTTCTTACACTTTGTGATTGTTTGCTCTGTGCCCTTAATGCCTTAATGCAGCTTTTAAAAACTGTCAACTTTCATGAACATATTCTTCCTGTTAGACTTGCTTCCTGTGGGATCTTATCTACCAACCTCCTGAGTTCGCTAAAGTCTATCTTCTTGAAATCCATTGACATTCATTATTTTTAGGGTGTTGTGGTCCCTCCTGCAACTCCTTAGGAGAAAAAAAAAACAAAAAACTCTTTCATGACCAATTTTACCCAAGATGTTTTCCACTTTCAAATTCTCAACCAGTTCCTACTTGTCAAAATCAAACTAGGAACAGCCTCTCTCCTGCTTAAAAACAATCAAACAAAGAACAAACAAAACAAAACAACAACAACAACAAAAACACTGTCTCCAATACATTCCAAGAACTTGTTGGATAGTCTGTGCCCTACTGTTATTTTCCCAAGAAGTGTTTGGATATTCAAAATCCCCCATCACCACCAAATCCTGTGCTTTGAATAATTTTGTTAGTTGTTTATAAAAAGCCTCAACCACCTTTTGCAGTAGGCTCCTAACAGGTGTGAGTCAGGAATATTTTAAGGGGTCTCTACTCTGACATCATCACTTTCCCATGCTAAAATATACAGTACCTGCAGTAAGAATTACTTTGGGAGCTCCTATTGTCCAGACCAACTAACAGTTTCAAGGATAGGGAATTAGTTGTCTTAGTTTGATTCCTCTCAACTCTTACTGGTTAAAAAAAAAATTCTCCCGTTTCCCCTGTCCTTTAGAGGGCTGAGAGACAGGCAAGTGCTGATGTAAATAAGGCATGAAGATTATTTTGCCCTGATCTCTTGGCACATCACTGTTACTGACTTCAGACAGCTACTCACTACGCTTATTCTCTTTATAATTTTTTCCACAAGACTTTTGGGAGGTAATTACTCAGGGATGGATTCTGACATGCTAATGCTGTGCTGCAGAAGTACGCCAGCTGATCACAGTGGAACTGCTCACAGAGTAAGGCAATATTCAGCTTGTACAAGAAGGACTGAATCAAGAGTTAAAGGAAGTTTTACAGACAGGGTAGATCATAAGAGGGGAGTGCTCCGGCAGAATGGATTTTTCTTAGTTCCATCTGCTGGGTCATTAACTAGTGTACAATTTCATTCAGTAGGAACTGACACAAACTAATTTATCAGGGATAAATTTTAACCCTAAAGTTAGCCCTAAACCCAATAACTCTCAGTCCCATGTTCAATGATAAAGTCCCACTCTGTATGGTCATGCTCTCTCCATTTAACGATGTTAGACAGAGAGCACTAAATCTGACTGACACCCCGCCCCATACCCAGCTTCTCTTCTTTAAACTGCTTATATATATTATATATCTCTTCTACAGCATCACTCAGCAGCTGTCTTCAGTTCCCAATCTGGAGTTCTCAATGTTCTCAATGTCAAGCCACTGTCGGCACAGCTTAAGACAAGTGAGACCACATGGTGGAAGTTTGCATGCTGGCATTGCCACGTCAATCAAACCCATCATCTTTTGTTTGATTTGGACTCCTCAGCATGGATTTTATGAGTGCTTGATAAGGTACATTTTAGTTAGGACTAGCCTTAAGTGTGCCAAATTCATGGTATGTATTCAAATTTGGTTTGATATAAATGCCCCTAATCATGAAGGTATTATTTTCCCATCATTCTGGACCATTCATTTTATTTCTCTTAATCATCCCTTGCTCTCTACTGTGTGCACATAGATACCGAGGACGGACTGGGAAAAGCATTCAGCATTAACTCCCATTGACTTCAGTCTACTGCTAGGTTGCTGCTGTACACTTTTGAAAACCCTCGCCTACCTACCATGCACTCATAAAACTCTCTGATACAGTCCTTAAATAAACTCCATGAGCCAAACACCTGAAATGCTGGAAATGAACCCAAACGCTGCTCATATCAACTTCAATGGCAGAATCCTGGCCTCTCTTAAATTGAGTACAGCCAGTATATCACCTGCTGCACCAACGTAGTGATTCGTGTTGACTTCTGAGGGAATAAGAGATTTAAAGCCCGTATCATATTCAATTCTGCTACCATCCAAGCTATTGGGAAATTCTCACTGTTGTCTGGTAAAGTACTCTTTATTTTAAAAGAATGTGAACAAGGTATCTACAAAAGCTCATGAATCAACTTGGCATTTATACAGGCCTGGGGAATCTACAGGTGTTTTTTGTTTTGTTTTGTTTTGTTTTGTTCGTGCAGCCTAAATCCAAGGATCAAACAACTCTGAGGTACAAATGCTAAGTGTTTGCCACTAGCATAACAGGATTACAAACAAGGGAATTTGCTACAAAGAAGTGAATAAAGAATACATTTTCCAATTGAAACAATGTGGGGGGGAACTGAAATGAAGAGGTGGAAGGGAAGCAACATTTCACCAGAGCACTAGAATTAATGCTCTTCCTCTTATAGAAAGTTCCATGGTGCTCCCTTTTGACCTCAAATGGTCTTCATATCAATTGCAAGTCTTGGTCAGAAAAAAGTCCTGTCTCACTCAGACAAAAGTCCTCCCAGCAGCACTTACCCTCATGTAGCCACTCAGAGGAAGGCATATCCCTTACTTAAAAAAGTATGACCACCACTTCTTGCTGCACTTCAATTTTCCTTGTACATCTTCTATCCAACTACTGAAAAGGATGAACCTTGCAAAGCTCAGTGGCAGAAAAAGCTCTACAATGCAAAATTCAGTTCTGTGGCCACTCCTCAATATGTCTAATTGTGTGTGGTGCTCCCTTCTGATTTCACTTAGGTGTAGATACAAGCAGTGAGCTGACAAGATCATGTTTCAGTGTGATATGACATGTATACCAGTTCATTGTATCAAAACTTAAATAAACATGTGTTTTTGTCTGCTTCATTTTAAGAGTACTGACACCAACCTGTTCCACTAGATTTTCAGTGAAGATCTTTGAGTAGTTGGGGTTTATATAGGTTTCTTTCCAGTCCTGAAGAGAAGGATTTGAACAGATTAAACAGCTCATTTGTTTTATTTAAAAATGTGCAACACCACATATAAAAATTAAAAATAAATTTTACTACACTGCAAATTCCTTTGATTACTTCCACTCAACTAATCAGAAACAATTTTATTATATCTGTAAATTAACCCTTGACTATTATCTCACAAAGCATTTTGGGATTTACAGGGCAACATTTATGACTCATGAATGCATTTCCTTTTTCCAGATTATGAATCCTATATTTTATATGATATGCTAATACTGAATTCATTATGATGTATGTATCTTGCTATATTTTAATATTTCCTAATATAATAACCATCTAAGTTATAAATTTCCATATGCTCATAGAATGTTTTGTGAAACCTGTTAACAATTTTATACATAATGTGATATGTACCACAGGATTTTCAAAAATCTGCCAGAGGTCATTGTTGTAATGGGAGGTATTGTAGTTGGCAGTTGAAATAAGTCTCCCAAATTCATGTCTGTTGGTAATGTACATAAAGACACCCTGTATTTAAAAAAAAAAAAAAAAAAACAGAAAAATTATGTTAGCAACACGGAGGAACAGTAAAATTGATATTCAGCTTCTAAAAATTATGTCTCTCTCCCTAAAACATAAACACATAGCTAAAATATAGAAACTATCATTTATACTTTAGATACATATTTCTCTCTCTCTCAAACACACATCCCACCCCTCCACAAAACCTGTGGGTTTGGTTTTTTAATGGAATCTTTAAACCTTTAACAGGATCACTTCTGATCATTTTTATTATGATCCATATTAAAATGATGGATATGGTATCATTTGTGTTTTAATCAAATTAAGGCAATACATGTTTTGTAATAGGGCAAGCATGCAATTGGTAAATGAAAACAAATGTAATATTTTTGTTTTTCCTTCATAAGACTAGAAATGTTCAAGGTCCTTGAAATACCTGTTTTCAAACAGAACTCTTGCATACAAATAAAGCAGACAATGAAGTCTGGGGCTGGGGATATTATCTAAAGTAAGTAACCATTATAAGAAAGGTTAAAGTACAGTCAGAACACAAAATATGTAGGTTCTGCACTGCTTCAGAATCTATCCTATTAAGTAAATGTTTTGATTAATCAACGTGAAATAAATATATCTCAAAATACAACGCATGTCAGAATTATGATGAAAAATAAAGAATGAGATAAAGATCAAAATTAAATGTGATGCGGTATTGTTTCATAAATAAAAGCTAAGATATTAACAGTGATCCCTTGGTTAGAATTATGTCTCAGAAGGGTAGCTGTGTTAGTCTGTATCTTAAAAACAAGGAGTTCTGTGGCACCTTAAACACTAAGGATATGTCTACACTAGCACCCCCCTTTTGAAAGAGTAATGCTAATGAGACACTTCAGGATAAGCTAGTGTAGACACAGCCTAAGAGTGCATCTACATTAGGAACTAACGTCGAAAAGAAGGGAAGAAGGGCTCTTTTGAACATGGGGTTTGCTTTTGAAAGAGCCACATTTACACTGCTTCTCCTCTTTCAAAATATGAAAATGCAAATGAGGCACCAGGTATGTAAATCTGTGCCTCATTTGCATTTTCGATTTCCCTCATTTGCATGCTGCTTTCAAAAGAGGAATGCAAGTGTAGACACAGCCTAACATTTATTTGGGCATAAGCCTTTGTGGGTGAAAAAAACCCACTCTGTCAAATGCTTATGACATCTGATGAAGGGGTTTTGCCCGCAAAAACATAAATGCCCCAATGAACCTGTTAGTCGTTAAGATGCCACGGAACTCCTTTGTGTTTTTTATTAGAATTAGTGGCAGAAAATATTTTTGTTTAAAAGAAATTGGGTTTTCTTTTAGTTTAACTGCTTTTCAGATCCAATCTCCAGTCAAGAAAGTTTTTTCCATCTTAGATTTGCAAAGCACAGAGCCACTCCCATTTGGTTTTGGACCTCAGATTTAGGTCTTAAAAAGTGTTAAATAGCCAGCGTGGTAAAACAAGTGAAGCATACGCTCTGTTCTTGTCCCTACACACTATGTAGTTGCAGCAGGGAAAATAAGGAGGGCCTGATGAAAGAAGCTCCCCAGTGCTTATCACAACACCTTCCTATTCCTATGCAATATACACTGGGCCTAATTCACCATGTTGTTGCTTTGGTTTCATTATCAGGGTACCCCTGAATTTAACAGAGTTCAACAGAGCATAAAGATGGAGAAAAACTAATGTCAATCAAGCCCTTTGAAGGGGGAAACTTAAATGTATTCTGACTTTTGAGTGATTTTGTATTGTTCAAATGAGAAAATACTGCTAATATCTCTAGGACCAGCAGAACTTTTTAAGTGTGCCAATGCCTACGTGATTCTAACACACAATGAGTGCTTGCTTCCTCTTCCTGAAGCATGACATTGAAGTAATGGAGACACTGGTTGTGTCTACACTACAGAGTTGGTCTGGAATAGTTCATTCGGAGTTATTATTCCAAAACAAGCTATTCCGGAATAATGTGTCTAGACTACAGAGAAGCTCCAAAATAAGAACATTTTATTCTGAAATAGTGTGGCCACACACAATACAGCCTCAGAAGCGCTGTTTCCAGGTGCTCTAATCCAAAATGCTATGTCTACGCAGCAGTGTTATTTTGAAATAAACTATTCTGCAATAACTTATTATGAAATAGCCTCTATTTGATGTCTACACAGCCACTATTCTGAAATATCTATTTCCAAACAGGCACTATTCCTCACTGAATGAGGTTTACCACATTCAAAATGAGACATCCACTGTTTTGAAATTATTTTGAAATAATGGTTGCACTGTGTAGAGACTCAAAAAATTATTTCAGAATAGTGGACATTATTCCAAAATAACTTTGATGTGTAGACACACCCACTGACACCAGTTCGAGAGCCCTTCTCACATGTGTGGCTAGCAAGAGGACTATTCATGAGAGTAAGCAGAGAAAGATTTTGCCCAATGGCTGCACAAACACAAGCTACAAAAAAGCTGGACAAAGACCATGCAAATAAGACAGGTCAGAGAAATTTTGCACTCTGTCATTTTTCATGGGCTTTGAGTAATATTCAAAAAACTTTTAAATCATTTAACTAATTTTATTGCACTAATAATGCCAAGAATTAAGATGTAACCGCCTAAATCCTCAAAAAATGACTAGTGATATGAGTTATCTTGATTTCTAGGTCCCCAGGCTGAGACACTTAAAGGGAACCCAATCTGCAGAAACATAAAGAGACCTGACTATGAAAAATCAAGGCTCCTTAAGATGCCTTGATTGGACACCCAACATGACCAGTCCCTTTTGAAAATGTAGGATTAACGAGAAAAGTTTAGCAATGCTTTACCAGGGCAAGTGGAGAGAGGAAAAGGATTTATCTTTGGTAGAATGATACTGCAAAATAATAACAACTAATGAATAAAAAAAAGCAACACCTTTGGGGGTTTGAGCATATGGAATGTTTCCGAAGAAGGGGAGCCTTTTTCCCTTTGTAAACTCTAAAACGAAGGAGAAGCATCACATCAGTTGACCGATACATGGTCTCTCTCTCTCTTTGTCAGAGATGTATTAGGTTTTAGGTTTCCACATTTACATTAGATAAATAACAGCCTTTGAGCAAAAGCTGATATTCCAAACTAGCTTTTGCAGACAGCATGCACCTCCAAGCAAAGCTCATATGTATACGTTAAAGCTAGATCCACCAGCCCCTGCTTATCTGCTGCAATACAAAAACAAGCACGTACCAGACTGGCTCATAGCACAGGTTGAGAAAGAGAAAGAGAGAAGATAATTCTCTGACGAGCCACAGAGTCAGATTAGTTTAACATGAGCACATGGTAAGCAGATATTGAAAGAACCGATGCTTAGAAGGTTGAAAACAAGAGTGTGTTGCCTGGGCTGTTCTGTAGAATGAGTACAAACACATGACATCATGCCTTGTTATTATGGAGGGTATAAAAAATTTATACTTGCCAACTTTTCTTGTTCAATTCAGCAGTTTTATTTTTCAATGCTATACTGTCTGGAAATAGCTGTGGTTTACCTCTTATTTGTTTCTGTTCTGAAACTAGTGTAAATATTGGTACAAATATGGGTTTGCATATTTATACTCATAATATAAAATCAGTCTTCATATTACTGACAGCATATTACAGGTAACACTAACTAATACAACACCCTTTAATAAGAGTATCACAATATATTTTATATTACCAGCCTCAATCACTTTTAGGTATTTTCAATGAAATCCAAAACAAATATATTGCACCTAACTTGCTGTACATTCCAAATTGTGTAATTCAGATATTTTAAGAAAAAGGATATACTCAGTGATAGCTGGTATATTTAACAGGGTAGTCACTGTATCCTCCTTCAAGCTATACATGCAAACAAGCAAGGTAATTTACAGTATTTATGATTTCTATTTAAATACACTGAAAATTCAATATGCAGTCCACTGGTCTTGAACAAAGCCAACTGCTCTCATTGTACTCTCTTCAGCAATTTTAAAAAATATCATAAAAACCATCAGTATCCCACAAAAAATTGGCTAGTACTTTTAATTAGAAAAAAGTGAACACAATTCAAGTTTAAATACGAACAAGTGTAGCAAGAACGTAATGTAGTATTTGAAAGAAAGCCATCTGTCCATACTCCTTACCATTTCCCTAGCATTTCTGCAGAGTGCCATATCAGGATCCAATTTATCACGAACGAAATAGTTTCTCTCTTTCATCTCTGATCTGAGTGTCTGTCCTCTAATTAAGTATATATTAGCCATATAAGGGATATTCCAGACTCCTCTGAAAAAGAAGTCCAGGGGAAACAGTTTAAGACAATGAAAACTGGAATATGTTTATATTTTACTATTTAAACACTGTGCTGAGTCTTCATGTGCTGCTTCTTCCAGAAGCGGCATGGTAATGAGCTGTCTGGAAGATGCTAATGAGGTGCAGATGTAAATTTCCCATGTCTCATTAGCACATGATTCAGAGTGCAGAAGAAGCTTTTCCGGACTCCAAAATACAAATGGAGACATGCAGCCCGCAGGAATCTTCCAAAAGGAAACCCTCCTTCCAGAAGCCCCTTCTTCCTCCTTCCAGAAGGTCCCCGCAGGCCACATGTCTGCACGTGTATTTTGGAGTCTGGAAGAGCTTCTTCTGGACTCTGAATCACGTTCCCATATGCTAATGAGGCATGGGAAATTTACATCCGCGCATCTTCCGGACAGCTCACGACCATGCCACTTCCAGAAGAAGCAGCACGTGAAGACACAGACTGTGAGTTTATTGTTTACTGACCAGACAAAATTGAAAGCAGTGCAGTAAGATTCCCAAGATACCTGAAAAATTACAACTAGACCTGAAGGGAACGTACTCCTTTTGCAGGTGTAGTCAGTCATTCAAATTATATGAGTTTTTAATCACAAAAAAAGTAATAGTACCAAATTCTCTGAAGTAGGTTTTAAATATCTCAACACATCCCTTTTCAGACCACTCCAAGGCTCCCAATCAAATTCATTTATTTTATGAGATGGAGAAAACTACTAGACAGATTTTACATCAGTTTGAACACCTGGCTGTAGCTTCTCACAGATTGACCTCGTTACATTGATACTCATACGGTGAATGCAAGAGACCACAAATTTAATTCAGTTGAGCCAACATCAACAAATAGACCTCTCTGTAGCATGACGCACTATGTTGCAAGTTTCCCGTTTCCCAGAAGCAGATTTATAAAATCAGTGAATAACTGTAAAGGGGGATAAGTCCAGTAAGATCTTTTCCAGGTGTCAGGGCCAAATAATGGGGCATTTGCACACCTGAGAATAGGATCTCAACTAGTTTAAAGTACATTAATTTTGGGGAAAAATTACCATATGGGAAATGAAAGTATTTCTCATCTGCTTTGACCTTAGTCTTAATATTTCTGGACTGTTGTAAGGATTGAAAGCAGACAGCCTGTAATGGAACAAATATTTCTGTAACAAAAATGGTTATTAAATTTAATTTCAGCTGCTGCTTAAATATTGCGCTTGTCCAGAAGAGATGGCAAAGCACTTTACCTATTACGCGTTTCATGAAATGTCACCAGCATTAGTTTTTGGCATACATTCTCAGTGTCAGATTAAAAATATGACTCCTTCAGTTTTTCCAATTAAACATAGTTCATTTTTGCAGCATAATTCCAATAACCATCACTATATGTTTCATGATAAAACATAGGACCTCACTTTGCTTGGCACTTTCCTTTTCCATTCCAGGTTACTGAAATGGCATATATTCCTAGATTACTGGAAAAAAATGCATCAACATATCAAATATTAACTGTTCAGATATTCTCTTTATATGGAAGATATTGGTCCCTATTGGGCAAGGAAACAAGGTGTCACTAAAATACTATATGGTATCTGGTGTTAGTGATTATCTTAAAGTAACTTACACTCTGTTCCCCTGGACAATATCTACATAATCTTCTGATCGAGCATAATAGCCATCAGGGCTCAAAGCACCCCAAAAGTTGGACCACAGCTTCCCATGGCGAGTGACAAGTGGAGCAATTATCTTTCTGTAAAAAATAAAATAGTGATTAATAAAAAATGAATGTTGATACTTGCATTTTACAGGTTGAACTTCTCTAATCTGGAATTCTCTTGTACAGAAAACTCCATAATCCGCAATGATTTTAGACAGCCGGATGACCACTTGTCATGGGTATGGACAAGTTTCCTGAGATCCCATAAAGTTGGTTTCAAGCCACCAGTCCTGGCTCTAAGCGTTCTGTGCTGTTATTCAGCTGTAATTTACCCCTAAATGTCTTCTAAGAACCCAGTAAGCAGTGGAAGTGTTGGTAATGTACTAGAAAATACTGCCTTCCCATCATCTGGCAAAATCTCTTGTCCAGCACCAGTCATGTCCCAAGGGTGCCAGATGAGAGAGGTTCAACATGTACTAGCATTAAAATAGTTGTAAGTCTGAATGTGAATGTCTGCCTCGTACCAACGACACCTTAACTGCGCATCAGAACTGAAGGATTATCAAACCATCATAGCTAGACGCAGCAGTTCTACACTTGAGCTGAAGGGAAATACTTTCATTAACTGTCAGTTTCCAAACCTCTAACCACCCAAAGGTGAGATCAGCAGACAAGAATTCAGCTGCAAGACCCAGGCTCCCTATAAATCATGAAGTTTTCAGGCACAGAAAAATACTCTCTTGTCCTCTTTTTGCAGGCGGGAGTAGTACAAGTGGTTCCTCTTTAAGAAAGATTAACAAACAAAGGATTTGTAGCAGCAGCATAAAAGCAAAAGACTCCAATTATGGAAAGTATTCCATATGGAAAAACAACATTTAAAGCAGAGATGAGAGCATAAATAGGTGGCTAGAAATGGAAGCAAAAGTAATGTAACTTCATTTACAAGTTCCATCCCCAGGTAGGCCTGCTGTGTGAAGCTTGTGCTATTTCTGCCTGCAGTATTCTGGGCCCTAACATTCTCTTACAAAACAACAAATTTCAGCAAAGAAATAATTTAAACAACATGATACGCCAGCTATGCCTTTATTCACAACTGCGTCCTTCTCATTAGGTAAGAGCAAGTTTCCACCATATGCTGTTAAAATTAATACTCTGACTTTTTTCTGATGCATCTGAAAAGCTCCACGTTACCATTCAGGGCTGAATTCCACCTACTTTACTCACATGGGATTTCACAGATTTCCCTGAGTAAAGTAAGCAAGATTGGAGTCTGATATGTGTGGGTAGGTGGAGGGGAGACATACTATGAGCTATTAACGGTAGTGAATGGTGGATCTTTTCTGGAAATTGTAAAAAAACCCAAGTTTTATTTTTATTAGTATCAGATATCAAAGTTTAGTTTGTCATGTACCGTGAGAAATCATTTAACAATGAGACGCAGCTCTTAAGAGCAAGACAATAATGTTCTATCATCTCCAAAATTAAATCACTTTTTAACACTGCAATACTAAGACTAAAACCAGTGGAGCTTTTTTTGTGCCTGAATCATAGAACTGTTTATCAGTCTTGCAAATCCTGTTGTGTTTAACAGAAAGCAATGATGCCACAGAGCTGTCTTCTGAATGATAAAGATTCTTGGATGTTCAGATTGGGAATAGCATGTTTTCTCCTATGCAAGATGTTTTGTGAAATGTTAGCTCCCATGCTTAGTATAAGTGTGATATCTTCCTGGTCAACATGACCTAGACCAGGTGTCTCAAACTCCCGGCCATCAGGCTATTCCTGGCCAGAGCAATTGTGCAATCTAGCCCAGGAGTACCACTGGTAGGGAGAAGCTGTTACTTTCCTCCACGCCCTGCCCCTTCCTGCCACCAAACTGTTTCTTCTCCACACCCCAATAAAACCCCCTAAGAGACATGACTTTGGGGATTACTGGGTCCTTCCTTGCCCTCCTCATGGCAGCAGGAGCCATGGGTAATTGGAATGAGTCTGTTCAGCTTCCCCACCTGCAAAGCTCAATCCAGTGAGCATGCTCAATTTAGCTACCTTTTTCACTTTAACATTTTTAAGTGAAAAACTTTTTCCACTAAGGTTAAGTTTTTTGTTTTTCTTTCTTTTTTTTTTTTTTTTGCAACTAACCGGTCAAGATTAATTACAAAGTTTAAAAAGTTTGCTCTTAGACTGGCTTTGTGGTTAGCATATAGTTGGCAGTAACATAATCACCTCATGCTCCCTCAAGTAGACTGGAATGTTGATAAGCTCCAGAGGGAACTGTGCCAAATTTATCTTATAATCCCTTAGAAGGGGCAGGGGCAAGAGAATATCAGTGAGTACTTCCAGATGAGGAAAAATGAAGCTCCTCAGTCTGTAAGAAAGATATACTGAACCTGTTTTGCTCTATCAGAATTCTTAAAGTCTTTGGGTTTGTCAGCACCACATCCGCATCTATACTGAAGTAGTAGTCACATGCTTTATCCTGGCGACAAAGGTCCCTGCAAAGAGAGAAAGAAGTTTTTAGCACAATCAGTACATCTTTGTGTGACGTTAAAAATGTGTTGATGTGAAAAACTCAAGAGCATTGAATAAAGTGGTTGATTAAACTCTTCTCACTTAGGTGCTTAAAATCCTGTATTTAAGTCCACGTTTAGATGCTTAAATAAAGTATTTTTTAAAAAAGGTTTTTATTTTATTTTAATTTCAATTTTAATAAAAATATTATCAAAAATGTTTGAAAGTGCTGAGTAATTTCTAGCTGCCATGGGAGTTCTGTGGGATTTTCAAGAATTCAGCCATCCCTGAAAATCTCCAGTTTTCATTTAGGTGACCAAATATTGATTTAGTTTGAAGTTTGGGCAGCAAAGTTTGCAAGTGGTGGGTTTTGTATTAACTATCATATAACTTGTGTGCCCGATATACCCTGAACTCAACAGCTTTGCTTGAGCAAAGGAACTACAGAGCTGATCTGTCGATTTGAATGGTACTAGAACTCCCTGTCAGAAAACTCTTAACTAAAACTTCTAGGAACCAAAGGTGGGTGTGGGGGGGAAGGGGGGAAGAAAACCACTGAACTTTTTATAACTCATGATAGCTGATGATCTAATAAATGTGTTAAGTCTCTAAGGTGCCATAAGAATGCTTGTTACACCCATCCCTTGTTTAGTGAGTACTCATAGGAAAAGTACTCATTAAAATGAGAAACATATATACAAACCTTTATTCACTATGGCTGTGGCCACACTGGGCCAAACCTTTGAAATGGCCATGCAAATGGCCAAATCGAAGAATACTAATGAGGTGCTGAACTGAATATTCAGCGCCTCATCAGCATTTGCACGCTTCCGACCACAGCTCTTTGACAGCACAGCTTTTGAACGCGTGTGGCTCGGCGCGGTTACATGGGGGTCCTTTCTGAAAGGACCCCACACATTTCAAAATCCCCATATGCCCCTCAAGTGAAGGCTTTGCCAAGTGTGACCACAGCCCATATGAGTGAACTTCCCCCGCTTACATAAGAAGAGTCCCTGGCCAGGAGGCGGGGAGACCCGCAGCCCTGTGGCTGGCTCAACTCCAGCAATGGGGTCCCTGGCTGGGGGCGGGGAGACCCGCAGCTGGAGCCTTCTCCCTCCCTTCCCTCAGACATGCTGCTGTCTGAAAGCCCTTTGGCTGGGGGAAGAGAGGAAGAAGGCTCTTAGCCTGGTTCCCTCCCCTGCAATGGTGGGAATGTGAAACTGACCAGCCATGAGCTGATCAGTTTCCTGGCCCTGCAAGCCATGGGGAGACTGGAACCAGCCTGTCCCTGGTTCCAGCTCCTTCCACTCTAGGAGCCAGGAAACTGACCAGCCCTGGTGGTTCCCGGCTCCATTTCCCTTGCATGAAAATTTGAGTTATGTGGGGGTTGCAGGAACAATCCCTGGGTAACTCCAGGACTTACTGTATTATACCCCCCACCTGCTCTGCAGACCTCACCTTTGGCCAGGTTCTAACTGCTCTCCCACACAGTCCCTAACTGCCTCCAGCCTTAAACCTTCACAGCAGCCCCAAATCTTCTCCAGCCTTAGACCCCCACCCCAGCAGCCACAAACCACCCTCAGCCTCAGAGCCCCACAGCAGGCCCAAACTGCACCAAGGCTTACACCTCCCAGCAGCCCCAAACTGCCCCCAGCTTTACACCCCCAAGCAGCCCCAAACCGCCCCCAGTATTAGACTCTCCCTGTAGCCCCAAACTTCCCCCAGTCTTAGACCCTCTTGCTTCCCTCAACAGCCCCAGCCTTAGACACTTCTTCTCCTGCAGCCTCTTCACCAGGGCCACTAGGCTGGGTGGCTTCCCCAGCCCTCGTGCTCCCAGCAATTAACTCAAGTGTTAAGGTTTCAGCAGCTAGGCATAACGTAATTGCTATCCCTAGATCCCTATCCAGAACTGAAGAAGTGGGTCTGTCTCACGAAAGCTCATCACCTAATAAATTATTTTGTTAGTCTTTAAAGTGCTTTTTTGTTTTGTGATCCCTAGTGATAGAGATAGCTGCCATCTCCAGCAGTTATCGCTACTGATAGATATCTGCCTGAGGCAGCAGTGTTAAGAAACTGCATATGGCTTCTTTAACAGTCCCATGCAGCTGGAAACTGCCCATCTAGAGACCTTTAACAAAGCTAATGGGACCCATGTTTGGGTCCCGACCCATAGGCTGGAAATCCCTGCTCTACATACATATACTACATCCTATTTCTGGTGCCTAACTATTCAAATACATCAGAAAAGTACCTAAACTCAACTGGTTTTTGTCAACTTACAAGCCCTTGGAACAAATTGGAGAATTTTACATGTATTTTAATGGAAATTTGGTGTCACTCTTATGAGTTTTCGCCCACAAGCAGAAATCTGGGAACCAACTGTGCTCGTATAGCTAGGGATCAGTGTACTTCTAAAGCCACTTGATTAAACAAAACTTTTTGTCTAAAAGAATAATACAATTGTTAAACTACTATGTATGAGAAAATCTTACCTGAGGTGACCACTGATAAATGTAAAAAGAGGCACTCATACCTACACTGCTCTGTAGTTTGGACTACAAGCAGGGGAAGTGAGTACAAAAGGGCTTCGCTGCAACTCCCCAGAACTGATGCTTCAGGTGCAACATACAGGTCACTAGTTTACACTAAGGTAGACCTTTCTGAGAGTTTATGTTCAGGTTTGTAGCTTCCACATGGGGGAGTTACATTGTAGCACTTTTGTGCACGCTCCAGTTCAGGAGCCTGTATTCAAACTGCAAAGCAGCATTGATGTGCCCTTAGATTGATTCACAGACTACAGCCTATCACATTTCTGATACCAGAAAGGGAGAAAATAGTAATTCCTGAATGTCCCTAATCTCGAAAGAAGCATCATTAAAAGGAGGAGGTACACTGTATTATCTTCTAATATTCATGTGATACATTGTAAGTACAAGAGAACTTTTCTGGTGATTGAATTCACAGGGCCAAATTCTGGTATCAATGAACACAGCTCCATTAAAATGAGTGGAATTGCAACAATTTACAGCCCCAGTGAATTTGGTCCTGATGTCTCTATAGGAACATGTTATTTTAAAAGATGTAATATCAGTCCAAAGTAATAGCTTCCTAGTATGGAAAGTGATATTAATCTATTTTCCTATGCAGCCTACATTTATTGCACTGGCTAGTATGATCTTCCATAGATTCCATTTTATCTGCATACATTTTATTTCACTTATTTTATTTTTTGCAAAAATTCCAATAAATGCTACTTTTGTCTAATATAAAATGAACTGAGTTTTGATTGGTGTCTGGGAAAATTAATGATGATTTTTCTTAAGGCTAACAGATCTCAGAAGAAGAGTCAACAAAAAATGAATGTAACAGATTACACACGTCAAAGTACAGAGAAGACTGAAGGTCTTTTCCAGTGCAGACAAAACAATTAACATAACAGACTATTAGTTCTCCTAAACATTCTTCAGTTTAGTACAGAATTCCACCTGCAATATTTCTCCTGCAAGTATTCTTTACCAAGAACTGTAACTCTTTTAATTATCAGGTCATTTTGTGTTCAATCTGGCATCTCAAGGTCCTTTTATGGCACTAAAGAAAGCAAACAACAGACTTTCCATTCCATTAAAGTCAAGCAAATCACTCATTCCCTACACTTGCAATAATCATTTGAGATGACTTCCTAAAATAATACTGACTTAACAGAAAGGGAAGTCAGTATAATGAACAATTCATTGAAGAAGTGGTGTTTATGGCACAGCTCCATGGTTAACAGCCTTGGGTGAAAGTACTGTCTGTTACTTAACCAACACTTCCTTCATAGCCAACTTTCCATCACATGAATGTCTTACGTTTGTATCAGGTTATTAACAATGTATGATTCTTGAATTTCCAGTATTTTTTTTCAACTCAATACTTCCATTTGAGACTGATAGAGTTTATTTCAGTCTATTAATCTGTTCTGTCCAAGACTTTGTAACTCCACCATAAAAATCCTTTGGCTTTATTAGCAGCAAATAAAGTGTCAGCTAAATAGCACAGATTTTTCTTTGAACCAAAATTTGAAGTAATTTATAATAATTGTTTTTAATTATATGCTACATAAAATAAAACCAAAAGTGGCAGCATTTTTGGCAGTAACATTTTGGGCAGACATAATTGAAAAAAATTAATTTAATCTCTTCAAATAAAAATTTTGGAGTCAATTGGTGAGCTTGAACTTTATTATTTTTACAATATATATTGTCAGCGTCTTCTGCTGAAACTGGCTCTATATGCCTAATTTTAATAATACTTCTGTACCATATTCAAATACATTTATCTAAATGACAGACATTTGAAAAACATCCAAATTAGCATATACTCAAAGAATTAGTGATCCATTTGAAAGTCCTCAGAAAGATCACCTTAAGTACAAAGGAATACACTTGTAATAAACAAAGTTATAATATTGTTAATCAACAACCCCCCTCGCAAAAAAAATTTAAAATTAAGCTGCAAATTCAATTTGGACCTCCTGACCTTAGTCTGAATCTCTACATTTTTAACTCTTTCCATCCATTCACAATATATTATTGTAGGCGTAATTGTTAGGTGAGAATTTCACTTCTCGTTAAGTAATTCTTGCATTTCTGGAATTTTTGTGGAAAGCAATTGCAAACACCACCTCAAAAAATTCTACCAAATTCCCTGGGTTTGGATTATACATAATATGGAGTTATACCTTTTCTCAATATTTATAAAAGAAAATTGCTCATCAGAATTTGGAGCGCAAGTGGTGTTCTCGTCCATCCTTCCTGTCGAAGGGAAAGGGCTAGGTAGGGACCGTCGAATTGAGGAAGTAAACGCACAGTTATGCATGTGGTGTCGGAGAGAGGGCTTTGGATTCTTCGATCATGGGATGTTGTTCCGGGCACAAGGATTATTGGGAAGAGATGGGGTCCACCTAACCAAGAGAGGAAGGAGCATTTTCGCAAGTAGACTTGCAAACTTAGTGAGGAGAGCTTTAAACTAGGTTTGCTGGGGGAAGGTGAGCGAAACCCTGTGGGTAGAAAGGAACTTGGAGGCCAGGAAGAAATGCAAAGAGGAATGTACAACAAAAGTGGACCCTTGGTTCGAGTAGTGAGGGTGGGGAGATCGACTGTTTATCTAAAGTGTTTGTACACCAATGCCAGAAGCCTGTGTAACAAGCAGGAGGAATTAGAAGCCCTGGCTCAGTCCAAGAACTATGACTTGATTGGAATAACAGAGACTTGGTGGGATTACTTACATGACTGGAGCGCTGCCGTGAAAGGGTATAAACTGTTCAGGAAGAACAGGCAAGGGAGAAAAGGAGGAGGAGTTGCACTGTATGTAAGAGAGCACTATGATTGCTTGGAACTCCAGTACACAGAGGGAGAAAAGCCTGTTGAGAATCTATGAGTCAAGCTTAGTGGTGTAGGCAGCACTGGAGATGTGGTGGTTGGTGTCTGCTACAGGACGCTAAATCAGGATGATGAGGTAAATGAGGCTTTTTTTGGACAACTGAGAGAAGTTTCCAGATCGCAGGCAACATCAATTACCCTGACATCTGTTGGGAGACCAATACGGCATACACAAGCAGTCCAGGAAATTTCTGGAGAATGTAGGGGAACACTTATTGGTACAAGTGTTGAAGGACCCGACCAGAGGTCGTGCACAGCTCAACCTGCTGCTTACAAACAGGGAGGAACTAATAGGGAAGGTAGAGGTGGGGGACAACCTGGGAAGCAGTGATCATGAGATGGTAGACTTCAGGATCCTGACCAAAGGAAGGAAAGAGAGCAGCAAATTACACACCTTGGACTTCAGAAAAGCAGACTTTGACTCCTTCAGGAACCTGATGGGCAGGATCCCCTGGGATGCTACCATGAAGGGAAATGGAGTCCAGGAAAACTGGCAGTGTTTTAACGAAGCCCTATTGAAGACGCAGAAAGAAACTGTCCCGATGCGCAGCAAGAGAAGTAAATATGGTAGGAGACCAGACTGGCTTAATGGGGAAATCCTTGGAAAACTTAGGCACAAAAAGGGAGCGTACAAAAAGTGGAAACTGGGACAGATGTCTAGGGAGGGGTATAAATGTATAGCTCAAGAATGTAGGGCAGTTATCAGGAAGGCAAAAGCGCAACTGGAATTGCGACTCATGAGGAATGTGAAGGATAACAAGAAACGTTTCTACAGGCATGTTACCAAGAAGAAGGTGATCAGAGAGGGCGTGGGGCCCCTACTGGATGAGGGAGGCAACCCAGTGACAGATAATGTAGGGAAAGCTGAAGTACTTAATGCTTTCTTTGCCTCTGTCTTCACGGACAAAGACGGCTCCCGGACTCATGCAATAAGTGATGCATTGTGGGATGAAGGTGGATAGCCTTTGGTGGGGAAAGAACAGGTCAGAACTCTCTAAAAAAGCTAAATGTACATAAATCGATGGGCCTGGACCGAATTCATCCTAGGGTTCTGAGGGAGTTGGTGTATGTTGTTGACGAGCCCTTGGCCGTTATCTTTGAAAAGTCGTGGAGATCGGGAGAGATCCCAGATGACTGGAAAAAGGCAAATGTAGTGCCCATCTTTAAGAAAGGGAAGAAGGATGATCCAGGGAACTATAGGCTGGTCAGTCTTACATCAGTCCCAGGAAAAATCATGGAGGGGCTCCTCAAGGAAGTCATTTTGAGGCACTTGGAGGACGGGAGAGTGATCAGGAATAGTCAGCATGGATTCATGAAGGGCAAGTCATGCCTGACTAATCTGATTAGTTTCTACGATGAGATAACTGGCTCTGTGGATAAGGGAAAAATCAATGGATGTGATTTATCTTGACTTTAGCAAAGCTTTTGATATGGTCTCCTACAATATCCTTGTCAGCAAGTTAAAGGAATGTGGACTGGATAAATGGACGGTAAGATGGATAGAAAGCTGGCTAGAAGGTCAGGCCCAGCGGGTAGTGATCAATGGCTCGATGTTGGGATGGTGGTCGGTTTCTAGTGGAGTGCCCCAAGGTTCAGTTCTGGGTCCTGTTCTGTTCAACATATTTATCAACGACCTGGATGAAGGGTTGGATTGCACCCTCAGCAAGTTTGCGGATGACACTAAGCTAGGGGGAGAGGTATATACGGTGGGGGGTAGGGACAGGGTCCAGACTCACTTAGACAAATTTGAAGACTGGGCTGCAAGAAATCTGATGAGGTTCAATAAGGACAAGTGCAGAGTGAATCCCAAGCATTGTCACAGGCTGGGGTCCAACTGGCTTGGTAGTAGTTTTGCAGAAAAGGACCTGGGAGTTGTAGTGGATGAGAAGCTGGACATGAGTCAACAGTGTGGCATTGTAGCCAGGAAAGCTAATGGCATATTAGGTTGCATCAAGAGGAGCGTTGCCAGTAAATCCAGAGAAGTGATTATTCCTCTTTTTTCGTCTTTGGTAAGGCTGCATCTGGAGTACTGTGTCCAGTTCTGGGCCCCCAATTATAGGAAGGATGTGGACACACAGGAGAGGGTCCAGGGGAGGGCGACCGAAATAATTAGGGGGCTGGAGCATATGACTTATGAAGAAAAGTTGAGGGAATTGGGACTGTTTGGTCTTCAGAAGAGAAGACCGAGGGGGGACTTAATAACAGCCTTCAACTTACTGAAGGGAGGCTGCAAAGAGGCTGGAGAGAGGCTGTTCAGAGGTCATGGATGGCAGAACATGGAACAATAGTCTCAAGTTGCGGTTGGGAAGGTCCAGGTTGAACATTAGGAAAAACTTTTTCACTAGGAGGGTGGTGAAGCATTGGAATAATCTACCCAAGGAAGTAGTGGAGTCTCCATCCCTGGAGGTGTTTAAGTCTCACCTCGACAAAGCCCTGGTGGGGCTGATCTGATGGGTTTGGTCCTGCTTAGAGCAGGGGGCTGGACTCGATGGCTTTTTTTAGGTCTCTTCCAGCAATATTGTTCTATGATTCTATGATAATGACATTCAGTTTTATTTGTTCTGAGTCATTCAACACAGCCTAGAAGCTTTCCCTAAGGAAAGCTACAACTGATCTTTGGCAGTCTTTCTGCTTCACTATATTACATTTTAACAATAACCTAGTCTTTAAGGATATGGATATGCTAGGCTAACATGTAACCCTACTCCCTAATTCCAGTAGGTAATAGCGATAGCAGTGGTTAATGAACTGCTTGCTTTTCAGAGGTGCTTACCACCTCTAAAATTAAGTCACATGCTTTTAGCTTAAAATCCTGAGGGAGAACTTTATTCCTCTGGTGTCAGTACATTTGCTTAGATTTATCTTAGTAGTATAAACATGGAAAGATTTTTTTTCCGGACACAAGAAGCTGTTTTAAAGCAGCAGTGAAGAGTGGTTAGTAGGAGAAAACAAGGACTCTGTGAGAGTATTAGAATATTGTTTAACCCTGCTTGTGAATCACTGGCTCATCTCTGGCAGTGAGTGTATCTTACGAAAAATGAAGAATGTCACTGTTTTGTGAATAAAACTTTCCACTGAGACTATATAAGCTTGACATATGCTAGACCTAACCCACTGTAACTTCTTGGGGAGAGACATATAATCTATTCACTTTCCTCTAGGAAACAGCCATTTAAAATGCCTATAAAGTAGTATTTATATTTGAAATGAGGCAATCTATCATTTTCTGTCCTTCCTGGTTTGGAATGAAAATTGCAGTCCTGGGATAGATGTCATAACACCTTAGACCATTTTCAGGCATCGCTTTATGAATACTGGACTTAGAGAAACACCTTAAAGAAAAAGTCCCCACTGACAGTGTAAGATGACAACATTAAACTTTCTGTGTTACTTGTAAAGGACAAAAATTAACCATCTGTACTATATGGTCAAAGTGAGTTTACCAGTGCACTACATGGTTTAGTAATTCCTGAACTGAACTGATGGCCTTTACTATAAGCTAATAATATTATAATAGCATAAGCATAATAACGACACAGTTGCTTCATCTAGACTACACTTGGCAATTTTTGAATATCCTTAGTGAAATCCATGGACTCCTCCAGAATACCAGTAGACACCAAACTGCACAAAGGAGAAAGGAGCTACTTTGATTTATGAAGATAGGCTCAAGAAGTCAAACTACTGTAGCAGCTCTACTATAGTCGTAGCCAACACATGGCCCGTGGGCCAGAATCCAGCCCACAGAGCCTTTTCATCTGGCCTGCGGAGCCAGCAGCTGCACCATCTTGAACGCCAGCTGTGGGGTGCATGGTTGGAAATCTGCAGCACCAGAGCCACATGTGGTTATTTAAGGAGCCATTTGCGGCTCTGTATGCTGCTGCTGCTGCTGACTCCTGCGCTGGCTCCCTGCCCTACCAAGCAGAAATAAGGGAACTCAATTTACTTGGTTTAACGGCCGGCAGACAGGATCTGACCATTAAGCCAATTAAACTGAGTTCCATTATTTCAGCGCAGCTGGACATGGAGTTGCCCATGCTACACGTGGGGGAAGCGAGTAGAAAGACTGGGGAGAGCCACACAGCTGTGCTCAGGAGAAGGCAGTGACCTGGCGAAGAAACAGCGGGGGGCCGGGCGGGGGCAGCTGCAACAGCATGAGGAGCTCCTGTGTGAAGTGAAGGCAGTGAGTTTGGTGCTAAGAGGGGTTAAGCCTGGGGGTGGAGGGATCATTTGAAATAGTTGGTTACTGTTTTACAATATGAAATATTACTTGACCAAAATGCTTGAAAAATGTGGAGAAAATTAGATCCACCCAAGTTATTTCGGAGTGACATGTTTGATATTTTATGCAGTAAAGCCTGCGGGTAGGTGGCATTTTGGAGCTGAGAAGGGTTAAGCCTGGGGGCAGAGGGGCGGATTTGGGGCTATTTTGTGTTCGGCCCCCAGAACATGTAACAAATCGCCATGTGGCTCCCGATGAAAAAAGGTTAGCCACTTCTCTTCTACACCCTGAAAAGCTACTGAAAACTGTGAAAGTCCCCAGAAGTGGGGAGAGGGGAAGTGGGGCATTATCATGTAACAAGACATGAGTGACCGTTACGTTTACGAAGAACTGGAAAACTGTTTCTTACATTTGTAAACTATTCACTGTAATCTCCACGGTTTTCGAGTATAACAAAAATATACAAATTGTCTCCCAATTATACCCAAGTTCACAGTTGAACTGGAAATGGGGGAAATGACAGTATGATATCACACATGTTCCTTAAAATGAGATGTTTTTAGAACTGAACAGCACTTCTGAGAGTTGTGCATACACAGAGGGTTCAGATGGCTTCACATCTTTTTTTTTTTTCTTTTTACCTTCCCTCCTTCCATGCTCTCTACAACTGGTGCAGAGAATATTCTTTTGTGTACCTGATGTACATGAAACTCTGGAATTATATCAAAACACACTTCCATCAATGCACCAAATCACACACAGCTTTAGGTCTTTTCAATGACAACTACTGCTTGAGAGGCAAGTATTCAGAGGGAAAGCTAATGTCAAACTCATCCCCAGTAAGACATAAGTGATAATGGTATGGAGATCGGGGAAAAATCCTTTTAGGAATCAAACTGAAAAATACACTTCAAAAACTGATGAGGAGACCGGGCCTCTACTCCTCCTGATTCTGACTTTCAATCTACTGGAGTCATACTGAACTCATTACTGATCCAGGACACACAGATTTCAACATCTTCCACCTTTTCTGGCCCAGTAACTGTGTTCCATGATTATATCAATTCCAGGTTACGTTTCTGCAAATGACTGTACCTACAGGTTGAACCTCTCTAGTTCGGCACCTTGGGGACCTGACCGGTGCCAAATGAGAGAATTTGACGCCCACAGGAGGTCATATTGTCTAGCAGCATTACCAACTTCTACTGCTTATGGGGTTATAGAAAACATTTAAGGGTAAATTACAGCTACATAACAGCACAGAACACTAAGAGTCAGGACTGGTGGCTATAAACAAACTTTATGGGACCAAAGAAAACTTGGTCACACACATAAGTGGTCATCCAGCTAACTAAAATCATACCAGATTACGGATGTTGCACAGGGAAAAGTGTGCTGGACTAGAAAGGTTCAACCTATAGTGATAAAAATGGAAGCTAAATGGACACTACAGCTTCTCTATCAAATGGCGGACTTCCTCTTCAATGTACTTTAAAAATTAAGAATGATGATGGTGATGTTTTATGCTCCTGGCTCCTCATATGAAACTAGATGAAATAGACTGTCATAGTTCTGATAATGGTCCCAGTAGAAAGCAATGTGGGAGGGGAAAGGAATGTAAACCAAATGAGTGATGTGGGTTAAACTAAGGCTAAGAAGAGAGTAACATGCATGCGGTAATTATGTAATTCTTAGTTTTGTACCAGGATCAAATAGTGGACATCCTAGAAGAACATGAATGAAAAAATGAAAATGTGCTGCATCCAATGCAATGAACCTTCTCCAACAAAAGACTATCAAAAGCTAAAAACAGAAAGTCACAGGAGTTTACCATAAGGTTTATGTCTTAGAATGGCTGTAAAACTTACACATAGCCTTTCTTAGGACACACTCTGTAGTGATAACAGACAAGTAGCAGGTATTCTGCTTCATAATGGATTTGACAGAGCCAACGAGTCTGTGGATGACGTTAAGGAAGTTGGATCTATTTCTCAAAATGCTTAAATATAAAAGTTAGGCTGGCCCACTTGCATGGAATCCTGGCAGCTGAACACAGCCAATGAGGTTGATAAGGAAAAATAAAATATTGAAATAGAAATAGACTGTCTAGAAAAGAAATGCAAAATTAAGATGACAGAAGATGAAAATAGATATCAGTAGTCAAGAATGGGAATGGAATAATATTATTCTGAATTCCAGATGAAGGAAAGGGCTGATAAGCAAGCAGGAGATCTAACCATCAGGAAATTTGTGTCACAAATCTAAACCAAAAGTATGTTGGCTTTATCAGAGGTGTCCCAGGGAATTAGATTTATTTCAGAAGAGAGTGGAAAAGACCTTGAGGATACAAAATACACAGCTGAACCTGAAATTGTCTTGGAATTGATTTCAGGTGAAGTAAGGTGATCCATCAATTTATATTTGCAGTACTCACTTCAAATAGTTATCATCTGAGCACAATCCAGTTTTCTGTCAGCTTATACTGTATATGATAACTTCTCTTTATGCTACACATCCCCTGGTGGTCAGAGACAGTTAGCAAGGGGCATTTCAGAGGAGAAAAGTTTTCTAATATTCTGGTGAATGGCTAGTTTATAGTCACCACTCCTACCACCCATTAAAATTATTTATAATCCATTGGACTTCAAAGAGCCTTAGGGGCTTTTGTATATAGTTCTGCTGTTATATGTTATTTTAAACTTCCTGGAAGGAGGCAGAGATCTCCAAGCTCTGCATCTGAGATATGGAGCTTAGTGTTATAACATTATTACAGAAGTTAATACTGTCTTTTTACACTTGTACAATAATATAAATCGGAGAAGGGGGAAGACCCTTTAGAGCTCCACACACAATAATCCAGTTCACGAGGTTTTAAGAGTAGTATGTCATTGTGAAGAAAAAGTAGACTTTTATTTCTTTCTTTTTTTGTTTTTTTTCCTGAAACGTACAAACCTCAAAGAAGCAACGAAGAGCGGAATCCTCTTTTTAGCTCATAAGAGTAGAATCAAGCCTAAAGATGAATAAGTCAAATGGAAATCAGAATGAAATCCAGGGATTACTGTCATGTCCGAAGAGATGGTTCGACCATCAATTCAAAAGAACTTAAATAGGGTCTGAGGAAAGTAATTTAACAGAGACCAGTTGATCTAAAAACAGCTTGGAACACTGTAAGATTCAATACACATTTTTACAAGATCATATATCACATAAACAAATTTAACTTAGTTTAAATTTAATTTAATTTAGAGGTCGGGGGTGGCAATGAAATATTTTTGAAATGTCTCTTTGTAGAACCAGCTAGCCATGGGGAAGAAAGGCAATGAATAAACCAGGGTCAGCAACCTGTGGCTCCAGAGCCACATGCAGTTCTTTAGGGAGCCACTGAGCGGCTGCTGCTGATTCCACTTGTGGCTCTGGAGGCTGCCACAGCTTAAACAAAGCCCGCAGTTAAAATGGAATTTACGGTTTTTTTGTTTAAGTGGGCAGCATTGGTAGCCACAAGTGGAGTCAGTGGGTGGCAGGGAGCTGCCCATGCACTGCGCCTACGGGAAGGAGAGCTGGGGGTGGGGAAGGGCAGCCGAGCCTGCCCTGCTGGAGCCACGCTGAGAAGGAGGCAGCCCTGGAGAAGCAGCAGCAGGACACAGGGCTCCTCCTCTCAGGCAAGTAAATCCTGGGGATGGGGGAAGGCAGGTTTGGGGCTGATAGGCGTTAAACCTGGGGTTGTGGGGGCAGGTTTGGGGCAAAGCCTGGAAATGGGGGTAACATAACTTTCTAACTGGTACAAATCTTTGTGTGCGCACTGTTCTTAAAACGGGTGACAAAAAGTATGGTTTGACGTTATTTATTAAGGACTGTCTCGTATTCATGTGCTTTGTGGCTCTTGAAGTATAGATTTTGTAACTGAATTTGAAAAAATGGCTCCTCTCACTAGTTAGGTTGCAGAGCCCTGGAATAGACAGTGACAGCCAGACCAAAAAAATAGGTACGGGACAAATTCAGCTCTGGCTTTGGGCGTGGAAATCCTCTTCATGCCTAACAGAGCAGCACCAGGGAAGCACTTGACCCGCAGATTCAATAAAAGATACCACCAGTATCTTCAGTTATACCTGACAGGTGCTAATAAGCCCAAGGAAGGGAACATGACCCATTAACCTTCTCCTCCACTCAGAGAGGTTTGCCAGCAGACAGGAAGTGCTTACACATCATACTACCAAACACTTGATTGTTTCGCTGCAGGTTTAGCTGTGCTTCTGGAGTTATGTCATTCTGTTCTGAAACTTTTAATTGTCTTTATCTAGAAGGTCATTTTCTTTATTAGTTATTAATATTAATATTATTATTATGGCTAAGCCTGCCTAGTAATAAAAGACCTCAGGGAACACTCAGCTTTAGGTAAGACTGCCGGAAACAGATTGAAAATATGGAAGGTGCCCTTCTGGAGGGGAAAATATCTATCATTCCTAAGAGATGTTTAAAATATTAAGTCAAAAGAACTCAAACATGGTTAAAGGTAACAGCCACTGGAAGTTTTAAATCAACAATTCTCAATACCAAATGAGCAACAACCAGGAACCCTGCACAATTCAGTTCCCCTTCCCTGAACATTGTTTTGCAACCTACTGAGAATAGTCATGATTAAAATTTCTGATCAGAAGTACCTTGAAATACAGTTTTAGAGGCCATTACAGATGTGGAAGCAAGACAAAGTTGGAAGTAGCTGTACATGCATTTAGAATACAAGATGGGAAAAGACCAAGAAATCTGTTAACAGTTAGGTCTATACAAAGTAAAAAAAATGGTGAGAAGTAAGCCCTCTCCAATACAAATAAATAAATAATTTAAATTAATAAAAGAAGATGTACTTTTACAGCATAAAATAAAAGTAATTGTAAACCCATTAAGTAGGAATGTATATATTTGATACTAGGGAAGGAAAATGGATTATCAAGAGGTTTGATCTCACATTTAACATATACTCTATCTACATTGACTATCTGAAATCTTACCATTACCTAGAAGAGAACAGACCAAAAGCCAGAAAATACAGATCAAAGCTCAGGTTTCCAACAACATCCACATATGAAGATTGAGACTGGACATCAACTAATCAAATGCAAACAAATGAAATAGGAGCCGGATACAAAATCTGGGTTCAACTTCTGAACCTCTCCTTAACCCTACTCCATATACACAGAAAGAGAAACCTCTCATGTGTTCGTATTCAGCTCTCTAGTTCTGTGCTAATTTTACTGTAAACAGACAAGATAGAAGATGAAGGGTATAAGAATGCAGAGTTAATCTTCGAATGCAAAGCTGTATTATTTTTCTTTATATATCTTTCTATAATAGCTTGTTTTAGGGGCAACTCTACAGTAGGGGGTAAATTCAAACTAAATTATGCAACTCCAGCTATGTGAATTGTATAATGGGAGTAGATGTAACTTAATTTGACTTAGTGGGGAGTCCTCACTGAAACTCTCCTGTCAACTTCCCTCTCTCCCTGTGACACAATGAACTACTGGGGTTGACGGGAGTGTGAACAGTGGACAATTTAGTCCATCACTACTAGACCTGCTAAACTGACATCCCGCCCCTCTGGGAGACTGATCTCTAGAGTGTCGAAATATCAATAAGCGTGGGCATGCCCTAAGTCTTGAGCATTTGAGTGCCATAAAAATAGTAGCAGAAAAATATTTTTAAATTAACATTTCTATTTAAACTTGAAATAACATTCACAAATTATGTAAAGTATTGTAGTATGAAGTTTAACGTGTGTTTTATGTTGCACCATTTACTTTCTTTGCATCACATACTTCTTTCTAAAAACACAAGTTATATTTGGACATACTTTACTATTCACCATATATTCTCAGAAATATGCCCGTGTTCCTTCCAGAAACATTTCATGAATAATCCACAACATCTGTTCCACTCCTACATAATAAGATTCCCTATATACTTAAAGCCTTCATCTGAAGTCCAAATGACAAACAAAGTGAAATCCAGGCCAAAAAGAAATGCTTACACAAATGAACAACAGATTTTTGTATTAAAAATAAATAGAATGGTATACATAATGAGGACATATAGAATATTACACCTTGTGTGTCTAAATAGAGATGTTGTTCTATGAAAACCCTTGTTCAAGTCTCTATTTATCTTGTGTTGAAAATATACAATTTAACTTAATGTCAGTATACAATTAAAAAAAAAAGATGAGGGAAAAAAAAAAAACCCAGATCCCCAGATCTTACATTCCCATGTTCCTAGCTTCTGCTTGACTCAGGTTCTCTTCTGGGCCAACAATTTTTAAATTTCTGATGACTTTCTTGGCTTTCTCCCAAAATTTCTTGATGTGTTTTTCGTGATAAACTTCCTGTAATTATGTTAACATAATTTGGCATTAATGTAAAATACAAACTTCTTCTGTTCCGTGAGACACAAATATAAAATGTTTCTTGTCCACATTGTGCAATCACAGTACAAATGTGCACTATGTGTACTATGTGCAAACTGTGCTATCACAGGACAAATCAAGAGGTAATTACACTTTTTGCAGCTCTTGTCAGAATATTTTCAAGTACTAAGGCAACCTCTTTTGCTGAAGAATTTAGAAAAATCACTGTGGTGCAACAATGGAATTCATACTTGCACTGTGATTCTAGTATTGGGGCAGTAACCAACTGCTCACATGAAAATTTTGCTCAATGCTTATTTTAAAATCTATGACTAAATCCACAGCAAAATCTTCAGTGATGAACCCTTACATCTACACAGGAGGTGGCATGTTAACGAGGCAGTTCTGAAAATGCTAATGAGGCGCTGACATGAATATGCAGTGCCTCATTAGCATGACAGCAGCTGTGCGTGATCTGAAAGTGCTGCTTTTGGAATGCACACGACCCCCTGACTCCGAAAGGAGGGGCATGTGTGGACACAGCCAGAGTCCTGTGGACTGCAATGGGCTGCATAGAGATGCAGTGATCTGCCCACACACACTAGTTGCAGGATGTCAGCTTAGAGCATTATAACATGCATATAGGGATCAATGTTTGGTTCAGGTTCAGTGTCTCTCCTGCAGGTTAACAGTGATACAGAGATAGTGCCTCTCTCTGTTCTCTAATGATTGTGACTGGCCAGCAGGAGGAGAGGCACAAAACTTACACAGGCTACAATCACAATCATGACTGTAAAGAGAGAGAAAACAGGGACCAATCCTGCTAGCACATCACTCATAAGCATCAGTTGTGCACATCAATAACTACTCATAAGATTAATGCAGCTGAAAGCAACAGGGCAGACATTTTTGCAGGATTGAGCTCTTCCACGATAAGTAAGCAGCACTCAAAGTAAAACTCAGCCCAGCTTAGTACGACTTGGAGACTCCATCTTTGACTTTAAGTCTGAAGGCCTCATGTAACACAAATATAACAAACATCAGGGGCCTGAACTGTAATAAAACAGCATTGAGGACTGAGCCACAGAAAGCAGAAGACACCAACCCAATAGAATTGAAGGCTTCAGAAAATGCCCCTTGAATTTAATCTAATAAGCCCTTTGAGAAAAGTGCTGTTACTGCTATTTAATAGAATTATATTATCATACATTTTTCAGTGCTGCTTAGTATATTATAAAAGATCTCCATTATATTCTAACAATTGCACCCAAATAAAAGTAAAACTGTTCCAAATAGTTCTGCAGTACTTACATTATTATGAATGAAGAAACTAAGTAGTTCCTTTGGGTAATCCAGAGCCAATAGTCTGTCGAAAAATTTAGGTAGGAAAGGAGTAGGCTGTTCAATGAAAACACCAATTGTAACCCTTGGATATTCCTAAAAGAAATAATATATTGACACAAAGTACAACCAGGAACGTTTTCCTCCTCTCTAAGACTATGTCTACACTACAGCAATCTAACGACAGAAGTGACTGTTGACAGAGAATGGCCAGACTGCCCAGCTCCATCTTGACAGAATGGCCAACCGGAAGCACAGCAGACAGGGCTGTCAGGTGACCCATAAACCCTGTTGACAGAGGGCCCCACGGAGTGTCCACACATCTTATTTTGTCGACACACTGTCAAGAAAGGCGTTCTGCCTCATGGGGGAGAGGCAGAAGGCTGTTGACAAAAGTGCAGAGTTCTGATAACAGTATGTTGGCTGAACATATTTGTAGTGTGGATGTGCCATGGGTTTTGTCCACAGAATGCCTGTTTTGTTGAAAAAATCCTCTATTGTAGATGTAGCCTAAGACTATAACAGCACAAGCTCAGGTCTGCTTTTAATAGAGCTTAGCTAAATTATGTATCTCAAAATCATCAAATTTCTATGTGCATTGACTATATGATTTTGCAAGATATTAAAAAAAGATCTCTGGTAAAGCAAAAGGATTTAGGTTTATTAGGCTCTGGGAAACCTTTTTAAAAAAAAGAAGAACCTATGCAGGAAGGATGAGCTCCACCTGAAATAAATGGAACCAGATTGCTGGCATGTAAAATTAAAAAGGTGACAGAGGAGTTTTCAAACTTAGGGCTGCAGGAAGCTCGGCAGGTGTGGAGGAGCAGGTAGTCTGGACATAAGTTAGTAAAAGTACATGTAAGGCGACAGACCCAGGTCATCAGCAAGAAGGAAGGAACTTGTGACCTTAGGGACTAAAGCCATGTGCTCTACCACATGAGCTAAAAACCAGCTGGCTATAGAGCAGAGACTTCACTCTCCCTTGTCAGTGGTCTCAGTGCCTCTTGGGTTACTTGCAGATAAGAACTGAAGAGAAACAGTCAAGCATAAGACTCCCACTAATTATAATCACATGAAAGCAGACAAATAAATACTGACAAATTTATAAATTTATAAATGCAAGAATTCTAAATACTAAAATGAGGGAATTTGAGGAGATCAAAATGAGCCTAGTGATGCAATAGACATCATGGAAACTTGATGGGATGAAAATAACCAATAGGGCATGGTAATATCAGAATAGAAGTTACATAGGAACAACAGAATAGGTTGTACTGGTGGAGGCAGGGAGGGATCACACTATATGAAAAGAAGCACAGAGTCAAATTTATTAAAATCCTTAAATAAATTGAATAGTTCCAATGAATCTCTATAAATAGAAATTCCATGCTTGAATAAGAAATATATAAAAAAATAGGAATACAACAGTGACCACCTAACCAGGATGGTGATGGTGACTATGAAATGGTCAGACAGATCAGAGAGGCTACAAAAACAGAAAATCCAAATAAAGAATGGGAGGATTTCAGCTATCTCACATTATCTGGGAACATGCAGCCACAGGATGGGATGAAAAAAATAAATTTTCTAGAGACTATTAATGTCTTGGAGTAGCTACTCATGGAACCCACGAGAGGAGAGGAAATTCTTGATTTAGTCCTAAAGTGGGCCAAAGAGGTGCATACAGCTGAATTTCTTAATAACAGCAACTATAATATATATCAACTAATAGTGCCTTTTTTGTAAAAAAACACAAAACAAAATAAAAAATGGTGCTGGTACTCATCTGGCTCCGCATCCCTGTCCCCAGCCAGTCCCACGCTTGGGGCTGCAAAGGTGCCAGTACTCAGTACCAGCAAGTACCAGCACAAAAATCACACTGTAAACCAAATTTAACATCCTTGGAGAGGAAAAATATCAAAGCCACCACTGTAGCATTCAACTTCAAAAAGGGAAACTATGCAAAAATGTAGTTAAGTAAACAGAAACAAACGAGAACAGTTGCAAGACTTAAATGCCTTAGGACACTGTAATAGAGGGTCAAAGCACAAACTCTATCCCATTTTAAAAGAAAAAAAAAGAAGAGAGACAAAAAAAATCTACCAGGGTAAACCGAGTAAAAGTGAGAGCGAAAGGAGCATAAACTCTGGCAAGCTGAGTCAAAGTATAAGCAGGCCAAAAATTAATTTGAAGGACAACTAACAAAAAACACAAACATTAACAGCAATTTTTTTGGTAAGTGATAAGGAAGCAGGACACATTCTGAACCACAACTGGGGTCCCTATGTCAGGGAGGTACTACAGGAGCACTTAAGGAAGACAAGACAGTTATGGAGATGCCAAATAAATTCTCTGCAATTGTCTTCACTGTAGAAGATGTAAGAGAAATTCCCACGCCCAAGTCATTCCTTTTAGGTGGCATATCTGAGGAACTGTTGCAGACCGAGGTGACAGTAGTGGTTGTTTTTGAACAAACTGTAAATTAAACAGCAATAAGTCAGCAGAACCAGATGAGCCATGAGTTTTAAAGAAACTCAAATATGAAATTGCAGAACTGTTACTAGATGGACTATTGGTCTGACACAATACAGCCACTCTTACATATTTAAATTCTCTATAGGCTTGTCTACACTTGCCCCCAACTTCGAAGGGGGCATGGTAATCAGGGTGATGGGAGATTACTAATGAACTGCTGCAATGCATACACAGCACTTCATAAGGCAAATTCTCCCCCACGTCAACTTCGAAGTGTCAGACTTCAAAGTCTGGCATGCGTGTAGCTGTGGGCATTTCAAAGTGGGGGCAAGTGTGGATATAGCCAATATGTTATTTTCCTTCTCAGTGCAGCTACTGAACTTTGAAAGTTAAGGTTTTAAATTACTGACTATGAAAGAAATTCATATAAACATTAGTAAAACAATATTTCACAAAATAATTTTAAAATAGCATAAAACTATAGATTTTGCAATGTTTTCACTATAGAAAATACATTTTAATTGTCTAAAGGAAAACAAATTTTAAAAATACCTTATGTAACTGAATTTATGCCACAAAGTATTTTTAATCATCCATATTATAAGAGTTTATAAATGAACAGAAAGCAGCCAAAGACAGGCAAGGCATAACTTTATAAACAAGTCATGCTCTACTTCCCTATTAACAGTTTTATATTCAAAGAACTATTGATGAGTCAGCTATAGTAGATGTATATTGTAGATATATTTTACTGTAGTTCATTAAAATAAGAATTTTGTAATCATGAAAATAGATGGTTCTAACATTCTCATTAGCATTAAGCAAAAGTTATTTTTCTGTCAACAATTTATGGTAATAAGAATAATTAAATAATTCATTAAAAATAGAAGGAAAGTGGTGTAAAGCAAGGAAAAGACTTTTAATCCTTTTAAATACTAACATTATTTTGTTCTTTTACTTTACAACAGTAATATTAAATTACAGGAACGTTATACCAAAAGATCAGAACTAAAACAAAACCACCAATATTTTACCTAGAACAGGTTTGTAATGTATTTGAGCAGACATCTAAACTTCTGGTAATTATTCCTACATACAAAAATCTATCATTAAAATATTTTTCTACGTCTAATCCAGACAGTTATTACAAATATTCAGTGAAATGGACTTCAGGCAGAAGCTAAAAATGGATATCAAAATCTTCAAAGTAGCTGTCTTTCACAAGTCTACATTCAACAGCAGTGTGTCTGTATGAGATACCAGGATATTTTGAAATGTCAGTGTCATGGTCCAGATGGGAAACGCAAGGGGGGTGGGGTAATAACTTTTACTGTACTAATTTAAGTTCGGTGACAGAGAGAAGCTTCCAAGCCACACAGAGCTCTTCTCACACCTGGGAAACATACTTCAAGTGTCACAGCTAAATACATGACAGACAGACTAAATAGTGTGCCATAAACAACTAGCATAGGCACAGACTCCATGGATACTCTAGGGCTGGAGCACCCACAGGGAAACATGGTGGGCAGTTAACAGCCTTCAGCACTCCCCCATCAGCCCCTCACCCCCAGAATTTCCCCTCTGTCCCAGCACCTCCCACCTGCCAGGACCAGCTGATCTGTGGTGTGCAGAAGAGTGTGGGGTGGTAGGAGGAGCAGAGAGGGTACAGCATGCTTGAGGAAGAGGGTGGAATGAGAAGGGAAGAGGCAGAGGACTAGTGACTCAGGGAAGGTGCAATGTGGGAGGCAGGGCCTGGGGCAGAGTCATGGCACAAGCACTCCCCAACACTTTGGAAAGCTGGTGCTGTTGGTAGTTAGCACATAGTCTAAGGAGCAGAACAAAAAGCAGTCAAGTAGCACTTGAAAGACTAGCAAAATAATTTATTAGGTGAGCTTTCGTGGGACAGATCCACTTCTTCAGACCATAGGCATAAAAGAACAGACTCAATATTTAAGGCACAGAGAACCAAAAACAGTAATCAAGGAGGACAAATCAGAAAAAAAAGATCAAGACGAGCAAATCAGAGAGTGGAGGGGTGGGGGAAGAAGGTCAAGAATTAGATTAAGCCAAGTATGCAGACGAGCCCCTGTAGTGACTCAGCAAGTTCCCATCCTGGTTCAAACCCCCTCCCCTCCACTCTCTGATTTGCTCACCTTGATCTTTTTTTTCTGATTTGTCCTCCTTGATTACTGTTTTTGGTTCTCTGTGCCTTAAATATTGAGTTTGTTCTGATATGGCTATGGTCTGAAGAAGTGGGTCTGTCCCACGAAAGCTCACCTAATAAACTATTTTGCTAGTCTTTCAAGTGCTACTTGACTGCTTTTTGTTTTGATAGTGTATAGTACTAGCACGGCTCCCTCTCTGTTTCTAAGGAGCAGAAATGCAGCACTTTAAAGACTAACAAAATGATTTATTCGGTGATCAGCTTTTGTGGGACAGACCCACTTCATCAGATCTGATTCAGCTCATCACCAAAGAAATCATTTTGTTAGTCTTTGAAGTGCTACATTTCTGCTGCTTTGTTTTGTTGGAGTACAGACTAACATGGCTACCTCTCTGTTACTATTCACCATAGTCTAAGGAACCTTTAAGGTGAAGTGGCCTGTTAACACCCCTGTAGTTGTGAGGACAACAACAGGGGAGATTGGTGAGTTATAAATTAGATTACAGGTGAACCTCTCTGCCCCTGCACCCTCAGGACATGACCGTCCCAAACCAGGGAATTTTTCAGTGCTCCCTTCCAGTAGCAGCAGAGGGAGTAATACTGATGGAGCTGGGAGGAAGGTGCTGGAGGGGAGAGATGGGGCAGCTGTGGAGGCCCTTGGCTGAGAGCCAGCAGAGACGGCACACAACCAGCAGCAGAGCCCCACACCTGCTGGGCTGCACTCAGCCCTCTGGGACTTCACTGCCACCTCACTTCTTGTCTGAGGGCCCCCAGCCCCTACTCCTCCACCTCCCTCCCTGAGCATGAATGCCATAAATCATCTCTTTGTGGTGCTCTGAAAGCTCTGAAGGGCAGGGCTCCTAACTTTTCCCTGTGAATGCCCCAGCTCCAGATCACCCTTGGATGCAAGACTGCAGATTTTTCTGGACAAGGCAAGTTCAAATTATAGTGGTTAAGTCTGTAATAAGCCCTAAAACCAATATCTCTACTATCATAGCTTTGCTAGACACTAAAAATCGTCTTGATAAAAAGAAAGCTGCTTTCTCTCACCCAAAAGAAGGTGATCCAATAAAAGATGTTACTACACCCACCTTGTCTCTAATAAGCTTGGACAGACATGGCTGCAGCACCATTTACATCATCGTTCATAAGTGAAATCCAGAAACATGTTGGCACATTCTGCTGAAAGCAAATATTAAGTTTGTTCTTCAAATCCTTGATCATACGTGCTGCATAGCATTCACAGGGAAAAGCAGCTTGATTTACAAAGAGCACCGCTTGTTTAATTTTTAACTTGTTTGAAATGATGCATGTTGGAATACAAGAGATGATGAAGTGGTATACAAGCATGTCTTAAAAATAATTGAAATTTATGTTCTACTGTCATTCTGGCAGGAACTCATTTAGTGAGACCAGTGTCATGACAACTTACATTGTTGACTACAATCAAACGTTAACCTCTCCATAAAGAAGATTTATCAGTAAAGTGACATGTGCCATAATAAAATATATGACTGAGCAGAACTTATGTAATTGCTACTGATAACCAAAAACACACACAAGCAAGACAAATGATTCAAGAGATTTTGTGTATTTTTTCAAATTCCATGGCATTATTCTGGGGATGTTGTACTTTAAGGTAGCTCCCAAATTCCCCAGGAAGAAATTAAGAAGCAGATACATACTATCAGCACCGAGGAGCAGAAAGAGGTAGCTAGTCAAGTCTAACCATCCCTAATGCAAACGGAAAACATGTAGTTCTATAAGTACTTTGAAGGAAGCAGCGCCTATACAGCCTCATTACTTCTTATTACGATCCATCCACTCTCCCGATACACCTTACTCAATAGTTGCATCTTGCCTTTAGTTAGACTGTAAATCTTTCAAGAACAAAGTTTATCTTTTCTCATGTGTCTGCACAACACTGTGCACTGAAGTGTTACGCTCCCCACTGCATCATTTGTTCACTCCCCAAAGGAAAGCAACAGATCTAAGGTGGATGAAGTCTCCCCTGATGATTTCCTTCACAGAGATGCCCCACCACTGTACTCCTATTTGAGGGATGGGAGGCATTTGCCCATCTCACCCAACAAGGAGAGGCCTGAAGGGCTTATCTGCATATCTGGTGGATCCCTGTGACCCAAAGATCACAAAGTGTTCTTGGGATTCTGCACTGGTAGTGATCTCATAGGTACACTGTTGCTCACTGGCTGCAGTGCCTCAACAGAACTCTGCTACCAGACACCTATCTCTGCTGCCCCAGGTACCTCTGGAGCTGAAGGAAACACCTATGAAAAGAAAGTGCACCACAGAGTGTGGTAGGGGGGGACAAGGTATGTTCACAGTCCCTACTGCTATCCTAAACGTGCCTTCCCCTTGACCTCTTCCTTCCTTTGCATTATCCCATAGCATAGACTCAAGGCCGCACCCACTATAAAGGCCCAGAAGGAACACGGGGTTGGAGAATGCAGCAGGAGGGAACAGTGACAGAGAAATGGTGTGATTGTGCCTTCCACACATACAAAGTCCCGCCCATCCTTGCAGCTGGTTGAGGGGGTTAAATTGCAATCACATACACTTACACAAGCGCCATTCTAGAAAGCAATCTTGTTATTTTCAGTATAATCTGCTAAATCCATAGCACAGCGTTTACTACAGTATGCTTCTTTTAGCACAAAAAAACAACCTACAGTTAACCATATGACCCTTCAGAACAAGCATTATAGAGCAAACTTTAAAAAAGTATTTCAAGTACACAAGCACGAATTTTGGAAAGCTTCTGTCCAGATACCTAAATCTAATCACCTCCATTGTAGATGCAGTGCTGGCCCACAAACATTCAATCATTTGTCAGAGCCAAAAGAAAATGTAGGATATTTTGGACATTATCAACTGGATTAAATCGAGTAGTAGCGCATGTACAACTGTTTTGGGTCCAAAAGATAGAATTCCAACTTTTTCTTCTTTATATTCAAGGTCATTAAATAGAATTTAATCAAAGCAACTTTGGACTGTGTTACCTAACACTAAAGAAGCTCTCAAGGTTATCTGAATGTTATAATCAGTTGGACCCAAGAAGGCTCTAGCTCAGCAGGAGGCAGCTTAGAAGGGACTTCTTGTGTAGAGTCTGCGATCACTCAGCACAAAATAGTGGACCAGGATCATATCTAAATAAACTGTCAGGATCAGCAGTTCAGACAGCGACATACATGAGTCAAAACAGAGACTGAAAATAAACAACCAAAAAACCCTAGGCACTCTGTATACAAGACAGTACATGTAATTATATATATTTCAATCACACAATACAAAACTATACATTACCTACAAAAACAATGTTTCAAAAGACATCAAAATGTGGATCTAACTTTATTTTGGAATTAGATTAAGAAGGCTTTCCCATATTACTAACAGATAATTCCACAAAGAAAAAAATTACATTTCAGTGCTATTCTAGCTGATACATGTGTTATAGCAGGTAGAAGAAAATCATATGTGAAGTCCTGTAATTGCAGATTCCAGTATTAGAACTACGAATGCAGAATTTGGGTCTATTTACCATAACTATACCTTGAGCTCCAACGCTGAGTAGAGAACAGCATTGTAATTCCTACTCAAATCGATGTTTCCAGCACCTCAGATTGGAACCAATGTTTTGGTTAAACCATTATAAATATAATGGGAGACTACATGATTCTGATTCAGAGGGAGATTTAAAATTTTAAATTTTTAAATGCCCCGACATTCTGGATTTATCACTGCTGAAGTTTTGGTTCCAGCTTATTTATATTTTAGAGAAATCCTCATAAAGTTCTAAGCCAGCTTTCAAAATTTCAGGTTAATCTGGTAGAAAAGCTTACTCATTTATATTGATCTAACTTGGCTGTCTTTTAATGCTCATCTTTACATAAGCAGCAGGTGGTTGGGTACATGTGAAAGTCTTTTCTTAAAGAAAAATATAAGACAATGTTCTGTACACAGGTAAATATACAGAATATAGTAACAACATCCTGCAGAAGGAGTCCCTCTCAGATTTAGGACTGAAATGAGACAATAGAGGCCTTTCTTTCTATTCTGAATGGGGCAGGGTCAAGACAAGCTACAAATCTTTGAAGTTTCAGAAACAGTTTTAAACTCTGTCATTTGATTAGAATTCAGAGTTTAAGAAAAAGCTATGAAGAGTGCAAAATATTCATGATGGCACTAGTCTGGGAAACTCTAAGGCAGACATTCTAAAAAAATCCCAATAGCCAAGCTTGTCTGGATTTAAGTACAGAGAAGCATCTGAGAACTGTGACTCTCTTGTAAATTAAATTCTCTCTCACAAATTGCACATTTTCAAGGCTGTATCAAGTGAAGCCTCTACTTCAGAAAAGAAATACTTTGTTGATATTTGCAGTTTTAACAACTGGTCCTTAGGACATATAGGCTACGTCTACACGTGCACCCAACTTCGAAATAGCTTATTTCGATGTTGCGACATCGAAATAGGCTATTTCGATGAATAACGTCTACACGTCCTCCAGGGCTGGCAACGTCGATGTTCAACTTCGACGTTGCTCAGCCCAACATCGAAATAGGCACAGCGAGGGAACGTCTACACGGTAAAGTAGCACACATCGAAATAAGGGAGCCAGGCACAGCTGCAGACAGGGTCACGGGGCGGACTCAACAGCAAGTCGCTCCCTTAAAGGGCCCCTCCCAGACACACTTTCATTAAACAGTGCAAGATACACAGAGCCAACAACTAGTTGCAGACCCTGTATATGCAGCACGGACCCCCAGCTGCAGCAGCAGCAGCCAGAAGCCCTGGGCTAAGGGCTGCTGCCCACGGTGACCACAGAGCCCCGCAAGGGCTGGAGAGAGAGTATCTCTCAACCCCCCAGCTGATGGCCGCCATGGAGGACCCCGCTATTTCGATGTTGCGGGACGCAGATCGTCTACACGTCCCTACTTCGATGTTGAACGTCGAAGTAGGGCGCTATTCCCATCCGCTCATGGGGTTAGCGACTTCGACGTCTCGCCGCCTAACGTCGATTTCAACTTCGAAATAGCGCCCAACACGTGTAGACGTGATGGGCGCTATTTCGAAGTTACTGCCGCTACTTCGAAGTAGCGTGCACGTGTAGACGCAGCCATAATGTGGTAGCTGAGGAAACATGAATCTATTCTGTGATGTACTGTAATTTTTTCATTCATTGCAAGGGTGCCTAGAGCTGAAGGTAAATAACATAGCAGGCATTTGTTTAAATAAAACAAAATAATGTAGATTGTAATATCAAAAGGGGTCTACTTTATGTTAACTCATAAAGTGGATGACAATGATTTCTATCATACACAATTAGAGTACCCAGCAAACATGTGAGTCAGTGCAAATTGAATTTGTAAATTACGTGTTACAGATGTTTCTCCCATACGAGTTTTAACAGCTAGGAATCATACCTGGCTCTTTTTTGACACCAGATCTGCTAGCAAAAGATATGTCTACCATCCTTTCCCAGATAAATATGTGGAGAATTTTTTAAGCTATGAATGCCTCTCTCCTCTCTCTCAGGAATTTCAAGATATATTACCTTTAATTCTAAATCTATAACTATGTGACATATGAAATGTTAATGCAAACCCTTCCACAAGGCTGCTCATAGAAACTGCCTCAACAGTCAGCACTTTATCCTTATGTAACTCAAAACTGATCCATGAATCCTTAGCAGTGATTGGTCTGTGCACTGCAACAGGACAATTTTTGACCCTGCGGGTTACCCTACTTTATTCTGATTATAATTCTCATAGGTCCATGATGGCAGTCAAAGAGCTACAGACACAGTTTCAGGGTCCCAGACAGAGAAGTTTTCTATTTATACCTTCCTTTCCCTTACCATGCTCCCTATTGTGGGAGCCACGTTCAGTGAAAAGAGAAGCACCATGCCGTTTAGGGCTTCCTCCATTCTGAGAAATCCTGGTAGCTAGTTAAGCTGACTTTCCAGCTTCTCTCTTGTGTCACAGCAGTGTAAAGCAATTGGTATGAAGCCAAGGATTTGACCTTTTGATTTTTCTTATTACTATTGTCACACATGCTGAAACAACTGCTCCACTGTCACTGCATTGTATGGAAAATGTTTTTGTTGTTGTTGTTTTCTCAACACTTGGCACAAAAGATCTTGACCTTAATTACCATCAACAGATGATTCATATCAAGAATCTTTTTTTATTGAAATTGATTATATTATTGGAAAACCCATGCCAAATTATAGCCAATAGAAATATTGACATTTGCCAATATTGACATTTGCCACCTGAGATCATACTGGTAAGTTGGTTTGCAACTCCTAAATTTGTTTCCATTGTTTCCACAAACAGCCTCAAGTATTCTTGACATATAACATCATGTAATGTAGCCTTTTGGTCATGGCAAAGTCAATATAAGGCCACTGAACCTTACATATTATATATACTTACATTAATCGTTGATAGGTCTAGTAAATCTAAATCACAAACACCACATCCAGTTTCATGGGTCCAAGCATTAGGGATATAATTTCCAAAGTAACTGAGATGAATCTAGTAAACAAAAGAATAATTCACGTTAACTATGTACAGCATACATGCAACTCATTGCTGTATCTTTTATTCACATCAGTGGTAGTCCTCAAAACAGGCTTTCCAAACTCCTTATAGATATGCTTTTCTTTCTCTAAATTAAAAAAAAAAAACAGCTGGTAAAAGATATTTGGACCTCAAGCACAAGACACACAGATCACAAATTCCAAACCACATGGTCACAGCTTAAAGAAGCTGAACATTTTTGGTGGGTATAACAAAACTCATACTGTATTTCACCTGCCTTTGAAAAATGCCAAGAATCAAATTACGACCATTTCTGTAACTGATGGTCATTGGTATTTATGTATTGGTACTTACAGGAAAATAGAGATTGGCAAAGGACAAAACTCTCTGAGAAGGAAATATATAAAATTTAGCAGACACAGATGCCCAGGTGTCAAATGAATTAGACTGGAGATTTTTCACTTTTGGAGGCAGCTATTCCAGAATCCAGTGGCATATACTTCACCGATGCACCTGGCTCTCTCTTCCTTAGGTAACACTGGAATCAGCTCTAAATCAGTGTTTATAATCAGAATAATTATTCTCATGATAGACTGTTTAATGTTCCACATCTTCCTGGATGCCATATTTTATTCACTGCCACTCAAGCAAATAAGGTCCCTGCCAAATTCATATTACTATTATTAAAGGTTGAAGGATTTCTACTATATTATTATAAACCTGTTTTAGAATCTGCCTACTCATTTGTCCTACAACCACCCCATTATTCTTAATGAGTAGGCAGCACATAATTTCCCATGTGAAAATGCTTCATGATAAATATTATACAGCTTGCTTGCAAATGCCCTGATATGGTTTTTGACTCTTCTTTATCTTATGTAGTCAGTGGAAAATACTTACTGAAATCTGGCACAAAATAAAACATTAACTAACTTTCAGATACCTAAAAATAAGAATGCTCAACCAAGTAAAATACTACACCAGCACAAAGATTACTACACTGAGGAAAACTCTAAAGATCATTTTACATTTTTGGTACTACATTTATAGTAAAAAAAAAAAAGTAATCTATATTGTAAAAATAAAAAGTTATTCACTAAAATCTATTCTTCTTGATTTAACTGAACATGAATAAAATAGAAATTTCTGGCAAAAACCAAGAATCTACATTTTGGAGATTTCAATGCACGGCTGTTCCCCAGCTGGTGAAAGTTTAAATGTTTTTTTAACCTGTTCATCACAAATCTCTGCTTAAACTCTATTGCCACAGAAGTGTACAAATCACATATTGACACAATGGCTACGTCTACACGTGCAGCCAACATCGAAATAGCTTATTTCGATGTTGCGACATCGAAATAGGCTATTTCAATGAATAACGTCTACACGTCCTCCAGGGCCAGCAACGTCGATGTTCAACTTCGACGTTGCTCAGCCCAACATCAAAATAGGCGCAGCGAGGGAACGTCTACACGTCAAAGTAGCACACATCGAAATAGGGATGCCAGGCACAGCTGCAGACAGGGTCACAGGGCGGACTCAACAGCAAGCCGCTCCCTTAAAGGGCCCCTCCCAGACACAGTTGCACTAAACAACACAAGATACACAGAGCTGACAACTGGTTGCAGACCCTGTGCCTGCAGCATAGATCCCCAGCTGCCGCAGAAGCAGCCAGAAGCCTTGGGCTAAGGGCTGCTGCCCACGGTGACCATAGAGCCCCGCAGGGGCTGGAGAGAGAGCATCTCTCAACCCCCCAGCTGATGGCCGCCATGGAGGACCCAGCAATTTCGACGTTGCGGGACGCAGATCGTCTACACGGTCCCTACTTCGACGTTGAACGTCGAAGTAGGGCGCTATTCCTATCTCCTCATGAGGTTAGCAACTTCGACGTCTCGCCGCCTAACGTCGAAGTTGGTGCCGCTACTTCGAAGTAGCGTGCACGTGTAGACGCAGCTAATGGCTCATAGGATTTTGTTTTCCTGCTTCACTAGGTTTTTAAACTAAAATCTTTAAAATGGATCTGCAGTGTGACAGAAGTAAATGGCTGTGTGACTATAAACAGGAAACAGGTTTTGTTTAATATATGATATTTTGGGAATTTGACTTCACCCACTCAACTTGTCATGTGAGTGCTATTTTTAAAAAATGGAAAAATACAATTGTAGTATCTGAGCATTGATGGCTAAGTTGAGGCACTAATTAGTGCCAAATAGAATCAAAGCAAGTACTAGGAAAAACAAAGGAAAACATTATCTACTAAAATCATTCCTGGAATGCATAAAAAGCATTAACAAATGAGCCCCAAGGTATGTTCCAGAGCAGGGGTCAGCAAACTTTCTGAGGCAGAGTGGTGGACCTTCTGACCTCTAAGTACGGGCCAAGTGCCAGTGTTACTTTTTAAAGTCACATAGTCCCACTTACAACAGCTTCATTCATAAATAAATTGAGAGACAGAGCTTCATGGTTTAGCTGTGGCTGGTGGCAGGAGGGAGAGCCCTGGCTTGCAGAAGTGGGCTGGCATGTGCTGGGGGCGAGCAAGCTGAGAAGGAGGAACTGGGCAACCTTGAGGAAGCAGGACCCACAAATACCTCACTGGAACTCACCGCCTGCCCAAATGATGGTGGCAGCAATTGTCATGGTAGCAAGAGAGGGCATATATGGAAAGCAAGAGGGCTCGTCCCACGTCCCGGAGAGTGGGCAAAGCTGGGGGCAGATGGCCTAAAAATCCCTGCCCTGGGGGGTAGATGGCAGGCATGAGGGGGCAGAGGGTCTTAGTCCTTGTCCCTGGGGGAGACAGGGGCAGATGGCAGTCCTGGAAGGGTGGTGGGGGGGTCATATGGGCTCAGTCCAGTCCCCATGGCAGGGGGAGCAGATGGCAGAGGTGGGAGATCAGAAGGGCTCAGTCCTATCCCTGTGGCAGGGGGAGCAGATGGCAGAGGTGGGGGTCAGAGGGGTCACTACCCTTCCCCCAAGGAGAAGAGGGCACATAGCAGGAGAGGGGGTGGCATGTGCAGCAGGGGGAGCAGCTCCACCCCCACCCCACCTCTGGCCTGAAGGGCCCAGGCCTGGGCTTCTGGAAGCTCCGTTCCGCCATGCCCCTACAGCCTGACTCACCTGCCCTGCCTCTCCACTGGCCAGGGCTCACACATCCCTGCCTTCCCACAGTTGCTCTGCTCACCACGGTGTGCACCTGCAGGAACAGAGGGGCACCTGTGTATCTCTGCACCGTCACTGTATTGAGTGAGGAGGGGCGAAAATGAGCTGCTGCCTTGTATGCAGATGAAAATCGGCTCATTTGCAGCTCTTGGCATGCGTGCCAGGGTTGCTGACCCCTGTTCTAGAGGACACTGTAGCCTGTAATAACTAGAGTTGATCTGTTCAAATATTTTCACTTACCTGCTCTTGTATAATCTGCATGTTAAATTGCATTAAAAAAAAAGTAGTGTAGTTTACATGTAATGCATGATTGGAAGGGTACATGCAAACATCAAGCCATGTGAATGGAAGCAATACAGCAGCCACCTACTACATATTTTAGAAAAATAAATCAACCATCGTTTACAGCATCTAATGAAGTAGATACTAATTTTAAAAAGATGAAAAAATAGTGTTGGAAGCACAGTGGTTGCAGTGGCAGCCTTGAAGGGTTAGACTCCACTTCTGTGCTCTGGCCTGGAATTTCTCTTCCTTCCAAAGCCTCTACGTAATTCATTTACTTGAAAAGAAAAATAAAAAATAGAAAAAAACACTACACATAAATCACCTACTATGTTTATGAAAAAAATCTAAGTTCTCAACTTGCTGTACAACAATGATTACACTTCAAGGAAAGCATTAGCTTCTCAAACCCAGAGCGGTGATCAGCTTGATAAGTGAAGAATGAACAGTTGCCACGTGCAGGATGGTGCTTTGATGGACAGTTGCTGTAACTTATTATCAATATACTGAGAAAAGAATAGTTGGAGGAGGCATCATAGAATCATAGAATACTAGGACTGCAAGGGACCTTGAGAGGTCATCGAGTCCAGCACCCCTGCCCTCATGGCAGGACCAAGTACTGTCTAGACCATCCCTTATAAACATTTATCTAACCTGTTCTTAAATATCTCCAGAGATGGAGATTCCACAACCTCACCAAACAATTTATTGCAGTGTTGACCACCCTGAACACTTAATATGTACAGACAAAAGTGTTGAAAAAACCCTGCACACAAACTGAGCTTGTTGCTGCATTTCAGAACCTTATTTTTTCTGGATAATCATTTGGTGCTCATCAGCAGGTGTGCCCACCAGGGAATTTACCATTTATAATGGGGATAAATAAGAAAATCACCATAAGATGGCAACCAACAAAGGACAAGAAACCAAACCAGTCAAATTTTGGGGAAATCTGCTCTTCTAAGCATTCTAAAAAGCAGAAATTTAAATTAAAAAACAATTCTTCACAAAATAGATCACTTAAAAAATCACTGAATTTAGCAGATAAGATGCTACACGTTACCTGTAACACCAAAGAAATTGTTCAAGTATATATACTCTTTTTTATAAGTAGTTTACTCCAACATCTATTACCTTTGCAAATATTACACATAACCCTTCTAATACTGGTAATTATTACAAAAGAAAGGATCTTGTTCCAGTATTCTACACCTTTTTGGTAACAGAGAAAGATGAGAGGAAGACAAAGTCTCTTGTACTATTATTAAGCAGTTATTGTTTTAAAAATTACTTAAGAGAACAACCTGAAGTGCTAAAAAGAGAAGTGTCAGATCTCTGACACAGGCAAATGGATTATGCCAAAAGCTCAGGATGCAGAGACACATGCATGAAACGAAGCAAAGTTAAGATAATTTTATCATAATATATAATGTATATTATTTATACATATTACCCACTAATGGAAGCTGACTGTAGCAAAACAAAGTATTCTTTGCAATCTAGTGAGCTATCAGCACAACATATGAAAGGTTAGCCATATGATGCTCATTCACTTTCATCAGGTAGTGAGCAACTTGTTTCCTGGCACTATGCTGCAGGTTTATTTCAGATTCATTTTGATGTTTTTACCCTGATTCAAACTGTTCCTTTAGAAGAGTTGAAAAATAGCTGTCACTTACTTTAGTGGGGCCATTTCCATGCAAAGTGACAGGCAGTGTCTCATACACTGAATTCCTTGCTCTTACTCTTCCTTCTTCAAATTTCAGAAGAACTTCATCTGCAAATGAACCAGCATGGTAACAATATGAATGAAAACTGTTAATTGCAGGGTGATCAAGCAACTGGCGATGTTTTACAATTAATAAACTTTAAATTTATCCTAGTACTGTCAGCAGCCTGATGTCCCAGGTTCAATTCTTGGTTCTGCATCTATTTTGCTGAGTGAGAGGAAGTGTCTTTCTGCCTTGTGCCTCAGTCTCCTATCTGTAAAGCTGAAATAATGATACTGACCTTCTTAGTATCTGTTTTCAGGTTAGGTCCATGGATGAAAAATGGTACGTAACAGCTAAGCATACATTTTTTTAACAGTACTTATGCAGTGCTTAGAAACTAAAGTGATAAGAAAGTCCGTGAGATCAGTAAATGAGACATGGAGGATAAAGTTTATAAGGGACTTCAAAGGTTTTTATGCTCTACATCCTTCACATGTTTCAGGAAACTTTACTTAAAACTTAGAAAACAGCATAACTGTAACTTTCCATTTACAAAGGAAAGCAACTGGAGTTGTTCTACAGGTGAAGGTCAAAGGAGGAGGTAAGGAAGGAAGTTCATGTGTACCTAACAATGATCTTCTGTCAAAATTATGACAATCCAGTCCACTTAAGGAAATTCAAAATTAAAGCTAACCTATTCCTTATGCCCTGCTATTAGAGCGATGTGAAATGAGTATGTGATGAGCCCTAATTAAATTTAGTTATAAAAGGATGGAAACATCAGTCTTAACTTCATATTCATTAGTAGTTTTGTTATATCTACAACTAGGTTTGTCTATTTATATCAATTTTTTTAAGTAACACAGAACAGTCAGCTTATATTGTAGATGTCAGATCTGCGAGGCATAATAATCTTACCCACGTGTTCGTCATAATCTCTTGCGTACTGTAGCAGGGTGGAGCCAGGAGAAGAGAGGCAGGAGTAAAAATAGAGCAGAGATGGAGCTGACAATCAAAGTGGGTGCAGCTGAGGAGTAGGTTGCCTTAAATCAATTAGGGCCAGCTGATCCCACTCAGGGCTACATTTATAACCCCTTCTCCACGCAGGGCAAGGGGAGGGTGGCTAAGGAGAGTTGGAAGGTGAGTGAGGAGAAGGAAGGAGACTTAGAGGAACATCAAAGACCACAAAAGAAGAGAGGGGCTTCAGCAACCTGGGTGGCTGGACTGCCCCAGTCCAGTGGGAGCCTGAAGCTGAACCAGACTGTGAGGAACTGGTCAGCCAGAGGAGTCAAAAAAAGGAGGGGACTTGCTGCCACAGCTAACACGAGCAGAAGGAGGTACTGGGGGTTGGGGTGATTGTCTGGGGAAGTGGCCCAAGGAGAGGCGCTGCAGGGGCAAGAGTGAAGGGAGTAAGCCTCACTTGTGACCATCCAGGGTCCCTGGGTTGGAACATAAGAACGGCCATACTGGGTCAGACCAAAGGTCCATCTAGCCCAGTATCCTGTCTGCCGACAGTGGCCAACCTGGAACAAGGGGGTGGGGACTGGGTTCCCCGTGACCGCTCCCTGCCCCAAGCAAGGGTAACAGGGTTCATATGGTGGAGCCAGTGGACTGAATGAAGGACTTGAGGCCCAGGAATGAGACTGACCCTGCCACACATACCTGTACTGTTTATTTAAAATAAGGGAGGAGAACTGTTTTCACATTGAAACAAACAAGAAAACATTTGTGGCACACATGTAGCACATGGCAACAATGATATGACTTAATACACTTACCAATAGCTCCATTCAGGGTCTGGAAAATGTTGCACTTGTGGTCCAAAGTAATGTTAATACGTGCCTAAATATTAAAAATAGCAAAGACACTGAGGTGTTATAAGAGTTAGCAAAGTACATGTTTAAATGCACTGAGAGAGGCTGACCAATTAAATATTACAGGCTTTTTATGTGTTATCTGTTTCAGGTATCTAATTGCAAGTTTTTAAACTTTCATTTTCATTTACTCTTCTTTTTTCAAAGTCTCATTCAACTTTACAGCTCACAGTTACTTGCCCAAGTATTCCCTCCAGAACTTCTGATTCCCCAGAAAACTATTTAAATGATCTAGTACACAAGTAATGAGTTTAAGTTATGTACACTCAGCAACAGGAGGTCATGACTTTTCAAAGGAATCATAGTTTGGCAATAAAGGCTGGAGAAAAGTCTCTGTATGAGTCTCTTCTCTAAGCTAACCAAACAAAAAACCTAAAAACAAAAACAAAACTAAAAATATCATAGCTAAATAGGATTAACTGTTTTAATAAGTACAAAATAAAACACATTTCTTCAAATATCAAAATTAAAAGTAAGCTTCTTGATAAAATACAGTATCAGTGACCCTCTAATACACAAGAACAGAAGTTTCTACCCAGCCGCTATGAAATAATTAAGGCTTTTTTGTATATTCACAGAACACCTCAAAACTCTCCTTAGCTTCAGTCAGATGAACAAAGAACTCAGTATCAGGCCTACAAGATGACCAGCAAATATTTTAAAATTATGTTTTCAAAGCTGTAAAATATTTTAAGAAGGATCAAACTGGAATGCTGTACCCCAGTTCCAGTTAACTATACCTCTGAAACTTAGGGTACGAATTACTGTTCTAATTACTTGGTTAGGTGCCTGGCTAGAGAAACCCAAATTTAAAAATGATCATCTAGCGCGAGTGGTTCTCAACCTTTTCAGTAGTATGACACATTTCAATGAGACAAACAATTCCACAGCACACCCACTTTTTTTCAGTTGAATCAGTTGCTCATAAACGTCACATTTACTGACATTTACTGTGGTTACAGTCTCATTAGAGAGGTTTGCAACACATCAGTACATACAATAAGCTAAACAAGGATCAAATAGGATGTTGAATAATTGAGTAGCTGCTGAAATGTCCAATTATTTATAGGGGGGAGACGAGTCCAGCGAGCAGGCTAGCCTTCCTGCCAGCATGTGGCATTTAAACTGCATTCTGGTGCCAACAGGCAGATAGGAATAAGGGGATTTCGAAGTTCCCGGAGTCCTTTCAAAAAGGACCCCCATCTGGAGGAGCCACACGGCAGCGAAAAGCCGCAATTTCGAAGAGCCATGGCTGGCAGCATGCTAACAAACTGCTGAATATGCATTTCAGCACTTCATTAGTAATCTTCAAAATGGCCATTTGCATGGCCATTTTGAAGATTTGGGCTAGTGTAGATGTAGCCTATAATTGCAGCAGCTAGTGATTTCAAGTGGCAAGAACTACTTCTAAGAAGAAAACAAGTCACCACATACCCTCTGCAGTGGGTCAACATAGATTTTGGTGTAGAACAGCTGGTCATCATCATTATCCTGCAGGTTCCATTGCTGTACAATTTGGTTTATATATGGGGCATAACCAATATATCCTGCAATATCACAAAAGAGAGTGTATTTCTACTGCAAATAGCTTTCTGAGCACTTGTGTCAGACTGAAGCATAATTATTTTCTCTCAGCTGCGGACTCAAAAGAATTCGTCTGTTTCCAGCCAAAATTCACTCCAAAGATATTACGATAGTCAGACCTATGTAGTTAGCTTTCTTTATAATGGTATTTTAAGAAACTAGAAGCATCACCTGTACTTTGGGTGAGAAACTTTTTTTAGACAAGTGTTTAACTTGTTAGTTAAGCTTAGACTCTAGAAAGCATTTTATGATTTTGTTTTATATGCAACCATTTATTTCCAATATTTTCTTACTTTATCACTCAAATTTTTTGAAAATACATCTATAGTGAAAACAAGAGGAAGTTTATGTAAGTGCTGTGATGTTAAGCAATGGGCTAATCAATCCTGAGCTGGATACTACAAGCTGATTAATTCTCTTTCTTGGCAACAGTGGACCTGGTAGTTTTGTGAGTAGCCTGTATGAGAGCAACACTGCGGAAGGAGTCGAGGACTGAGGTCCCCCTACTGTTAAATTGCAAGGTACAGTAAAAGCTGGCATAACCCACAGGAGAGTCACTGAACTGATAACAGGCTGTTGGTGTTAGGAGACTGGCACCTACACAAGTATAAAGCAAGACTCCTTCATGCTTGAAGCAGAGAGGAACGAGAGCTAACAAAAAATTTCCTCTAACAGTGATTTAGGTGCCGAAATATGAATTTAGGAAACTAAGACTTTGGATTAGTTGCCCAGTTAATGACTGTGCACGCACACAAATACACTCGCCATCCACAGAAAAAACAGATAAGCTAGACTTAATTAAATTTTCATGTGTACAGTCATACCTACCTCCTGAATTAAGGAATCGTTTTCCGCTCCGGACAATGGGATACTTGTCTGATAATCTTTTATCAGGCCATATTATTCCATCTGCTGCAAAAACTACTTTATGGTTAGCTTGCTGGAACTTCTTTAGCGTTTCTTCAGGGCCACCCGCGAAGATAACATCATAGCTAAAGCAATGGAAAGATACTCATTAGATCGTTCAGATTTTAAAGATGAAAATTAAACTAGAAAAACTTTGACTCATTCAGACTTGAAACCAGGAAGAGTTAAATAGCTCAAAGAGAAGAGTCTTAATTTTATGTAGTTTCATTCAGCAACATGGCATGTATGTCATGCTAACCATCCATAAATGGTAACAGAGAAGTAGTCTTGTTAGTCTGTGTCCTAACAAAACAAAAAAGGAGTCCTGAAGCACATCAACAACAACCTACAACCTATACTGGAACATAACGCTACACTCCGCGAGCCTGTTTTCTCCTACAGACAACAACCTAACCTCAGGAAAATTTTCACTAGCAACCACACACCATTCCACAATAATACTAATGCCGGAACTTTTCCCTGCAACAAACCCCATTGCCAACGTTGTCCACATATTTATTGTCACTATCACTGGACCTAACCACATTAGTTACAGCATTAGGGGCACATACTCCTGTACAACAACCAATGTTACATATGCCATCATATGCCAGCAATGCCCCTCTACTATGTGTATTGGACAAACTAGACAATCACTTTGCCAAAGAATGAAGGGACAGAAAGCAGACATTAGGAATCTGAATACACGTGAACCTGTCAGTGAGCATTTCAATCAAGTGGGCCATGCTGTTAAAGACCTGAGAATATGCGTCTTACAACAAAGAGACTTTAACAGCAGATTAAAAAAGGGACCCATGTGAACTGCAATGTATACTCAAATTTGATACATTGGCTACGTCTACACGTGAAGCCTACATCGAAGTAGCCTATTTCGATGTGGCGACATCGAAATAACGTCTACACGTCCTCCAGGGCTGGCAACGTCGATGTTCAACTTCAACGTTGCGTGGCACCACATCGAAATAGGCGCTGCGAGGGTACGTCTACACGCCAAAGTAGCACACATCGAAATAAGGGTGCCAGGCACAGCTGCAGACAGGGTCACAGGGAGGACTCAACAGCAAGCCGCTCCCTTAAAGGGCCCCTCCCAGACACAGTTGCACTAAACAACACAAGATCCACAGAGCTGACAACTGGTTGCAGACCCTGTGCCTGCAACATGGATCCCCAGCTGCCGCAGAAGCAGCCAGAAGCCTTGGGCTAAGGGCTGCTGCCCACGGTGACCATAGAGCCCCGCAGGGGCTGGAGAGAGAGCATCTCTCAACCCCCCAGCTGATGGCCGCCATGGAGGACCCAGCAATTTCGACGTTGCGGGACGCGGATCGTCTACACGGTCCCTACTTCGACGTTGAACATCGAAGTAGGGCGCTATTCCGATCCCCTCATGAGGTTAGCGACTTCGACGTCTCGCCGCCTAACGTCGAAGTTAACTTCGAAATAGCGCCCGACGCGTGTAGCCGCGACGGGCGCTATTTCGAAGTTAGTGCCGCTACTTCGAAGTAGCGTGCACGTGTAGACACAGCTATTGACACTTCCGCCGCAATACAGATAGCAATTACCTGATGCATTACTAATACAGTTTCTCCATCTTTGATATTCATAGTGATCTCAGGCAGGACACTTAACAGTCAGTAATTCTCTCTTCCTCCCTCCCACCGACCGGGCTTTGCTCTCTACTTCTGTCCTATGTATCTATCTGATTTGTCAATTTTTACTTCCAATTTTTTTGGATCTGTGTTATAAAACTGTCATGTCACTCCCAGTACAGCGCTATCTCCAGATTTGAAGAAGTGGGTCTGCCTATGAAAGATCACCGCCTAATAGATTATTTTTCAGTCTTTAAAGTGCTACAGGAGCCAGACTGAAAATAACTAGGCCAAACAGTCGCAGAGTAAGTTTGCAGCACAGCGGGGAATAGATGCTTGTTTGTCCAACTTTGGAGATCTTCTCTACTACAAATCAAAATACTGCTCAGAAAATAGAGTATCAAATAAAAATTGTTGATGAACCCATAAACAGGTGTTGCTTTTGTTTACCCACCTTGCACTTTGAGATCTACAGATGAAAAAGCTTTATGTACGTACAAAAACCTATTATTAGCTCCATCCTACAGACAGAACTGTGATTCAGATGTGCTGAACGATCTGATGAAGCTGCACTTCACGATAGCCCAGTAGATAGCTGCCTGAGACCCAAAGACTTGGATTTAACTCTGAAAGCTGACAACCTATCAGTGATCCCTGTAAGCTGAGCACTTGGGCAGCAGCCCAGGAGAGATTCAGTTGCTAATCAGCAGAGCACCCACCGCCACCCACAGTAGGCAGCATGTGTTTGTCCTGGTGCGCACATCACAAAATTTATTCTGCCAATGAATTTAAAAAATTAGAGGGAACATTGCGCCCTACCTCTTCGTACAAATTCGATAGCCTCGTTGCTTCCTCAGAACAAAATGGAGACATTAGTTCTTGCAGCATCTGTATATATCTCACCATGGGACTGTGAGAATTGGAGATTATCAATTCAGGGGGAGGGAAGGCACTGAGCTGTAAGAATGTGAAAGAGAACAAAATAACCCCCTGGCCTGCTCTTCCTATGGAAATCTACACCTCCTTCACATTCCCAGGAATAAGATGAAGAATAAACCCTTCTAAATATGTGCACCAGGAATGCAGCAAATGAAACATAACTTTGTCAATAACAGCAGTATTTGCGAGCCCTAATCCATTCAGGCACACCTTCACGTAATATAAAGAAATACTGTCTCTAGCTCACAACTGGCTTCCTTGTTTATGCATACTTTAGGCACTAGTCTAGTCAGTAAGTGGGAGGCTAGGAAGCCTGCTTTCCGTCATGGCAGTTATAGAGGTTGGAATTCAAAGCAATTGGAGATGGAATTGAATGTTACGTGGCAGTTATCTGACCTGTGGGAAGCTCAGCCTGTGAGGTTTTATTATTATTAAAGACATAAAATCTTGCTTAATTGGTTAATGAGTTAAATGTGATGTTTAACTGGGTAACTGATTAAAGAGGGAGTGAGCTGGGGGGGTGCTCCAGCCTGACTGGGGAAGAGTAGATGCCCCTTGCCCACCGCAGCAGGGCTGGAGTTCTTTCCACAACCACCACCCCTCTCCCCCAGCCACACGCAGGGTCTGCTTCAGCCCAGCCACAGCAGCTCCTGTCTGTGACACATCTGGGCTTGCCACAGACAGGGGCTGCTCCTTGGGGCTGATGTGCCTGAGCTCACCCTGGACAAGGAATGCTCCAGGCAGCCAGAGCAGTTCCTGTCTGTGGCCTGCTCTGTGCAGCTAAAGACCTCCCTGGCCACAGTGGAAATGGAGCTGCTCCAGCCCCCAACAGTTCACCAGAACTGGTAACCATCAGCTTCTAAGGATGTTGCCAACTAGTTAACCCTTCAGATCCCTATTTAATATACCATCTAGAAACGTACTTCAGAAAAAGAAATCCTTCAACAGACCAGTATGAACAACCTGCTCTTAGGTTGTTCTAACACTTGCACTGCTTACTGGGATCTTCAAAGACATTTAGGGGTAAATTACAGCTAAACAACTGCATAGAACACTGAGAGCCAGGACTGGTGGCTATACACAAACTTTATGGGGACACAGGAAACTTAGCAACACCCATGATAAGTGGTCATCCAGCTAACTAAAATCATGTCAAATTATGGATGTTGCCAGATGAGAGAGTTCCAAATTAGATAAGTTCAACCTGTGTCTTCCAGAGCAACCAAATGCACTTCTGTAGTAACTGGTCAATCCCAGGTGGCTCCATTCTTCCCTCATCATCATAATGAGGTGTTATGCCCTGCATGAACTATTGCCAAGTGAAAACAAAAAGGCAGTCCAGTAGCACTTTAAAGACTAACCAAATAATTTAATAATAAATAAATTATTATAAATAAACCTAATAAATTATTTGGTTAGTCTTTAAAGTGCTACTAGACTGCCCTTTGGTTTTGATAAAATATAGACTAACACGACTATCTCTCTGTTACTATTGCCAAATGGGTATGCTGGCCAGGACTCTAAGGGAAAGAATAACCCACACAGGCGTTAATGGCTTTAAAAGACAAATTAAGTTTTATTAGTAGGGCCCTAACAAATTCACAGCCATTGAAAACAAATCACAGATGGTGAAATCTAGTCTTCCTTGTGTTTTTACCCTATAATATTTATTTACTGGGGGGAGACCAGCATTTCTCAAATGGAGTCCTGACCCAAAAGGGATTTGCAGGAGGATCACAAGGTTATTCTTGGGGTGTCATGATATTGCCCTCCTTATTTTTATGCTGCCTTCAGTGCTGGGTGGACAGACAGTGGCAGCTGCTGACTTAAGGCTCAGCTCTGCAGGCAGCAGCACAGAAGTAAGCGTGCCAACATCATACCAGGACAACTTTACTTCTGTGCTGCTGCTTGTGGCAGCTCTATGTTTAGAGGTAGGCTGCTCCCAACCAGCAGCCACTACTCTCCAGTTGCCCAGCTCTGAAAACAGAGCTGCTGCCAGCAGCAACACAGAAGGGTATCAGTATTGTAGCCCCCACCTATGATAAGCCTGCAACCTCCCACAGCTCCTTTCTGGGAGCCCAAATTTACAACACACCTAAAATTACAACACAGTCAAATTTCCAATTTAAATACCTGAAATTGTGAAATTTACATTTTTAAAATCCTATTACCATGAAACTGTTCAAAATGGACTGTGACTTTGAAAGGGCTCTATTTATTAGCCAGTGTGATTAAACTGTATTAACAGAGAGCTCTAATTTAAACAGCACTGCCACAGCAACGCCAATCAATTGTGGTGCTTCAATTTCCATTTACTGAGATGCCTCTTATCTGCCAAGGCAACTTCACTTCTGATCCAAACAAATGCCAGCACTGTGAATTAAACATCCTTCTAGTGCACCTCTTCCATGAAAAGAAGCACTAAAATACTCAAAATGGATGAATTCAGTTGTGCACTAAAACCTCTGTCCAGTCTTCATTGCCATAAGCAAAGGCCCTTGCAAAAAATGACCCTCCTTTCCTGCAACTATTGGACTATGACCTCCTGACCTTTATGCCCTGTCAAGGAGAGGGCAAAAGCAAAATGACAGAATTTAACTTAAGAAATATAAAATGTGGGGATAGAGGAATCCCTCTACAAGCACCATAAAAATATGAGAGAGATTTGATATAGAAAAGTCCTGTGTAAAGATATATTCAAAATTAAATATTTTAAAATAAATTTCACTAGTACTTGAGCCAGTAGGGCAGACTGAATTACTCTTTTTCTCAAATCCAAATAAGATTATAATTCCTTTTAAAGAATGAAACAACTGCTCTCAAGATACATTCCATTTATCAAAATTCACTAAATAGGTAAGAAGGTTAAAAATGAAAGAAAATGTCAATAAGTAGCAATTCAATATGTGAATAGGTAGCTTATCCCACTTACATTGTCTACACATGCTCCTTCCTTCCAGAAGGGGCATGAAAATGAAGCAGGTCAAAAGCACTAATGGGGTGCTGATATGAATATTCAGTGCCTCATTCGCATAACGGCAGTGACCTGGAGCGTCAAGAGTGCTGCTTTTGAATTTCAAACTAGCCATGTAGATGGGGTCCTTCGAAAGAAAACCCCAATTTCAAAAGTACCCCTCTTCCCAATTTTTTTGGGATGTGGAAGTGGGTAGGAAAATGAAAATATTTAGTCCTATATGTCAGTTTTATTGCAAATGTTAATAAAATGGGAAGGATACAGCACTTTGCCCATTTCCAACTTGTTGCTGCATATCACAGAGAGAAAAAAAATGAAAGAATGTATATCAAGTCATAAAATATGACTATAAGGTTGATAATCCAGTCTATCAGGAGCCCAAACTCCTAATGCAGACAGAAAACCATGGGAACTTTTCAATAAATAAATGCAAGGTAATCACTCTCACACTCATGAACTTTGTTAATATGGCCCCTCCAAATCTGTTTAACTTGCAAAAACACGCCCAAGCTTTGAAGGACATTCTGCATTGCAGAGTTTATATTAAATCAAAAGAAAGTTAACGTGGTTTAAGCCTAAAAGGCAACTGCATTGTGGTCTTCTTTAGAATGACTGTACGTGTAGATGACAGACTGAGTGGTTTTATAGATTTAAATTAAAAAAAAAAAGTAGTATGTCTGCCAAAATTTTTATTCCAAACTGGCAAAAGTCTGCATCAGATATTACATTATTGACAATAACAAAAGCAGCAGGTGTTATCTAGCTAACAAAAAACTTCGCAGGACATATACACTGAAGATTTCTGCAATTCCAGGCTTTATGATTCACTCTCCTTACATCCACCAAGGCAACTGTTTTAAAGGGTTGACCTGGCTCTGAGTGAAGCTGACAGGGAAGCTTCTGTAGACTTCCATGGACCTGATTCTCAGTGAAACTAATCCTGTCCTGAGGGAAGGAACAGGAAGAATTTCAGAGGCATGGGGAAAGATGGCTTCAAGTCATCTTTGTGCTCTTTGTATTCTGGTCTTAGAGGGACCTACCTGGTCCCAGGGAGACTGCTGTAACTCACAAATTGCCTTGGACCCTGGATTGCAGAAAACAGCTGTAGTTCACTGTGCTACAGCACACTACATCCCTGCTTCAGAGCTGTCTTCACCTCACAGACAGTAGTACCACCACCGGTGAGAAGGTCCTTACGATGACTCTGCAGCAGGCATGGACGTTTCTCTCACAGGAGATATTGTTACAGGACATTTCCAGCTCATTTAAGTACCCTTTAAATCGCTAGACCAGCATAAAAGGGGCTTTAGTGTTTCTGAGAATTGTGCCCAAGGGGTCTCCTGACCACAACTTCAGTTTGAAGCTGCTTCTATCACTTTCTCACACACCACACTGCCATTGCACAATTACTTTCTGCTATAACACCAACAATACAGTTGGCTTTCAAGGGAAAGGGAAAATTAATAACCACATGTTTAGTCAGTCAATGCGTTTCACAGCTTGTTTGCTCAGTAACACTGCCCATAGAAAAGCAGAGCCATGGCCCTGAGACAATTCTTACATCTGTAAATTCGACAAGAACCAACATCTGCTCCAATTTCAGTCTAACATTTTTATGAATGGGAAAACTAGAAGCTAACAGTCTCACATGAAAACTAAAGCAGGAGAAAATATCTGTGTGCCACGACAGCTTTTATTAGTATCTTTTACAGACTTGGTCGGGGTGGGGAACCTTTTTGGGCTGGGGCCACTAACCTACAGAAAAATCAGTCATGGGCCGCACAATGAGAAGCAGCCCCTCCTCCCCACGCCCAGAAAACCACCTCATTGATGTAGTCCCCAACTGAAAAACAGAAAAAAGACACTCTCCTCATTCCTAAGAGGGCTGATTTTGTGGGCCCCCTAGGCTCTGGAGTGGAGCCAAAAATGTGGGATGAGAGCTGCCAGGAAGCAGACTTGGGAGGATAGAGGAATGGGCTGGGGGTTGGGGGAGGTCTGGGAGGATGTAAGAGTGGGCAATCTGGGTGGGAGTGGGATGCAGGAGGGGCTAGGGCTGAGCAGTCTGAGCAGGAGTGGGGTGCAGAAGCAGGCTAGTGGTGGGGATCTGAGCAGACGGGGATGCAGGAGCAGGCTGGGGGTGCAGGGAGTAGGACTCTCAGTGGGAGGAGGTGCAGGAACAGTCTGGGGATGCAGTGTCTGGGCGATGGAGGGAGCATGTGGCTGTGTGCCCCCTGCCGCTCCCAGGAACTCCCTGCTCCCCTGCCCCCTGCTGCTACTCTGATTGTCTAGTGTTCTGGCCAATCAGAGTGGTGGGGAAAAGCCTCCAGGCAGTGATGTGCTGTTCCCTTGGCCTTGAGAGGGGGAGTGGCAGTGCACAGAGCCACTTCTTTCCCCAGCCAGGCAAAGACCATGAGCCAGATTTGGCCTTGGCTTGCCCGCATCTTGCCCATGAGGCTTGAGGATCCACACCCTACCTCCAACAGTGACTGAAGTGGGGAGTCCTGAACCTCAGTGGCCAGATCCAGGCAAGCCATAGGCTTGATCAGGACCAGAGCTTCTCCTCCTGCTGCTCACAGCATGACAGCAACAAGCAAACTGTGCTTACCATTCAGTAAACATTATAACCAAGTCCTCTTGATCAACATAGCTTTCTATTCCTTCTTTCAACAGTCGCACTTTCTGTCCTCCTCCAATAGAGTCAATTAACTCTCCACCTTTCCACTCTTCCCCTTTACCAAGAACCTGGAAACAGGGAGAAAGTGATTTCTTACATCCGGAGGGTAATTTTAATATAACCTCATGATAAAGCAGAAACCAACTCAGAAACAAGCAAGCAAACACTTTACAATGCTATAAGATCAACCAGTTAAAGTGCAGAGAGCCAGCATTTCAAACATAGTAAGTTTACCATGTCTCAAGCAGAACTGAGCACAATGACATCATTTCAGAAATATGTGAGATATTTCCAAGCCAAATAAGAACCCAGAAATTACTTTGCACTTCATTTAGTTACTCAGAACTCTCACACGTAAGTAATGTCAATGGCAATAATCCTCCATAGTGTGTATTAAAACAATCTTTCACTATGTGACCTTCAAACATTGCTTCAGTATTTGGAGAGGAAGAGGGCAGAAAGTGCACAGAAGGGACATGACAATGGAAACTATAAACATCCAGTTGTTTTTAATGCCTCAGGCTATTTTCTCACAGAAGAAGTTTAGGATGGCTTCCTCAATGTATGTTAGACAATTACATCAACTAAACAGAATTCCATCCTTACCAAGTATTGTAGGGAATCATTTCAGCAGCAAACACCTAAATCTTTTCCGATCCTTGAAGGTTTAAACACAAGATTACTATTTTTCTTTTGCTAAATATCAGAAGGATTATAGCCATATAGTTGCTATAGTACAAATCAATAGAATTACAAGCAAATGGCACTCTTCCAAAGTCAGTTTCCTAGGATTTTTAATGTTATTGTTCAGTTAGGAAAGATGATTTTTCCTCCTGTTCTTTCTCAAGACGATGGTCAAAATAAATGGACTACAACGTTTCAATTTATTTCTAAAAGAGAAATCAACAGGCCAACAGTCATCAGTTGGTCTCTTTTGCCTCCTTGGTTTTGCCTTGAGGGACTGACATATGGGGGAAGTTTAGAAAAACAGGGCCTGATCATGGATCTACGGATCTGCATGCAGGAGGGAGCTTCAGGATATGGATTCCTTCATTCTGCATGGAAATAGCAGGACAGAGTATGCCAGCAAGAGGACTGAGTTAACAAAAGTGGAGAGAGTCTTAAGGGAAGAGTGGGAAGGTTTATATTGTCATTTCACTGCACTACAGTGGGCAATGCAAAATAGCTATGATATGTATTAGGTTTCAGTGCCCCTCCCACTCAATTTCAGAGGAATGGAGCCCTGAAGTCATCTTCAGCTATCAGCACAGCTTCTATGGAGTTTGCTGCAGGGCAGATGACAAGGTAGTCAAATATTTGTAGCTTTGCTAAGCCACAACTATGGTGTGACATGATAATCTACATATATTGGAAGGGCGTGAATGTGGAGGGAGGACTGGTGTGCTTAGAATAAACAGATGCAACAGTAAAATAGCTAGGACTAATAATATGGGGTAGTAATGGAACAAAATCAAGAAAAAAAATTATACTTTTTGAAAAGACTTCCCAATGGTGAAATCTATGAACCTGTGGAATACTTTCTCAAGGACAGTGGAAGAAACCTCATCCCACGGCACATTTAGAAACAGACTAGACAAAACACTAGAAAATATATAATGGGAAACATATCCTGTAGGGTTATGGAATAAATGACCTAATGGGTTCTCTCTGCTGCTAGGTTCCTTAACTGTTTTACCTTACTGCAGTATAATCATGCCATGCTGTTTCTGTGTTCAGACTATTTCATTTCAGAATTAAGGCTATAAAACTATATCCAATATCCAGTATGAGCGACAGCATACAGTACCTTCACTGTGTAGTTGAAGTGCTTTGCAGTTTGCATGAAACGGTGAAAGCCATCTGTTTCTTTAGTTGCAATGGTGAGAACTAATAGTTTCTCTGGTGAGAGGTGAAAAAGAAAGATGATCAACAACTTTATATCACAAAGCCATAATTTATGACAAAGAGATTGACACTGAATGCATAACAACTGTCTTAGTTCACCCTCAGCTTTGTGAAGTTACTCAAGTTCTCGTGCCCTGTTAATTTCTGATGGGGGGCGGGGAACCAAACAGGAGAGGATGTCAAATTACAGGCTTATGACTTCAAATAAGGCACCGATGACTTCAGAATCCTCTGTTCTTCCATATACTCCAAGGAAAAAAGCAAAATATATTTAATAAATAAATGGAATCTAAATAAAAAACAAACTAATATGCCATGCCTGGGACAGGAAGTGCTCCTAAAAGAAAAATGATGGAATACATCTATTCTGAATATGAACTAACCCTATGTCCCATTACCATATGGCTGCAATGCACTACAGAATTTTGCACCAGATCTCACCTTAACAAACACCTTAAATGAAGTTGCAGGTACAAGGGCTTGAAGACGCTCAGTTTATAAATTAGCATTTGCACAGTTCTAGAAACACATACTGAGATTCCCCTGGAAGCCTGCACATATGCAAACAAGTACATATTTCGCCTTTAAAACATACAGTGAACTCATTCATATCTGACATTCTATCATCCAGAACTCTCAAACAACTGTCATTTTAATCATAAGTAAATTTGACTTATGTTTTCCATAACTACAATATAGTGAAAGTAAATACAAATACAGCAAAATCCCAGTTATCTGACAAAATCAGGACTGACCAATGGGTGGATACCCAAAAATGTCAGATAATCTGTGGGGAGGGATTTTCAGAGGGGTAGGCCAGATGGTGGGGCTGCCTGAGCCCCTTCTGAAGTGCTGGCACCCTGCTCCCTGGAGAGCTGAGACCTGGCTAGTCCCAGAGACAGTCCAGCCAGCCTGGGGCAGGCAGATAATTATCTCAGGCAGGATAATTAACATCCCCCCACCGCCCCAGGCCCCTCATCCCCCTCCTTCAGTCCTATTTATTTGATTTGTCAGTTTTTATTGCAATTTTTTTTTTGGTCCTCTGTACTTATAAATGTCAGTCTGTACTAGAAATGAGATTGATCTCATGAAGTGGGTCTGTTCCATGAAAGTTCATCACCAAATAAATCATTTTGTTACTTTCTTGTCATGACCTTTGCTTTTGACTCAGAAGTCACTTTTCTGAAGAGCTCAAATAAAATTGTGAAGCTCCAAAAAAGTGAGGCATTGCCCTGACTCAACTCCTGAACACTACTCGGTACCATGGCCCTGCAGTAAAGGTCCACACTCAGTTACAGCTTACGAATCATGCAGTAACCCTATTCAAACTTTATCTTTCTATCCAAACAGTCTGACCCCCCATGAGTATTTCAGTCCTGTACTCTAATTTGTCCAAGCCACAGCTGTTTCTGAACAGATCCTGTGAGATCAACCCATCCAGAAATTTAAAATTCATTCTCACCCACACTGAGCTTGCGTTGACTCATTTTCCCAAGAAAAATCCCCTAGGCTTATCTTCAGCAGAGCTGTAACATCTGTTATAGGCAGAAGTGGTGACAACATCCCTCTTACAATAGTAGATTGTGCTGGGAAACTGACTGTCTCCCAACACAAAGGTCTGTCTTCAACATTTGTGTATTTTAGTGGTCACCTTCTGTTTGGCATTTTGTTTTGTTTGGCAGCAGTAGAATTAGTAAGCCCTGGTGTACTACATATACCCCTTATCACTTTCTGTCCCACGCCTTGTAGAAGAGATTTACACTATTAGTTACTGTTTCCTGGGATCAGTTAGCTTCAGCAAACCAGCTAAGCAATCACTATTCCATTGCTCCTTCACTTACTTCTTTTAACTACTGGGTGACAGCTAGCAAAAGGAGAACTTGGAACAGAACAACAAGGAGAAATGAATCTCTTACCACACCGAAAGAGAACTGGAGTTTTGACCTCGAGTGCTTGAGAAGGAAAGTTTCCTTCTCATCTAACCTTACTTTATACTACAGAGATTGGCTTTTTCCATAGAAATAGGGAATCAAAATTACAACTCTGACTCCTGTTGTACAGTGCCTTGCCCTGGTTCTCTGCATAATATAGCCTTCCCTCCCTTGTGTGACTTTATTTCAGTGACGGAATCCTAGGTCAACAGTTTTAAATTAAAGTATTTGGAAATTCTTTTTCATCAAACAGCCCATAGAAAGGTACCTGCTATTCTAAGCAACTGTAACATTTTTTCCCTTATCTGTGAAGTAATACAGATAAGGAAAGAACTGAATGGACAAAAACTTCTGGAGATTAGTAAAACAGAATTATTTCCCATTCCCTTGGTCCCTGAACATTTTCATTTCCTACACCAAAAGTACCAAAACCATGCAGGAGTGAGGCTCAGGTATTCCCATCTAAAGTTGAAACTGTAAATACCCAAAGTGTGACATGAAAAAAATCAGCTTGAGATTTACAGACTAATTTTGTATAATAGAAAGTTTAGATAAATACCCAAGCTTTAGGACGCTTATCCACGACATTTTAAATTTCTCAAGCTTTGAAAATACTGAAGCAGCCTTTTGTGAAAAATACAGTCCCCATGTTTTATAAATATATGGGTTAATCACACAACTCAACTTCCATGAAAAGTGTTCACAAAGGTACTGACCTACAACCAGACACAAAATGAGAATAATTCAATATGGCTAAAAAGCTGTTTTAAAGGATGTCTGTTCTAAAATGGTTATACACGAGTCAATATGGAATGAATAAAAGAAATTCTGAATGACCACTAAAACAGAACTGATGAGAAAAGTGCAGCATTATTTTTTCCTGTGGAATAAGAGTAAATTATATATTACTTTGAAAATCCAGCACTTAAAAGAAATAGAATGTACTGAAAAATGTGATTATATGAGACTGTGGTACAAAACCAAGCAAATCCTTTGCGACCCCCCCCCCACAAAGAACTGGCTACAGATTTAAAAGACTTGGCTGATTTTCATTTGGGGCAGACATTTTTACACCTACCCTTTCCTGCAGAAAGTTAACATCAAGAATTTCATTATCTGTACTAGACAAAATGATGCTGATGCCAAGCCTTGTCTAGACCAGTTTTTTAATATGTATTATTTGACACAATGATTCAGAAAAGGTCAAATCTACATATTCTGACAAGCACAAGTTACCTAGCACAGTTAATTAGGGGATTTAGTTCATTTGTTTTTGGTACAATCAAAGTTTATACACAGCCATCAGCATTTTGTGCAAAGTCAAGTCCAATCTGCAATGCATTCCAACATTCAACATAGAGAGCAATAATGGTCAGTATATGTTTCTAGAGCTGTTGAGATTGGAGGAACCACGCAAGCCTGCTGGCATCTAAACAATCCACTTCTTGTGACTGTAAAATGGGGAAATGTAGGCAGCTAAACTGAGGCCAGGGTCCTATAAGATGGTTCGTATTAAATGAAACCACACAATAATTATATCATTTACTGCCTCAACTGGGTCATACCCAACTGAGACTATAAGCAATATCTGCCATAAAAATACTTGAACATGCATTTTTCATGTTATACCTAATGAGTTGTTTCATGCTCACATTAAGTGGCTCTACTCCACTAATCCTACTGGGGTGCAAGTTGTTAGATACATGTGATTCTTAAAGAGCTCTTTTTACATGCACAGTAGCAACTGCAGCTACTGTATTAGAATTGGAGTCCGTTTATGGCACAGTTATCCTCAGAGTTTTTTTTTTTTAAATTGGGATCTTCCTGAAAAAAGCACACAAAATATGCCATCATCCCATCCACTGTGTCCGAAGAAGCACGGCAAATACCCACCAGATTACTGTTATACAGGCACACAGATGAAAAAGCAGTTTCCTTTTCCTTTAAAGCAAGTTATGAAATACATACACCCTTATGAGTTACACCCTTTATGAACTGGCACCACTCCACTGACTTCCCTGGAGCTGCTGCTCGCCTATTCCTACGTAAGTGATGGCAGGTCTATACTAGCACTTAAGTCAATATACTTTACATTGCTCAGAATTTAAATGGGACCTGACTTCACTAATTTAGTAATTCAAATATATCAAGTCCTTAAAAGCAATCGGCTAGATTCTGGGCTTGTACTGCAATATACCTAAGGTAACTCTACTGAAGTCACTGAGGTATTAAACTACAGGTTGAACCTCTCTAGTCCAGAACTCTCTTATCTAACAACATCCATTGTCCAGAATGATTTTAGTTCGTTGGATGCCTGCTTATCATGGGTATGGCCAGATTTCCCTTTGCTCCATAAAGTTTGTTTACAGCCACCAGTCCTGGCTCTCAGTTTTCTGTGCTGTCATTCAGCTGTAATTCACCCCTAAATGTCTTCTAAGACTCCAGCAAGCAATGGAAGTATTAATAATGCTGCTAGGCAATATTGACCTCCCGTGGTTCAGCAAATTCTCTCATTCAGCATCAATCAGGTCTCAAGGGAGCTGGAACAGAGAGACTCAACCTGTAGTGTACGTAACAAACAGAATCAGGACAGTCTCAGAGGGGTAGCCGTGTTAGTCTGTAGCTTCACAAATAACAAGCAGTCCTGTAGCACATGACAGGCTAACAAATGTGTTAGCTCATGAACTCTCATGGATAAGACCCACTTCTTCAGCTTAATCTTAGTAAATCTCAATAAATTGGTTAGTCTTTCATGTGCTGTAGGACTGCTTGTTATTTGAGAATCCGGACAGGTAAGTTTAATCAAGGTCACTTTTGATTCTAAAACAGGATGCCTCTGAAAAGTCAAATTAACAAACAAAAGACTACATAATGCAGTGGCCTGAGTATACTTCCTAGCAAACTTCTACCCATCACAAAAACAGTCATATCTCACACCATAGGTGCTGATACCATGAGTGCTCCAGAATCAGAGCACCCACAGGGAAAAATTAGTGGGTTCTGAGTACCTACAATCAGCCTATCTCCTGCTATCTGCCCCCTTATCCCTGTATCTCTCACCCTCTCCTGTCCCCATGACCTTATCTCCCCTGCCCTCCCAGTGCTTCCAGAGTGCTGCAAACAGCTGATCTGCAACATTCAGAAAGCTCTGGGAGTCAGGGGGAGAAGCAGGGATGGGACACGCTCAGGGAAGAGGTGGTTTTTGTAGGGTACACTACAAGTTAAATATTCTATTATATTCTAAAAAGTCGTCCTTAGCAGTGAAGTACACTCACTAAGGCAAAATAAGAGTTCCAGAATTTGAAATGAGAAAGGTAACATAGTACCCCTCAGCATCTTCCAAAGTACTGGTTAGTTTTCTTCTTCAAGTGCACCTTATTTTGAGAGGTTCTGCATTTTCATCATTCTTTTTCTCTTCTTTACTCAGCAACAGCTGGAAGACCATCTGCTGTATTGAAATCTATGCTTCTCTTTTGTCCCACCAAATTACAGATAAAGATGCAGATTCACATGGTACCCGTGGCAGATTTGACACATGCCAAGCTGTCTGCCCATCTCCATCCACGTACCAGAAGTCATCTACCTTGGAGGTAAGGGTGGAATGGGACAGGGTGGGACAGAGCAGGGGTAGGACCCAGAGTGGGCTGATCACCCCCGAACTTCCTCTGTCAGGAACAGAGTTAGTGCCTATGTCTCACACCCTGATGGAAGACTGAGCCTTAGCATCTGGCTCCTGACAGGGATTCCTCTAAATAAGGGTTAGAATGTTGGGAAGATTCCTCTGTCACTTTACGTGATATGAATTTTCCTAGGCCAATACCTAGCCTCCTTACTCATATGAGTAGTCTCGTTTACTCCAACAGGGCAACTCACTAACACCACAAGGGACTTGGCCTTGTGAATAAAAGAAGGAAGTGGCCTTGCGAAGGACATCTTATATTAAATTATGTTAGCTCAGAACCTTTAACAGAACTATTATTTCACTTCAAAAGCAGGAGGGAAAAATGAGAATGAAGAAGCAGTGTTAAAAACCCCTCATGTTAAAACTTAGTATTTTATCTCCATGAGACTGCATAATGTGCTTGTAACTCAGGGTCACCCAGCATGGCTCTATCCCAGTCTAATAGCTGGACTGCAAGAGTTCATACAGCCTTTGTGCTAACAGAGCTTGGCTTTTTCACTTAGCAGCAAAAACTTACGCTTTTAGATCTAGAGAACCTGGGTTTGAACAGTGCTACAGACAGGACACCCGTGGCAGTGTTACAAACGGCTGAAATTAAAATCATCCTATCTAGTTTCTGGAAATTTCCCATACCTGCAGTTGAGGGGCACAATAATACTTCCGACAACAAACATGACGACAAACTTGACTGTGCCTCCTGCCCAAGATCCACAGATGCAGGGAATAAAGGTAACTGTAGAAGGCCAGAGTGACTTTCATACAGGGACACCGCACCAGCATTGCTCATCCACCAACTTCTTGGCCGTTTGTCTCCATTGACATACAAGCTGTCATTTGTACCTTGTATGTCACCAGAGAAAAGTATCAGGTGCAGTGTTTCTTCATACAAGAGTCTTCAACAGCATTTGAACAAACATAAAGAGAAAATGTGTGATCCATTAGCCCAGTGCAATACCTATGTATCAAATGATGCATGAAGACCGGAACTTTAATCTAGCTGAGTGTGCTAACTTGCAGAGTGTTACATAGAGGGCCTTCTGACAATTACATAAGCAAAACAGACCTGCTTTCCAGAGACAGCAGCTGAGACACACTTAGCATTTGGCTGACATGGTATCTCTAGAGGCAAACGTGTCCATTTTTAAATGCAGATTATAACTTTATGAATAAGGAAACACTTTGCTCGTCACGCCAAGACTGCATACAAAAAGGTCTCTAACGTATTAAGAGTCCTAAGGAATGTCTTAGATCACCTAATCTCTGTTAACGTAATTGACTTTTGGGCTGCTACAGTCAAGGATCTGACAGTGCTCCCATCATAAATACTTATTTTCAGGAGTCAGAACTATAATTCAGTATGCTTGCTTCAGGCTGAAATTTAGCCAATAAGGTCAATGCCAGGAACAGTTCTGCCAAGTTTAAGCAATAATGTCCTCAGCCCAAGCCCTCTGCCAAATAATGTGTGAATAGCCAGACGTCTACCATACTCTGACCCACGTGGTTTTTATTTTCATTGAATGAAGACACATGAATTACTAGTTAATTAGCATCAGTGCTTGTGGATACTTGAAGAATTATTTTAGAAGCAGCCAGTATTCAGAATACTGGTCACTACAGCATGATGGCTGAGGTTCAGTTCTTAGATCCAAACCTCATAGGGCTACTGTGCACCCTACGGAAAAGAGAAAAGGGATAATGGATCCCTGAGCCACAAAAGGCAAATTTTTGAAAATCTACTCATAGAAATACAGTTTCACCCCTGGAGTTTTAGAGACTATGTAAAACCATTTTGGTTTTGCATTTGTAGATTATTTTGTTACCACGACCACATCCATAGAATTACAGTTGTGTAACTGATAACTTCTTTAAATCCATATTGTCTCTTTTTTAAGTACAGGGGGAAATCAAAGATATACAAATACCTGCCAAAAGTGGCTAGTAAGCAAGAGATGGGGTCAGGGAGAAAACAGCCTAAGACTCCAGGGATAGAAGGCACAGCCACAGACAAACAGTGCATCTTCATTCCTTGGGTATGTCTATACTGCAAAGAGATGACCACATCTGGGGAGCTGACAGCTTCAGTGGGCCCCCCAGGCATGGTTTTTGCCTCCCCCTCCAGTCCTCCGAGCTACACGGAGACCTGGGCCCCTTTGAATTGCTAGGTCTTGGGACAACTGCCCCCCACCTCTGCCCATCAGCAGGCCTGCCTGCATTTGGACCACAACAGCTGATTTGGGCTTGCCAGACTCAAACTAATGAGTTATTTATTTGCAGTGTAGACATACAGGCTGAGGCTGGCGCCTGGGCTCTACCAACCTGCAAGGTAGGAAGGTTCCAGGACTTGGACTGGGTTTACCAACTTTCTAACTGCACAAACCTGAGCACATTTACCCTGCCTCCTGCTCTAAAGCCCTGCCCCTGCTCCCTCCATCACTGGCTCTCTTCCACCCTCACTCCCTTTCACCAGCCTGGAGCAGGGTATTGGGGGTGGGGTGAGGGCTCTGGCTGGGGGGTGCAGGCTCTGGAGTGGGGCCAGGTGTTTAGGAGCAGGCTCCGGATGTGCGGCAGTACTCATCTCAGGTGGCTCTTGGAAGCAGCTGACATGCCTGGCTCCTAGGCAGAAGGACCAGGGGTCTCTGTGCACTGTCCACTCTCACAGACAGTGTGCTTTTGCAGTTCCCACAGTCTATGGGTCCTGGCCCATGGGAGCTGTGGGGCTGGGGTTCAAGGCAGGGGTGGTAAGCAAAGCCCCCCCGGCCACCTCTAACACCTAGAAGCTGGACATGAAGCTGCTATACACAGCTAGGGCAGGCACAGAGCCTGTCTTCACCCCATGGCACCACAAAGCAGATTCTGAGCAGCCCAGACAGCACAACTGCCAGGATCCCTTTTCCCTGTTCTGGTCAAAAACCAGATGCCTGCCAAAGCTAGTTTGAGCAGCCAAAGCCCCATGAGCCCATCAGCTGGCACAGGCCAGACACGGGTGTCTAACTATAGTGTAGACATATCTCCACTGTCACAGCAATAATTGCATGATTCCACCCTGCAGTACTCACATGTTTCAGAGGAGGAAAGGCTGAGACTGTGGCAGGTGGTCTTGACTGGCTGGCACCACCTATAAGTTGGAAATCATGCAAGTTGGACAAAGGGCATAGGTGTGGGGGTACTGCAGCACCCCTAGTTTTGGGCATCCCAGCCCCACAGCTCTGACAACTGGGGTCTCAGCTGCCATCCTGGCTGACCTAGCCCGCACACAGGGGCTTGGCCACTGGTCAAACATTTTTGCCCCAAGTACAGGGTCCTGGATGTGGGATTCTGCCCCCCAGCTCTAGGGTGCACAGACAGTGGTGGGTGCTGTTCTGCTTTCCCACTGACAGAAAGACCAGCTATCCAAATAGTTGCCCTGACCCATTCTAGCGTTCCCTGAGTAATAAGGCACATATCACTCTCCAGGCTGTAGGATGCATTAAAGAGGATGTAAGTGAAGGCTCGGACCCCTGGAATGGGAGAACAAGATTTAGCTAGCCCTGCAAGAAATGTATTACAGTAGACTCTCCGAGTTACAAACTCACTGGTCAACCTCATGCCAAACTTGGAACCAGAAGTATGCAGGCATCAGCAGACCAAGAGAGAGAGAGAGAGAGTGTGTGTGTGTGTGAGACAGAGAGAGAGAGAGCAGATATAGCACAGTAAGTACTGTATTAAATGTAAAGTAAAAAGGGAATGTTTAAACAGGATTTGACAAGATAAAGAAACCTTCTGGGCTTGTTTCATTTAACTTAAGATTATTAACAGCAATGTTCTTTTTCACAGAAAGGTTTCAAAGCTTTATTAAATCTATGTTCAAATGTAAGCTTTCGAAAGAAAAAAGCGTAACATTTGTTCTGACGTATGAACATTTCAGAATTGTCAACAACCTTCATTCTCAAAGTGCTCAAAACTCTAAAGTTCTACTCTAATTGCTAGCTCATCCTCTCTTTCACTGGAAAGTTACATACATAAATAGGATCTCTTCCCCACCATTTAAATGTTCTAAATTACGGTTTGGAAACCTGGTATAGAGCATGCTAAGCTTACAACCAATCGCTTAAACTGGCTAAGAGTTCCTGGCTATCAGCTTGCCTTTCTCATCCAATTTCCATAGAAAATGAAAACACTAGAGAAAGGGGAAAAAAAGTTTCTCTAAACCCAGTTGGATGCTCATTTCCATAGCTATGAAAGCAGGAAACAGCTGAAATTATTAAGAGTCCTCACTCCGTTATTTTACTTTCGTTCCTTCCAAGTCGTGCATCCACAAGAACAGAAAGGCAGCCAATAGCAAGCACAAAAGGATCTCCAGCCCGTCAGATATTGGCCATTCACATTAAGTGGCAATAAATGAAGTAAAATAAATACAATAGCATTCAAAATTTAGGTGTCTGAATTCCGAGAACTTTTAGTATTTTGAATTTGGAAAAAGCTACTAGTGTACTTTCTTTACCTACCACACTCCAATTCCTCCTGCGCCTTGAAGAGGGGTAACTTGTTTTTTATTTGGAAGCTTAATTTATTAGTAAGCAGATTACTGAGTTTATAACCAAAATCTGCACAGCCCGCACTTTCTCCTGACAGAACAAGAAATCGGCCTGGCCAAGTCTCTGCATAAGAGCCAGAGGGAGGATGTAGCACTGCTTCTAGGAGCCACTTAAGGTAAGTGCTGCCTGGAGCCTGCACCCCTGAACTCCTCTCTCCCAAGCCTCAGGCCCAGCCATAATTCCCTTCCCATCTTGTGAATCCTTTGTTCCCAGCCCAAAGTGCCCTCCTACACAGGAAATCCCTCATCCACAGCCCTGCCCCAGAATCAACACCCCCAGCCAGAGCCCTCACTCCCTCCTACACTCCAAACCCCAATTTTTGCCCACCATACAATTTTCATAATGGATATGGCCCCCAAGCCAAGAAGTTTGCCCAGGACTGCAGTAGACATTTTTTTTTATCTTCGTTGCTCTCATAAACGTCCTGCCTCACTAACACAACCATAAATACAAAGGGTAGTGGCAACTACTGAATGTGCTATTGCATCCAAACCAACCTGGCAAAGAGGAAAAGTGACTTTTGGATTTTGGAACAACTGAGTGGAACTCAAAACTCAAAATTACCAAGAATTTTATGATGACACCAGTAATTGCTGTTAAAGAAAATCAAGTAGCTTCTTTGTGATACAATGTGTGTATATGACAGTAACATTTTGTAATCTGTGTTAAAGATTAAGTGTTTCTTCTGGAGCATATCCTGGAAAATTTAAGAAGCTCTACAACATTTTCTGTATAAGTCAAAGTAATTAACTTGCTAACATAGAGCTGATTGAAAACATATTGGACAGTACCTTATTTTCAGCCTAATTTTTTTCCCATTCTTTGAAACCACACACAAAGAGCGTTCCTTGCCCATTTGGGTAAGTATAACTCCCAGTTAATTTAAAACTCACACAAGTACTTTTAAAGGAGCACCTACCAGGCATTTTAATTTTATTACAGTACAAAGGAATATGAAAAAAGACAACCCTCCCCAGCCACCCAACAGCAACTCTGCATTTCTGTCACTGTTTCAAGAAAAGGAAAGACCTTCACCACAAAGGATCTGACCCTGAAATAGTTTACTCTGGGTATGCCTAAATCAGTTCTGATTTTTCTTCCACCATTTTGTTCCACCACTGTCAAAACCTACAGAACTAGAAGGTTCTGTAGTGAGGAGAGTGGTTCCCCTACTTTTTTCTTCCTGACACTGATTGTAATACCGTGTACTGCTACCTGGGGAGGAAGTTAAAGATGCTGGAATGTACTCCCCTAATCCGAATCTCTGCTGTGACATTAGCTTGCACTGCCAGTTGCTCACAGGAGTAGGCTTGGCCTTTCAAAAGGACAATTAAATGTGTTAATGTAAGAGAACGAATGCTCGGGAGTGCTTATAAGTTTGACTACATTTATGTATTCAGAACTATGTCAGGTAGCAGCAGGTACTAAGATCTGGAGTGTACATTCAATACGTAACACTAGGGATGTTAATATTTTACTGCTAAGCCTCATCCTGGTTATGGTTAACTGGATTGAACAAACCCACACCTACTGTGGACAGGGTCACTCCATCCTGGTTAAAGCAGAACCCATCAGTGGCAGTCCTGGGAGCTCCGCAGGCAGAGCACTCCAGCCTGGCCAGAGCAGCCTCCTGTCTATGGTAGCCCCAGAAGCACACATGCAGGGGTGTTTCAGCCAGGCAGAAGCTGTGCCTGTCCACACCAGGGGGCTACTCCATCCCCCTTGCACTGGAGCATCCTCCACTGCCATCTACCATCTAAACATAACTAATTAAACAATGTTTTGTACCCCTACTTAACACACATTTCTGTATTGAGAGTGAAGGAACCAGACTTAATTATGAGACATTTACATTGTCAAAAAAGCAGGGAACCAACAAAGAATTTCTTCTTCAATAGAGTATCTAACACAGGTCATATCAGGCAGAAGAATGGAACCATTCAACTGAGACTTTTTCCAGGGCTCTTAAACACCATAACATGCTGAAATAGCAAACGCATTATTTTCTCTAAAGTAAGAAGCATATATATATTGAATGCTTCAGATGAATTAACCTGTGATACAGAGGTTGGTGTGCCTACAGAGTATTACTGCTTAAGTAGATCAGACTGTCTTAAAAACCTTCGCCTCTACATTTCTAAGACGCTGCTGTCCCCCTTTACTGATTCTGCAAGTTGTTAAGTTCTTCTGAGAAAAGAGACTATCTTCAAGTCCCATTAACTTTAGCATAGAGTACCTTGTAGGAATGGGCTCTAGATGATTTCAATAGATTAGAGTAGGGGTGCTCAAAGTTGGCCCCTTCAGACGGGGAGGGCATGACATTTTGTAAGGCAGGTGGAGCACGATTGCCTGCTGAGTCTCAGGTTCATCCATCTCATTAAAAAGGTTGAATTGTGTTACTGGTTTTATTCATGCATACTCAACATTTCTACACTGATTAATAAAGCTTTTGCATTCTACATACTTTCTTACGCAAGCTGAAAGGGTTGTTGTGGTTTTTTTTTTCATATGAACATAACCGAAATTTCCAGTAGTTTGCATTACATTAGACAGATTGGGGTGCGAGGGGCTGCTAATTTGGGACAAGAAGCGGGGCCTGATGTAAAAAGTTTGCTCTCCCCTGGATTAGAGGGTTGGCAGTTACTCACGTTTGACTCCAGAAGTACACCAGGTGGGGGGGGGAAGATGACATCAACATTTTAAAAGATTGTTAAAAATAATGAAACCACTAAGCCAATGATGAGCATCCTGCAACCCGCACACAGCCCACCATGGTTCTGTATGTGGTCCATGATACATTTTGTTTACCGATGCCCATGCACAGGGTTGCCAGATTCCACTGGTTTCCCTCTGCAAAGCTTTTTTTTCTTATCAGTGTTATGAAAGTGACACACACATAAAGGAAGGCCGTGTGAAATGATGTGTGGGCTGACTGCACACAACATTGATTGTGAGAGTCATGCACTCCCTCTGCATCCAATCACAGCACTGCTACGGTCCTATAGGCACACTCTGCAAATTCTAGGTATGCAGGCTGTTATGAATAGGGGCTGCAAAGGAAAGCCTAAAAACGTACCTGGAGAGCTAGGAAAGAGTTAAACTAACCTGCCTCTGAGGGAGGAGGCTTGCAGAAAAGTGACAAAGAGCCAAGAGGAGCGAAAACAAAAATTGAAACCTGAAACAAAACCACAGCATCATCTCTCCTTTGTTAGAAATCAGAGGCAATGTCTACATTACAGCAATTTGTTGACAGAAGATATCTTCCAACCAAATTTCTGTTGACAGCTCACAGACAAACTGCCAGGCGGATCGAAACAGCCATCTGCTCTGTTGACAGAGAGCGCCTGGATTGCCCAGCTGCTATCTCGAGAAAACGACCAACCAGAAGCACAGTAGACAGGCCTATCCGGTGTCCCGGAAGCTCTGTCTGTCGATAGAGGGCCCCCTGGAACATCCAGACTGGCTTTCTGTTGACAGAATCTGTCAACAGAGGCGTTCTGCTTCACAGGGAAGTGGCAGAACACTGTCAACAGAAGTGCCACATTCTGTTGATTTACTGTTGACAGAACACCTTGAGAACATGGACGCTCTGTGGGTTTTGTTGGCAAAACGCCAGTTTTATTGACGACTCTCTCTATTGTAGACATAGTTTTATTGTAGGCATCCTTCAGTTTGCATAGACTATGGATCGCGCCCTTTATAGTTTCAATTGAGGACTTCATTTACAGTGTCTATTGTTACAATGAAGACCCACACGAGAGTGACAGTCCTTGCTGCATCTCTTGCAGATGTGGCAGGTGTCTGGCAAGTCCTTAGTGTGCTTTCTGTGCACTCGCTTCTCCTCTGCTAGCTGTCTGCACTCGTTCTCTACGCCAATCGAGCAAGAGCTTATAACCAGTATCTGTTGCCTCCCGTGTTGATGCAACGCTGTTCAGCGATGCCGGAGTACCTCTCCGGACACGAGCCTGGGCACTTATTATGGAGACTCTGGGCTGCCAGACACCAGTGTCCCCCTCTCGGCTTTACTGATATAGTCCAAAGGAGAGGATAACCTCCACGTCTGGTACCAGCTCAGCTGCAGGAGTTGCCAGGACAGTGCCAGAAGTTGACACCGAACCGCCTTCGGACTCCACTCCAGATTTTCTGTCAGGGTTTACTCCCTTAGCCTTGCTCCTTCCCAGGATAACCCACAAGGCAGTGGGGTGTGGAGAATGTGGTTAAGGATAGTCAGAGACAGAGAAAAGAGGGGTCTTTCTCCAGGAACAGAGGGAAGAAATGAGCTCTTCCAGAACAGATGCCCAGAGCTCATTAGAATTTGGAAGTGGGAAAAAGTTTAAGTAGTCACATAAGATTTATTGTTTTCATTGTTTGGGGGTATTTGTTCCTTTTCTTCTCTCCTGAAACCAAAAATCTGGCCCTGGGAAAAATCCCTGTGTTTTGCTTTAATGCATGGTTTTTTAAGCCACATATAATGCTTGCAAAAATAGTCTTGTTTTAATAATAAAAGTTGTTTTTTTCTTTGTTAACATGTACTGGTTTATCCTTTGTGTCCTACAGAGGCTTAAAACTGCACGCCTGGCTGCAGGCATGTTACCAGACAGCTCACACTGCTCCCTGCACAGTGGTGGTGGTGGTGTTTGTTTGTTTGTTTGGGTGGGAGGGTGGAATGCTCTTGTTTACTCTTTCCAACTCCTTGGGAAAAGGAGATTTTGTCCTCAGGGAAGAGATTCCAATTAATATTTTTTCCCGGCAAAGGGGGGTTTTGTACATTTGGTGTTGGCAGCTACTGACTGATTTCAGGGAAAACTGAAATCAGGAAAACTTTTCTGTCTCTGGGATGTGCAGAGAGAAGGCCTAGCAGTGTTTTATTTGACTAGCCAGCACCTCCTAGTCAAATTGCCAGGATGGGGAAATCAGTCATGACACAAGCAGTTAGCAAAACTACCCTATCCCAAGAGACTGTCTTGGTTTCGACAACCCTGTGGCCCACTGAGATGATAGCCCACTCACTAGCCTGCATTGCCCATTGCTGCACTAAAGCTATAAAGTGAAACTATGTTCTTAATTCAAAAGGAAGAGTTTGCTTCACCTCTCTGAAGCACATACTGACTAGCATTTCAGGCACCAGCACATACCTACATGCCAGGGAGCAGGTTGTATTGCAACTACTACTTCAGATTTAACATTTGGAAAAAATCTATCCTTCAAAAGAGCAAATTTCCCTATGTGCTAAAATCTACCGGAAATCTGGCTATAAATGGGAGTTACTGAAAGTGTTAAACTCTTTTGAAAAAATGGTTCAGAATCTTTGTTTCTAACCTGCAAAATGAACTTCACAGTAATCGCTTTTGTGTATTTTGTACAAAATGTGTGTCTCGCTGCATAATAATCAGAACTGCTTAAAATATTTATGCGACACCCTAAGGAATATCAGATGTTTCTTGGCTAGCCAAGTCCAATCATATACTAAAATCAACTACTTTAACAAAAAGTAACCTCCCTCACAATATCACTTAAATGCACGAAAGAAGTATATAAGCAACTGTTCTCCCAACAACAATTTATAAGCCATGTATTTTGCATAGGATGTGTAGCACTGAACATACCAGCACTACAGGAAACTAAAAATAAATGTGTGCAGTATTTGAATATTAGTTTTTTCCACAAAAGTTTTGCCTCTATGAATCAACTATGAGCCAAACACTTAAAATTAAGAAAGTAAAGAAAAAATCAAGGTCTGGTCTTCTGATGCTATTTCCACCATCCCTGGACACAAGTGTTGAGACAGGTCTAGACTCCTTTGACTGAGACACTCTTGGTCAAGGACTAAGGCAGCTGGTTCACATCTCCTAATCCTGGGTTTGACTGGAGCTGGTTCATCTTTCAGCAAAGCTCCCAGAGCTGCTAACTCCCATAGACCTAAACAAGTGTTAGTAAGGATGGAAACTCTTTAGAAAATTTTGCTCTTGTATGCAGGGTCCTTCAGGCAGGAATTAGAATGCATTGTTCCTGAATTAAGGGTTGCTTCCTGGATTCAGATACCAGTTGATAGATCATATTGCTGCACATGCCTTAGTAACTGGGCCATAACCGCCCCCTGAACGTAGCTGGTATTTTCTTCCCCACATACCACTGCTTCTCTTTAAAGAAAAAAAGAGCTGGGATAATGCAAATATAATACTTTAAATAAAAGTTGTTTTGAATTTGCCAGCTAGCAAGGTGCTAATTTCATACAGTGGATACTAACGTATAGTCACTACGTAGGACTCAAAGTGTCATTTTAATTGTCTTCATCTTCTTGCTTGTCATGTTCATTTAGTCCAAACTCTGTGCTTTCGAAGATTTTATGTAAACAGTCATGGACTTGGATATCAATGACATAATTGTTCCAAGTCAACCACAATAAAACTTCATATTTAACAAGGGAACAGACCAGAGGTCTTAACAACTGTCCAGCTAAGACCAAAAACACACAAAAAATCCTATGAATGCACCAAGCCTTTTTACTCTTATTATTTTTTTAAAAAAATCAGTACTAATGATGGATTATTTACAATTATAAATAAATATCAAAATTATGGCCTCCCTTCAGAAGGATGCTTATGCACCCAACAACTATAGCTGTAGTCTATACTGATTTGTGAGTAGATTCAGACTATACTGATGTATTTGCATTCCACAGGTATACACACAATGGCTGTTTCTACACATGCCACTTTCTCTGAACACATCAGATAGTTTAGCTATGCAGCATCTGTAAGCATGTGATTAGTAATGTGATATTCTCACACACACATTGGCTATTTCTACACATGCCACTTTCAGGTTTTATACTAATAAAACCACCCAAAATATGCTAATGAGACATGGATGTAAATACCCTGTGCTTCATTAGCATAAGGTCACATGATTTGGAGTCCAGAAGAAGCTGTTCCAGACTCCAAAATTATGTGTAAAAGCAAGGCCCCAGGAAAATTTTCGGGAAGAAGGCGCCTCCGGAAGGAGGACTCCTTCCTGAAGATCCCCCGGGGCCTTGCTTCTACACGTATTTTTGGAGTCTGGAATAGCTTCTTCCAGACTCCAAATCATGTGACTTTATGCTAACAAGGCACAGGAAATTTACATCCATGCCTCATTAGCATATTTTGGGCCGTTTTATAAGTATGCCATAGAAACAGCCAATGTGTGTGTGAGAATATCACATTACTAATCACATGCTTACAGATGCTGCATAGCTACACTATCTGATGTGTTCACACAGAATTTCAGAGAGGCTGAAACCTAAGCAGTTGCTCATCAGTGCTAAATACAACTCAAGAATACATTTAGGAAGCAGTCATGAGATACTATTGCAGCTTTAAGCAACAAGCTCATCTATCAAAGTGGTGAAGGTGCTCTAGCATGGGGTTCAATGCAGGCTGCACAAACCTATCCAGAACCCTGGGTAATTAACCCATGCTGCTGCAACTTCACTGCTCCGGTACCACAAATAGCTAGATTAAAGCCAATTTTATTATGCCTACATGAGCTGCAAGCACGCTGGAGTGTAGGCATCCACCCAAAGATCATTCCCCAGAGAACCAGACAATGTACAAATAAAGAATGAAAGGATGGTCCAGTATTACACCCACCTATGAATATCGCCAACAGCTTTTATGATTTAAGAGTTTAGGTTCCTTTCCTTTTCTTTCCCCTATTTTCTCAAACAACTGAAGAAAGCTGACTGACTAAATAGAAAAGGGAGACTTACTGTACCAAGAGTGCCAAACTTCTCTACTTGAAATACTAGTAAATGTTTTTTAGAAATTTAAGTTTTTAAGTTGATGCAGTCTAGTCTCCTAAAAAGCATACACAACAGTATTCCAGTAGCCTTGAGTGCACAATCAACAAAGAATTGCATGTTCATTAATTAATCTAGTGTCATTAAGTGACAGATGGAATGTTGGCTCCATGTCAAGGCTGGCTTCCAGTCTTTCCCAAGATTTTACCTCTTTGATATTTAACAAAAACCAACCAGTGTTAGAAGACGAAATTCTTTCCATTGACTTAACTGGACTTTGGATCAGATCCTATCTACTGACGGAAGTGTTTGTTTTAAGCAAAGCCAGGTCTTAATTACCAAACCAAGAAACAAAACAAAAAACAAAAGTTTGTTTGGTATGTTGTGTCCTCACACTGCAGGAGGCAGCTGCTCCCTAAACAAATGTGCTGAATTTCTTGTAAATTGTTAGCAGGATTGCTTTTTTGGCAGATAGTTTGAAATTGACATGAGCTGCACAAGCGAGCAAGTCTATTCAGCTCCTGCCTTTTCGACTATTTACTATATTGATAAAGAGCTTCTTTGTCCTTGAGCAATTTCTTTAAGAGGCCAGCTGTTTAAACAAGATCAGTCAAACAGAACAGGAGAATTCTTACAAAAAGTCCTTCTCCCAACTCCTTACAGCTAATTTATCAATGAAGTCAAGGACTGAGATTTCCAGTAATGAACCATCCTGAGGTCAGCATTTACCTGAGAAAAGAGGAACTGAAGCTGTAGCAGAGCTGAGGACACACAATGCTTCTTCCTGTTATTATGGCTCCCATTATCAAAAGAGCTCAGCACCCAAAATATAGGACTGCATTTCACAATTGTTCCATGCTCCTAAATAAGCAACTAAGTGGCAAAATTCTGAGCTCTTTTGAAATATCCAGCCAGCAATTTCACAGTGGGAGCTGCTGAGCTCTTAACAGTTTTGAACATCTGGCCCCAGCTGTTGGTGTTAAGCACCTGAAATTCTGGCCTTGGGCTCTTTAGAAAGTCTGGCTTTAACTATTTAAACGTACTATCAAAACAAAAAGCAGTCAAGTTGCACTTTAAAGACTAGCAAAATAGTTTATTAGGTGAGCTTTCGTGGGACAGACCCACTTCTTCAGACCATAGCCAGATAACTATTTTGCTAGTCTTTAAAGTGCTACTTGACTGCTTTTTGTTTTGATAGAGTATGGACTAGCACGGCTTCCTCTCTGTTACTATTTAAACATAGGCTGAAAGAAGTTGATCTTCACAACCACAAAGGATAGGAATACTTCCTTCTGAAGAGATCCTATATTCTGTACAAATGGATATTTCAAGTCCTTATTTAGCATCAGTGAGAAACTTCCTCCATTCCAGTTTTGGAGATCTAACACTCTCTATTTAGAATCCATTCCACTCTCCAGACTCTTGTAATGGAAGTCAGCACAGAAAAGTAACAGGATACCTGCCTCAGCTCTACAACCTTGCGTCTTACTCACCTTATGATAGTGATTGAGATACTTTTTAGTAAGTTCATGTGCCTACTTCTGATGTCATTTACACTATTATAAATGAGGACTGAAAGTAAATAAAGTTAAACTGAAGTAAAATGGGTATATGTTCACAAGTCAGCTCAGTAACTAACAATTTGTTGTAATACGAGTTCTAAATTAACTCACGCTATGGAACAAAGACTAGTCAGTTTTTGCATTTCATTAGATGGCACCTGATGGAAGTGTTTTTATTAGTGGAATTTGACTTTCCCTGTGTGTGGGCATATGTTGGCTTCCACTCCAATCCATGGCAGCAGGATGGGCCTATAGAATTTGATTCTGTACCAGCTGGAAGCCATTCGAAACATTTCCAATAACTTCAGTGACTGCTGAACTTAGTCTATAAGGAGGAACTAAGCTTCAAGGTTAGCTGTGCTTTCTCTGCTCACACTAACTACAAAGATAAGAATTCATGTCAGATTTTAAATGCAACAGTAATGTCAAAAGAATGAAATAAGCATTGCTGTCAAATAAAAATATCACACTGCATTCTTTAATGCTCATCCTCCCCATAAGATCCTTCAGCTCGTCAAAACATGATCTTTCAAACCACATGTCCCCATTTGCAAGAAAAATCCACTTCAAAATGCTTCCGGGGAAAAAAAAATCAAGTTGTGTTAAGAACATCCTGATGGTTCAAAAGAGGAAATATACCAATTTTTGTTCACAGTACACATAGGCTACGTACACGTGCACACTACATCGAAATAGCGACATCGAAATAGTCTATTTTGATGAATAACGTCTACACGTCCTCCAGGGCTGGCAACGTCGACGTTCAACTTCGACGTTGGGCAGCATCACATCGAAATAGGAGCTGCGAGGGAACGTCTACACGCCAAAGTAGCACACATCGAAATAAGGGTGCCAGGAACAGCTGCAGACAGGGTCACAGGGTGGACTCAACAGCAAGCCGCTCCCTTAAAGGGCCCCTCCCAGACACAGTTGCACTAAACAACACAAGATCCACAGAGCCGACAACTGGTTGCAGACCCTGTGCATGCAGCATGGATCCCCAGCTGCAGCAGCAGCAGCCAGAAGCCCTGGGCTAAGGGCTGCTGCACACGGTGACCATAGAGCCCTGCAAGGGCTGGAGAGAGAACGTCTCTCAACCCCTCAGCTGATGGCCGCCATGGCGGACCCCGCTATTTCGATGTTGCAGGACGCGGATCGTCTACACGTGCCCTACTTCGACATTCAGCTTCGAAGTAGGGCGCTATTCCCATCCCCTCATGGGGTTAGCGACTTCGACGTCTCACTGCCTAACATCGATTTCAACTTCAAAATAGCGCCCAACATGTGTAGCCGTGACGGGCGCTATTTCAAAGTTGGCGCCGCTACTTCGAAATAGTGTGCACGTGTAGACACGGCCATAATAACATTTCAGTTTAAAGTCCCTAACCAAAGCAGAGTTTTATTTTGCTGTTTTAAACTACTTGGGAAATCAGCCTGAAATTACTCTGTGCTTCATCACAAAGATGATCACAACTTACAGTAAATTATACAGAATTATGCACTGCACTTTTAATTTTGGTCTGCACAGTAAAGGATGAAATGGCCAAATATTTTCAGTATAAGGTTTTTGAACATTTGTCAGCCTGTAAGTTTCCACTCCCACAATACTTGTTTAAAACCAACAAACCAACATAAAGGCATACACATACAAGAACAGTACAGGAATGTAGAGAAGACAGGATGTTTTCAGAAGAGTCAAAATGTAGAGAAGTAGAATACTAGAACTGGAAGGAACCTTGAGGGGTCATTGAGTCCAGTCCTCTATACTCACAGCAGGACAGAGTACCATCTAGAACATCACTGACAGATCTTTATCTAACCTGCTCTTAAGTATTTCCAACAGTGGAAATTCCACAACCTCTCTAGGCAATTTATTCCGGTGTTTACCCACCCTGGCAGGTAAGAAGTTTTTCTCAATCTCCAACCTCAGCCGCCCTTGCGGCAGTTTAAGCCCATTACTTCCTGTCCTAAGATGCTGTATGACTAAACCACAGTGTACTGCAAGTGCAGTAAATTCTATCTGCTGGAACTCTCAAATAAGTGGCTTTTTAACTGTTAAGTCAATTTTAGTTATGTTTTCCATATGGACAGTATAGTGAAAGTAAATACAAATAAATACAGCAAATACAGTATAAGTTTACACTATATAATACTACTGTTGTTGGTAAATAAAGTACTCTGCCAACATTTCTGTTTGTTTCTTAATATCTAATCTTGTTTTTCTTTAGTGTTATGTATTGCTAGATATACCTCTCTATTATGCAGAATATTTGAATATCTGGCAACTACCCATACCCGGGGCTTCCGGATATGAAAGAGCTTATTGTAATTACTGAAAACTGTGGGGTAGTTATTTATCGGTGGGAAGTGACATGGTTTGTAGTAGATTATGCTTTTTAGAAGCATAATTTTATATGGGCCAGATTAAGGTAGCCGTACTCATTCTGAGTAGTATTCTACTCCCAGAATAGTCAAGGACTACTCATCTACTCATTGAATAGGTTGCTCCAGAATTTATCCGTCAGAGACTAAATGCTACGTCCAATGAAACTATTAATCTAACTATTCGCTAAAGATCTCCTACACAAACAGCTACAAAACACTCCCAATAGAAAATGTCACAAAACACTCCCAATAGACAATGTCACAAAACAAGATATTTTTATGCTGCAGAAAAGTCAAGACACAGTTTAAAGTGAAAAGGGAACCATTTCTTCCTCATCTCTTCAGTTCAAGTCACTCTCTGAAACATAATTCTGAGGAGCCCTTTATTTTTGCATTTAAAAATAATTTAAAATTAAAAACTACAAATCCCCTAACAATGCCCATACTATCTTTTGTGATAATTAACGAATTCAAGCACTGGGTAAAGCAGATTTTAAAAGTGTGAGAAACAGTTTCGTAACCAATGACATCATATTATAGCTTACATTGGTTAACACACATTAACAGAACAATTCACTCAATAAAGTGATTGGTCCCTCAATGCCAACAGTGCAGTGACTATTTTGTTTTTACATGAGCAATTAAATTGAACAGAGAATAGAAAAAAATTAAAGCACTTAAGACATGATCAAATCATGACATTTCCAAATATTTTAATCACTTCAAATAAATACCTCGTATGAGACACATGCAGCCAGTTTAGACCCTAAGCCTTCCAGCAGCTTGCAGAGTCTCATTAATTTAAAATGGAAAACAACCTGGGCAAGATACCTGTGCACAGCAGCTTGCAAGAAGTGGGTCTTGATCATAAATAGGCTGATTTTGTCACCTTTACTCACATGGAGTTGGAATTTGCTCAGTCAGTAGTTCCGCTGATGTCTGCTTTGCAGTAGTCTGGTCGGGGCAGATTTTTGCCACATTTACTCAACCTCACACATGGAAGTTTCACAATGTAATCAATGAAACTAGTTTCACACAGATGTGTTATTCAACATGAAGAAGAGTGGCAAAATCTCATCTTGGTCTATAAATTTCAGATAATTTGAGATTTCCAGTGCTAACTAGCTTACATCAAATCATTTACGTGGGAAATTAACACACTCCATCCTCATAGCTAAATTCTACGAAGGGCATGCAAATGTGTCAAAATAATTTTCCCGGTGAAGCCTTTTAAAATTAATCCAATAATATTTAGAATAAAAGAGTAACTAGAATTGTGAGACAGAAGCAGCTTTTCTGATCAGTACTTCAAGAGCTGCAGCATTTTATTTACTGTTATCTTCAGAAACACACCTTTAACTCCTGTAAACCCACACCAGTCAGCTGTCTTTCTGCATGTTTGAATCTAGTTCAGGGTCAGAGACTGCAGACACTTCTGCAATACGCATGAGACCAGACCACATTGACTTCAGCAGCTCTACTCACAGAAATAGGGATTATTCACAGAAGTAATTCTTGCTGGGCAATCTAGTGGTTAGAGCAGCGGCCAGCAATTTAGGAGCTACAAATACAATTTTCTACTCTTCCAATTTACCAGTGCGATCTTGGGTAAGACATCTGTGGAGTGGGACCCAAAAGACTAAAAGATACCTAGGTACATAACCATCAGACTTAGTGACCTAAAGGTCAGTTTTAGACAACACTATTGTCCATAAAATTCCTGTTGAATGGGTTCTGTCAAATGACAAGATATATTTACTAGGTATGACACAACAAGAAATGTCTTGACCTCTAAAACTATGGTTTCACCACAGGGCTAAGTTAGATACTGACTTGAACTTTGCAAAGTATTATATACCCAATTAGGACAACTGGTCTTTACGTACTTTTAAAAAATGGTAATCAAATCTTAATTTTCTGAAGGGGAAGAGTTTTTGTTTTGTTAGCTAGAGCTAACCCACAGTGGTGTTCTTGTACTTTAGCCGCAATGCAGCATGCAGTTCTGGTCTTTGTTAACTGTCTTTTTACTACTCCTCATGAAAATTTATAATTCTGTTTTAATGAAACAGTCGCCTTTCTAAGCAAGACTATGTAGTCTGATTTGAAAATAATAAAGTGAGATAGTATTTGGCAGCCACTTATCCTCACTTTTATTACAAATAATTTCTAGTACAGTAATACTGATGCTTTGAAAATTTCATATGCCAGCTGTGTGTGTTATATACTCTAAATTCTGTACTATTCCACAAAATACCAGCAACCTTGAAATTAAGCTCAAGACTGATAAAGCACAAAAGAGACGTGGCAGGTTCTATTTCTCACGTAAAGGCAAAACAAACTTAACAGAAGATAAGGAAATATGCACAAAATCACTTAGGAAAATCACTAACGGCTAGAATTGGAGTCTGCAGCTAACAAACCTTACTATGTGTCTGGGATCAAGAAACTCAAGAAGCAGCTTCCAAGTCAGCAGTCTCTTATATCTGAGTACAGACTGTCTTAATATTTTTGTTAGCCAGAATCCACTTTTAAAAAGTGACAATTTCCAGAAAACAAATACCTGGTTTCTATTAGCATTGTTCAAAACTAACAGCTCATTCCCACTTCACAGGGGTAACCCTCTTCCTACCGTATTAGTTAAGTATTCTGTTAGCTGGTAGAGTGTTGTACTATGATCTGTATGGGTTAAATCAAGATCCTTCCTCCAACACCCACACTGAAACACTTCTCTCAGTTAATACATAAGATGCATTCGAGAGTTGAAAAGCTGCTTTCATATGAAGTGTAGTTGAAATGGAATGAAATGCAAGGGGTTTACTGTAAGTTGACACACTGTGGTCTAACATAAAAACAGCAGAGCATGCGCACACACAGCCTCTGACAGACTGCAATAAATTGTGCACAGAACAGCTTTGTAGAAAATCACTGACGGGACTAAAGCCAGAATCGCAAGCTAACCAGGCCAGCGCTGTCCATATAAGGAAGCTAGAGATGAGCAGTTTCACACGTCTACAAAGTCTGGTATACTTTAACACAAGATTTTATTACATTAGTTATTACTCAAGCTCCCAGCAGCCTTACCTAATACTGTCTAATCAAATGTGGGTGAGATTTACAAGATTAATTCCCCAAAGAGTTCTCTTCTTCACACTGAGAAAATTAACCCAGACATTAAAATAACCTTATTATTGCTTGGCAATTGTTAAGATTCTAAGCTATTTTATCACCACATCAAATCCATCCAGCAGGATAATTTGCTTTTCCCCTGCAAGATTCAGTGAAATATGTGCAGTAGGTTCAAAACAACAGCAGAACAGGGACAAGTGGCTTCTGGAAAGCACGGATGGTATTTTTAGAAATGGGTATCTGACCTCTCTTTCAACTGGTTTGGCACATACCTTCTTTTGTTACTGTTTTGCACACTAAAGACTGAATTTCTTGCTACCATCTAGCTTCTTGGAAAAGTAAAAATTCAAGCATTAGAAAATGAGCAAGCTTTGGAACAAAAGGGCTAAGCTCTCCCATGCATCCTGCTCTGAGAAAACTCTTCACTGGAAATAAGTTTGGGTCACCCATGAGTGACACCAACAGCTCTCTAATCGGCTAGCAAATATATGGCCCACCAACACCTTGTCATCAGTGTTAGACTATTCATGTTGCTGCCACCACAGAGGACTGGCTCCTTAACAGGGATGGAGGAAGACAAGGCAAAATCTCCTCCTCCATAGTGGGAAAGAACGTTAGCATCTAAGCCAATGTAAGTCTAGATTCCTGTGGTTTGCCTTACTGTTTGCCAAATACAGCATACCAGCTACCTAGTCAACAGCTTGAAGATCTTTATACAGTTCCTCCCCAGCGGGAATTTCATGATCAGTAGCTATCCAGGCACTATGAAGAAAGAGCTACTCTCCTTCCCCAGCTCACTCCCAATAAAACTGTTTCAGAGGTGTAAATACATTTCAGAGGTTTAAATCAATACAATAAGAAGATCCCTTGTTTCGGCATCTAGCATTGTTCACTGCTGGGAACCAAGATACTGGGCTCAGTGGATCTTTGGTCTGACCTAGTATGGCCACTCTTATGTTCTCAGAAAGCGGTCAGGTAGGGCAAGTAGCCCAAGAGCCTGAAAGAAGCAAAGTGTGTCCTTCAGAGGGAGGCTGCCCAGGGGAAATGGTCTCAGTGGGATCGTCCTGTTAGTCTGTCGCTTCACAAATAGCGAGCTGGCCTTCAGCACCTGAGAGGCTCATCCTGGCTCAGGGCAGGCGCTTTTGTGGGCACGGGTTAGGGTGTGGTTTAGGTCTGTGTTAGTTTGGAGCAATGCCAAGGTCTGGGAAAATAATGGAAGGGATCCTCAAGGAATCCATTTTGGAGCACTTGGAAGAAGGGAAAGTGATCAAAAGTAGTGAACATGGATCCACCAAGGGCAAGTCCTGCCTAACCAATCTGATTAGTGTCTATGATGAGGTAAGTGGCTCTGTGGACATGGGGAAGTTAGTGGATGTGATATACCTTGACTTCAGTAAAGCTTTTGATACAGTCTCCCACAACATTCTTGCCCATCAGTTAAGGAACTATGGATTGGATACAGGGACTATAAGATGGATAGAAAGCTGGCTAGACAGTTGGGACCAAAGGGTAGTGGTCAATGGCTCAATATCTGGATGGTGGTCAGTTTCAAGTGGAGTGCCCCAAGGCTCAGTTCTGTGGCCAGTGTTGTTCAACGTCTTTATTAATGACCTGGATGAGGGACTGGATTGCACCCTCAACAACTGTGCAGATGACACCATGCTAGGCGGAGAGGCAGATACATTGGAGCATAGAGATAGGATCCAAAGGGACCTAAATAAATTGGAGGATTGGGCCAAAAGAAATCTGATGAGGTTCAACAAGGAGAAGTGTAGAGTTCTACACTTGGGACAGAAGAATCACAAGCATTGTTAAAGGCTGGGGACCGACTGGCTAAACAGCAGTACAGCAGAAAGTGACCTAGGGATTATAGTGGCTGAGAGGCTGGATATGAGCAAATAGTGTGCCCTTGTAGCCAAGAAGGCCAAGGACATACTGGGGGTGCATCAGGACAAGCATTTCAAGATGATCTAGAGAGGTTGTTGTTCCCCTATATTCTGCACTGGAAAGGCCACATCTGGAGTACCACATCCAGTTTTGGGGCCCCCAGTATAGAAAGGATGTGGATGGGCTGGAGCAGGTTCAGCAGAGGGCAACAAAAGTGATTAAGGGGCTGGAGCACATGACCTATGAGGAGAGGCTAAGGGATTTGGGCTCATTTAGTTTGCAAAAGAAAAGACGGAGGGGTGATTTAATAGCAGCCTTCAACCTCCTGAAAGGGTGCTCTAAAAAGGATAGAGAGAAACTGTTCTCAGTGGTGTCAGATGGCAGAACAAGGAGCAATGGTCTGAAATTACAGAGGGAGAGGAGTAAGTTGGATATTAGAAAAAACTACTTCACTGGGAGGGCGGTGAAGCATTGGAATGCATTGCCTAGGGAGGTGGCGGATTCTCCGTCCCTGGAGGTTTGTAAGTCCCAGCTTGACATGGCCCTGGCTAGGATGACTTAGTTGGGGTTGATCCTGCTTGGAGCAGAGCGCTGGACTCGAAGACCTCCTGAGGTCCCTTCCAGCTCTGCGATGCTCTGGTTCCATGAAATGTCTCCCCCACGAACGCTCCGGCCCTGACGACGGGGTGAGCCCCCCAGGAGCTGCGGATCGGCTTGTCAGCCGCACGGGGGAGTCGGCAGGTGCCACGAGTCCGGAGCAGCTCACCAGCCCGGAGCCCGAGCGGGCGGTGCTTTGGAGCGGCTCCGCGGAGCGGGGCTCAGCGCCAGCGGGGGGAGCCCCAGCGGGTGTTTTAAACCCTCGCCCGCCCCCCCCCCCCATCGCTACGGAGCAGCACAAAGAAGCGGGGGGGAGGGCGCGAACTTTCCAGGCTCGCTCCCCACTGGAGCGTCCGCGTCCGGCTGAAAGAGCCCTGAGCGCAGCGATCGCCCCCGCACCGCCCCGCGCCGGGGGAACCTGCAGCAGCCCAGCCGGGCGGGCAGCTAGCTCAGCAATGAACCAGCGCCCAGCGCGCCAGCCCCGCGCGAGCCCGGGCTGGAGTATCCAACACCGCCCGCCCCCGCTCGCGCGCGCCTCACCTGCCGGGATGGGGGGCCCCGCTGCCCGGCTGAGCGGCGGCGCCAGCAGCAGGGCCACAGTCAGCGGGAAGAGCAGGGGAGGGGGCCGCCTGCTGCCGCTCCGCGCCATCTTCGCCCCTCCAGTGGGACGCGCCTGCTGCAGCCGCTCCCGTGTGCCCCGCCGCAGCCGGTCACTCCCCCCGCGCTGCAGGAGGCGCCGTCGGGGAGGGGCGGAGCGGGGGGAGGGGGCGGTGAAGCCCCTCGTTAGCTCCCGGCGCCGCCTGGCTCCGCCCCGCTCGGGGCAATGGGAGGCGCCGGGCAGAGCCCCGCCGGGGGAGCGGGCCGGGACAGGCCTGCAGCATCCCTGCTCCGCGCTGCCCCTGGATCCCAGCCGTCGCCGCACGTGCCCGCACGCCAAGCTAGGCCGCTGCCCCCGCCGCAGCCTCGGCCAGCGAACCCGGGAGCCGATGGGGAGACGATGGGCCAAAGCCTTTACGGAGCCCGGATGGGAAGGGGAGCAGGAGCGGGAGGACATGATCCCTTGGAGTCCCCAGCTAGGCAGGGTCTACCTGCAGGAGTGGCTGCTGCCAGGGTGCTGTCACCTTATGCATAGCACTTTGGTGGCAGTAGCGATCTCAGTGCAGCTGCCTCTTGGGGGCAGGGGAAAAGTTGCATGTCAGAATGGGTTGTCTTCCTGTCCAGCTCCACTTACCTCTTAGAGCAGGGGGCTGCAACCTGCGGCTCTTTAAGGGCTTCTTTGCGCAAAGTTTTTTTTTTTTTTAAAAAAAAAAAGCTCCTGCTCGTTTTCAATAAACTGACCATTTTTCAGTAAGCGTGTATCACATTACCAATTGTTGTGTGCACGCTTGTTTCAAAATAGGGGTTACAAAAATATGGTTTGACGTTATTCACTTGCAGTGTGGTTCTTGAATGATTGACTTTTATACGGAATTTTAAAAAAGGGCTTTTATGGCTATTTTGGTTGCCCACTCCTTCCTTACAGGAACAATATCTGCATCTGAAGGGATGTCTGTGTAACTCCAATATTATACTTATAGAACACCACTGGCTTACAGGTTTTGGGTTTTGTCTTGTTTCCGTAAAGCAGTACTGTCTCTCTAGGGCAGTGAAACAAGCAGTGTTCGCTTCCCTTTTGTTATATATCCCTTTAAAGACAACAGGGTGCTGATGCAATCATACCTCTACGATTTTTCTCCTGACATATCTAAATAAAAAATACTTCCACAATGACCAAGAGTTCTATATCATAGGCATTATTTTAGAGCTGCTATTTACAACACTCTACCATGTTCATTGTTTCTGACAGAGGGAACATGCATTGATGGACTGATATTTGGTACTCAAACCTGAATGGACTCTTCTTCTGGCCTTCAGCTGCCAGCTGGAATGTGGGTAGGGCAGGGGTCACCAGGAGATCTTAGGCACCCAACGGCAATTTCACTGGAACAGGGGAAATGGAACCTAGATCTCTTACTTCCAAGCAGCATGCCCCAGTCCTTAGGCAACAAGCTCATCTTCACTCACTCTAGCCCCCTGAATATCCCAGAGCCCAGGTGTTAGGCCCTCCAGAGAAGTGGACACCCCATTAATCCCTAGTTTTCCCCATCACCCAGGGGAAAATTGACGATCACTGCTTTCCCGCATCTGGTGAGAGCCCAAACTGATGGGCTAAAATTAAAAAAAGAGAATGGTGCCCCCAGTCTTCCTCCACCATTTATGAACAAGAATCGAGTTGGTTTAGGTGCATATTACCAGAAAGCTTATGGTGGTAAGGATGGGGTACAGACAGGCCACTCTTTTCCTCAGCATTTCATACTGTCCAATTTCAGTGACAAATAAGTGTGCTGCCTTTGAATCTCATTCTTACACACTGAACTCTCACCCCCCATTCTTTTTGTTCTTGGACTGAACCATCGATCAACAGATCTTATCTTCTATGATGCCGTTGGTGACTGACTAAGCCAATCCTTGATTAGCAGAGCTGGTTACAGATGTCACATGAAAAACAGCCAACTGAAGGCATTGCACGTTCTTTTCAGATCCTATGCTTTTCCTGTAGTGCTGGATCGCTGACTGTCAAACCAATTAAAAGCTTGTAGAGCAGTTTGCCACCAGGACAATCTGTCTTGAGCTAGAGTTTCCAGATCATTGGGAGATATGCCACATGACTTCACATTGACCTTTAAGACGCCTTTATAGCACTTATACTGACCACTGATAGAGCACTTTCCATGAGCAAGCTGGATATAGAAGACCATCTTTGGTATCCATGAATCATCCATCCTCATACATGACCAAGTACAGCAAAACTGCTTGTTCATAGCATTGCTTCCATGCCCATGACACCAAACAGCTTAAAAATCTCCATGTTAGGAATTCTGTCCCACTAATTCACATGGGCAATCTTTTTCAGACAGTGCATGTGAAACTGATCAAATTTCAAAACATGGAGGGGATATATTGTCCATGACTCTGAGCCATACAGAAGGATATTCAGAACAACTGCCCGATAAACTGCTATCTTGGTACAGAGTTTAATACCATGGTCATTCCACAGGCATCTAATCAGTTTTCCAAAGGCAGCACTGGCTCTGGCTAATCTTGCAGATACATCATGATCCATGTTTATGCTAGAGGATGGTACGCTTCCAAGGTAGCAGAACTTGTCAACAGCCTTAGGGACTGTACCAGCAGCTGTGATCACTGGAATGCTGGGTTCTTTCCAAATAGGTTGAGGCATAACTTCTGTCTTCTTGAGACTGAGTTCAAAGCAGTGAGCAGAGGTAACAAAGCGATCAAAAAGCTTCTGTGTATCCTTCACTGAATGAGCCAACAATGCACAATCACCACCAAACAGGTCACAGTTGCATTAACCACTTAAGTGTGAGTCTGAAGTCTCCAGAGATTGAAAATACTGCTATCTGTTCAGAACTGAATAGGTACGCCCAATGTGCAGTCTTTAAAAGCAACTAACAGCATCATTGAAAAGTAGATTTTTGAACAGGAGAGGAGCAAGGACACACCCTTGGTTTGTACCGTGTGATATGTCAAAATGTGCTGATGTGTCCCCATTGTTAAGGACCTGACCAAGCATGCCATTATGAAAAGACAGAACAATGCTGACAAATTTTTCAGGACAGCCAATTTGCCTGCATATTTTCCAGAGCCCATTTTTGACGACAGTGCTAAATGCTTTGGTCATGTCAATGAAAATCACATAGAGATCCTGATGTTGGTCTCTACATTTCTTTTGTATCTGTCTGGCAGTAAATATATTGGCAGTGCCTCAACCAGCATGAAATCCACACTGACTTTCAGGAATAATGTCATTTTTAAACACGTAGTGAAAGCGGGTTGTAAAGGATGTGAGCCAGGATCTTAACAGACATAGAGAGCAGAGAGATGACCACATGGTCATCACAACATGCAGTCACCTTTTCTCTTGTATATGTGTACAATCAGGACATCTTTGAAGTCCTGGAGGACTAGCTCCTCCTCTCAAATGGCGCTAAATAAATGGGTGAGATGGTACATCATCTGGTCACCAGCAGCTTTATAAATTTCTGATTGCATCACTGCCAGGTGCCTTTCCAGATTTCAGCTGGTTAACAGCTTTGGCTTTTTGTATCTTATCAAGAGTTGGTGGTATGACCAGCTGTAAATCATTAATCCACTGAGGAATCTCTTTAAGAACGCTGCTGTCAAAAGTTGAGACCTGATTCAATATTTTGTGAAAATATTCAGCTCAGCAGTCAAAAAATTTAGCACTCTGTGATCAAAGTGATGCCATCAGCAGAGCACACTGGTGTACAGTCAGCAGTGCGTGGTCCATAGACTGTCTTCAGTGCATCATAGAATGCTTTAAAATCATGCCTATCAGCCACATTGTGGAGTTTAAATGCTTAGAACACTCTGTCCCAACCATTTTACATGTGGAAGTTTCAATATCTACCAATATTTTTTGCTAAATGCACAATCAGTGCCATTTGAAATGAAAATATGGTTGGATGTTATACAGAACGACTTGTGCTTCAGAGTAGATATATCATAGGACTGTCATCACAAACAAAGTGGAGAATGTCTTGGCCTGAGAAGGAGTAGGCCTTTTAAACTACAACGGGTGGAGTAGTGCTTTAATTAAAAGCACCAGTCTGAACTAGGAGCTTCAGGAGTTCCAGAAATAATTTTGCTGTGCCCATGTAAATCTCTGGGAGGCAGAATTTAAGGTTTCGCTTTAAATACACTTCAGGAACAATTTAATTGTACGTTAAAGTCCATGAAGAGAAACGGAGAGAACAAAAGCTAGTGAATCTTTAGTGAGATATATACAGTAGTTTACTGTTCCTTTACCCGCTTTTCCCCCTTAAAACAGAGTCAAAGGATATGCTGCAGGTTAAACTAGAGAGCCATACCCAAAGGGCGTTTTTAGAAATCCCCATCAGGGTCTTTCCTTTCCTCAGTATTTCTGATATTAGGACAGCCCCTCCCCTGACAGAGCTGCTGCAAAGCCTCTCTTCCAACTTCTGTAGTTAGCGTAGTCCTCCTGTCACCCTCCCCACAGGTCTCTGTCACGGGCTTTTCCTAAAGGGAAAGCTGTAGACAGTGGGGGCTTCTTGCTTATTTTTGCAGGAGAGATTTCTCATTCCCTGCAGATCCTTCTACCTCTTTGGGAGAAGTGACAGAATTTATATTAGTTGATGCATATCAAAACTTAGATGGGCCAGAAGTACAGTAAGAGCTGAAACTAGCAATTACGTATTTTTAATAAAGCAAATAAAACGTATAGTCTGATATAATGGAAAGTTAAATACTCCTTCTGTCCAAAGAAAAAATTAAATGTTTTACATAAAATATTTCATTCAGGTGTTAGCATTTTTAGTCAATTTCCATAAGCCTCTGAAATACATTGATACATATCAGACATTTATTTTGCAATAAATATCACCAACATGATTTCAAAGCCAAGTGGTATTAGACGACATCACATTTGTATGCCTCAGTAACTGAATATTAGAGGCTCAACAGTACATATCAAAGTACATACTTGATATTTCAGTCCTAATAGCAGATTATCAGCTAGATGTCTCATATTTAAAGGAACATCTGACTATTGCTGTAGTTGTACTCTAGTCTTCTGAATATAGTGTCTTTGGTTACCTTCCTTCAGTTTTATCTTTAACCTCTATCTTAATTGTCCAACTATTGTTGTTAGGCATGTGGTCTTGCCAGGTGCTGAAGAGATGCTCATCTGTTACTGAAAATGAGTCTCACTGAAGGTGGAGGTTGTCAGGACCTCACAGGATCTGCATCTTAGTGTACTTCTTAGCATACATTTATAGCATGTCCACAAACCACTTTATCTGTATTTACTTGTTTCTCATTGTCATTGATAATCATAGTTACAACAACCAAGTTCAGGAGCAAAAGATTAAGCGGAATTGGCAAGTAGCACCAAGGTATAATCATCTGTAGACCCATAATTACTCAGGAGAGCTAAAGAATGGTTTCCAAAATTACAAGGAGTGAGATTTTCCTTTACTCAGTTATGGAGTATATGGAATAAGACATTGGTGGCTGTAAAACATAATGGTAGGTTTTCCTTGATTGTCGTTCCCTTGGCATGAAACGCATGGTGTCTATAGCCCTAGTCCTGCTCCACTGAAGTTATACAAGAGTTTTCCCAGTGATTTCAAAGAGGACAGGATCAAGTTTGAAAAGGACAAATTCTTTTGACCACAGTGTTGATTTGACCAAGAGCCAAATACCCATTATCTCTTGCCTATGCCAAATCTAGATAACCTTCCTTACCCAACTCTATTTGACAAAGAAATCTAAACACCTTGTTTTGTGCCCATAAGAAACAGTGGTTCTACTGGGATTAACGTATGTCTATAGAGCTGATAATTACATCAGGAGATATAGCCCTGGAAGGCACTGAATATCGTCAGCTCTGCTATACTGTAAAACACTTTGAGATCATCAAATGAGAAGTGTTAAAGCAGATTGTTAATTAAATTAATTCACAGCACATCCTCTGTATGGACTGTAGAAAGGGGCATAGTGGAAAATAAACAGAAATGCAGAAAAAAATACCTGAAGTGGATTAAAAACACAGGTCTGCTAGGCCAGTGGTTCTTAAACTACGTTCTGCAGAACACTGGTGTTCCATGAACAACTTGCACGTGTGCTGCAGCAGCATAGTAACTAGCAACAACGTGCAATGCATGTATATATTTTCTGGTATTAAAGCCAGATACAATGTTACTTCTTCATAGGTATGATACCTGATTAAATCACTTCATTTCAGTTTTGCTGTTTGATTCTTTTTGGTCTTAAAACAATTTTTGAAGAAAATTTCCATAGGTGCCCTGCATAAAAAATTGACATTCTGTTCTCTCAAAAAGTTAAAGAAATACTATCCTAGACTGTTACTAGGGGATGAATAGGAGCTTGTGGGCAAAATTGTTTACCTAGCAGTCTGAAACTAGGAGTCTGTTTGGGTTTGTATGTCTGTCAATAAACCATCCTAACAAAAAAATGTTCCTCTGAAGTAAGCATCTCACTAAGCAGACAGTGATGTCGCATATATTTAGCCAATGGAGAGCAATGGATAAGTATGATTTTACAGCTGTTCAATCTCAAGATCATGCCTACTCCTTAGTCATCTCAGGAAAGCTGGCAGAGGTGGAGGAAAACCACTGAGAACAGGGATACTTCCTCCCATAGGCCTTGCCTCAGGACAAGGCATCTTCTTTCACATTCTCTCATCTTGGAATGTCCCGGGCTCCCAGACTGAATTGTTTTCCCTGCCCCAGCTCTAAAACATTAATGGACAGATTAATCATCCATGCTGACCTCATTCCCTCCAATTTACTTAGACAAAACATAACTGTGCTGCTGTCTGACAGTAAGACAACATGCTAGCTGGTTTTTGCTAGAGCATGAGAAACTATAACGAGAAGTCCTGTGGCATTACATTGCATCTGACAAAGTGGGTCTTTGTCCACGAAAGCTTGTGCTCTAAAATATCTGTTAGTCTAAGATGCAACAGGACTTCTCATTGTTTTTGCAGATACAAACTAACTTGGCTACCTCTCTGACACAGGAGAAGCTATGGCCTTTTCATAATTGCAGGTGGGGGTGGGGACTGTCTATTCATTCTGTTACCTAATTCTGTCTTTCATTTCTTACCAGAATGTATGGAGCAAAATAAATGTAAACAAAGTAAGGTGCTCTAAGGTTTCTTCTTTACTGCAGAGACAAGCAAGGGAACTTGGATATATTTTTCTCCAAGCCTCCAGAAAGCACTGTGAGTCTCCATACTAGATGATAGCGATGAGCAAGGTGAGGAAGAGACAAGAGCTACAAGTAGTCTATTTTGATGGCTCTATGGCAGGCCAGGGTCCTGCTCCTGTCTCTTTCCAAGTTATGATAACTCCTGGCATCTCATGTCATGTATTTCTCAGTGTCCTCTCTCAGCACCTTTACGGACTTGTGCAGCTCCTTATTTATATAAACACAACCTTAGTTCTGAAGAGAAAGCAGGGATCTGTCCCTGGGAGATCTCTCTAAGGCTAGGCTCTGATTCAAAAAGCCTTTGTATTTCCTTGTGTGTCTTTTCTACTCCCTGCCTGAAGGGCTAATTAGCCTCTTAGCCCATCCCAATCTACCAGTTGGATCTCCTTAACCAGGACTGCTCTAATTAAGAGTTGAAGTGACAAGAGTGCTGGATAAGCTACTGTTGTGCAGCACTCTGTCACAGGAGGGCTAAACTTACATGTTGACCAGCCTGTTTTCCCAAGGTAACTTTTACAAGGAGAGATTTGGCATCCAGAAGAAATCACATGGAGTCTAAAGTAGCAAGGGAAATGGAGTTAAAATAGATTTTAAATAGGTTTACTAAGAACTCTAATGCTTTGAGCAAAGTGGACCATGACTAAGCTGCACTTAGCGTTTTTTATGACTGAATCAGTAAGAGAACATTTTCACCCTCAGGGACACTGGGAGTTGAACTGTTAGTTTTGTTACCATGGTAAAGCACACACACAGAGTAAACCCTGCTAGGTTACTATCATGGGGAGAGAACTTTTGAAAGATATTACTTTTCACTTGGGCATATGATGCTGAAAATTACACTCAGATCCATTTTAGATAGGAACTCTCTTTTGCAAAACATGGGCCTCAATTCTCAGCCTGTTTATACCAATATATCAGTAATGCAGGAACACTGAAGCCAATGGAGAAACATCAGTGCAGGAGTAGGATGAGAGAAGAATCAAGCTTAATGACTTTTATGTCCCAAACCAAACATGTAAAATGGTTGGTACAGAGTGTTCTAATCCACTGTGATGGCTTTAGATTTCAGATAGGGCAGTAGCCTCAGCCCATCTGGAGAATGCAAGTGGAGTTTGTTCTGATATGCTGAACGTTTCTTTGTAGTCCTTCTTCTAAAGCTGGTGAATAAAAATATGAATTGTATTTCCTCTTCCAGGACCAGGGAGGTAAGAGGTACTCTGCTTATTTGGCAGGGGGCATGGATGGTGCAGGGTTTGAACAGAAATATGCTTCCAATCCTGCTGAAGCCCACTCAGTCAGGACAGCAAGTGAGCATTTTTGTGCTTTCCAGACAGTGAGGGAGCCAGCCAGCTGCAAGGGGTGAGTGAGGTAGCCTGAGAACCGCCACTAATGCATGCACAATGGCTACTTTCAGAGGACTGGAACAGCTGGAGTGGTTTTGTTTTGGTTTGTTGTTTTATTAAAAGAATATCATCCAGAACCAAAGTGTGCTTTACCTTTGCCAAGATACCAAACTGGGGAAGTAGGTGAGATGAAAGCGCAATAACTACATAGACATTAAGAATCTGCTTTTTGGTTTGAAAGTGAAGGTCTCAGCCACAGATCTGAGTAGTCTGTTCCCCTTTTCACTTTACCTTTTCAGGAAGGCAAGGTCTCCAGGTTTGATAAGTCTGAGGGACTTGTCAGTTGAGGTGCCTAGTTCAGTTTACCAGTGTGTTCATTAGCAGTAAGTGTTCAGCTCACATTTCAAAGGCCTTTTTTCTGGATATCAGAGGGGGACTTCCAAATAATAGTTGTCTGGTGCTATTCTAGACAGCCCAACACTGAGGAAAGTAAGCCAGTGTTCTCAGAGATGCTGGTAAGCATTTGAGATTCTGTCACATTGTCCTGGCTGATGTCAATCCCATCCTTTAGATTTCAGCTTATACCAAATTCAACTAAAATGTCTTCTGGATTGGATGAATGTAAGTAGGGGTACTTGCTCCCTCTCTGAGATGTCTCTCTTGATGTTCTACCTTAGGGTTATGAAACATAGGAAACAGGAGTTTAAGACCAAGCCAGCAGCCTTTCCATTATATTATATTTGCTCATAGCTAATACAGATTGGTGATCAAGGAGACTGTGTAATTTTAGAAGCTCTTTCTCTTCTCTCTCTTAGCAGAAAACTTTGAGTTTACATCCAGAACATATCAAATATAGATGAGTAATTTCCTTGGGTTTCTTATTAAATAAATTAAAGAATTAAATGAAGGGTCCCAAGGGTGCCAGTCTAGAGAGGTTCAACCTATACTGTAAAATCCTCTGTTTTCTAGCAAGAAGTCCCTGTGCTTCTACCCACATCCAGACACAAGTTAATTCCCAAGTTGCATTCCTTTCCCTTTCTCCCCCAACAGTTCCAGACCCTGCTCTCAGTCCTCCATCAGACAATCTGCAGCTGGATGAAGAAAGATCTCATCCTTGCTCCATTATTTCCTAAGATCCAGTAGCCTTTCTACTCACACAGTCCTCCCTTCAGGAGGAAATGAGAACACTGCTGTCAGGCTCTGTAGAGGATGGGAGGGGCTCCTTTGTTTTTTCCCTTCATTTACGGTACGTTTGCCAATACTCTCCCAAATGGCAGTGGTGGCACACAGGAAATTTGGGACCCTGTAGTGGGCTACCTAAGCTAGCTCTCTTGCCTCTTTGTAACTGGTCCCCGTGTCCAAGCAATGAAGAAGACATAATCCACCTACCTCAGTACCTGAACCAACATAAAATGATGAATCTTGACTTTAATACTGGTGTTGCTGGGTTAAACCTCATTAAAGATTTTGGCTATGGTTACAGTAGAGAGTTTTGTCAACCAAACAGGAGTTTAGTTGACAAAACACTCCATACATTTACACACAAAGTGCCTTTTGTAGACAGTAGGGACAAAACACAGCACTTTCCTTGACAGGGTTCTACCTCTTCCTCTATGAGGCATAAGGCCTTTGTTGACAGATTTCGGTTGACCAACAGCTACGTAAATGCCACCAGGGGGCCTCTCTTGGAAGACAGGACATTGACAACAACAGGCAGCCCAGTCAGCTGTGCTTCCTGGTGCCTGTTTTGTCGAGAGAGAGCAGCCAGGCAGCCCGGCTGCTCTGTCAACAGAGCAGAGTGCTCTCCCCATTTGCTTTTGTATGCAGCCACACTCTTGTCAACAGCAACGAAGGGTCCTGTGGCACCTTATAGACTAACAGAAAAGTTTAGAGCATGAGCTTTCGTGAGTTAACTCACTTCTTCAGATGCTGGAGAAACTCACGAAAGCTCATGCTCTAAACTTTTCTGTTAGTCTATAAGGTGCCACAGGACCCTTCGTTGCTGCTACAGATCCAGACTAACACGGCTACCCCTCTGATACTCTGTCAACACAAGTTTTATTGGGAAATCTCTTCTGACAGTGACTTTTGTTGAGAGAGTGCTGTAATGTAACCATAGCCAGTGTGTAACTGTTGTTCCTCATGCAAGTTAAATGTAAATTACAACTAAGTTCCTTTATGGAACCAGCTAACTAGTAGTATCTTCACCCAAAACAAAGGTACGTGTCATGGTCCAAACAAATGACACATGAAGAATCTGCTCAGGAATCTGAACTTTTACTATCTGATGACAGATGCAGTCATGTTTCTCTTTGGGTGTCAGAAGCAGCAAAAACAGCACAGAAGGACAGAGAGGAATGGCAGGGGGCCAAAGACACAGCCAGAACAAGCATGAGGAATATGGGCTTGATGCAAAAGCCTACAGGGAGCTTTTAAGCTAAGTGCTGGCTGGAAAGAGGCTTGGAAGTTGGAACTGTAGCAAAGAAATTGTCTTATTCAGTCAGACATCTGCTGTATTCTGAGAAAGAGAACTTTTTAAATAACAGGACTGTGTTAAAGAAATACCTGACTTCAATATCAGTTTCTCCTCCTAACCAAAACACAATCAGCTAGACACCTAATTCTGGACACCTGTTTTGGCCAAAAAGGGGTAACACTGCACCAACATTACACTGTAACAGAGTTCTCCAATACACATGGAAAGAAATTAGAGGAAAGTATTATCCTAGCTCCTGTCTGCACTCTCAATTATGACAAAGTATCATTATTACATTTGCTCACATAAAGAAGTTATACTGAGTTTTAAAGGACAAGTTTTAAAGTATCCTTGAAATCAGAATTCTCTTCCTGTATTTGAAAGTGTACTCCTTTGTGTATTTATTGCAGCATCCAAAACAGTGGGTCAATAATTCTTTTCCACTCAGTAGGAAATCTCTTGGTTTTATTATATTTTGGCTCTGAATCATGGACACTTTCTCATGTTCCTCAACTAACATCATATATGCCATCATGTGCCAACAATGCCCAGATGCTTTGTATATTGAACAGACTTCAAACTCTCTTAGACAAAGAATTAATGGGCATAAAACAGACATAAAAACACTCCTGATTCACAAACTGTCAGTCAGACCTTTAATGGAGTAGACCATTCTGTTAATGACCTGAAAGTTTGTGTCTTACTGAAGAGGAATTTCCACAACAGTTTGGAAAGAGAGGCTGCTGAACTCTCTTTTATATTCAAATTTGACACATTAACACACGGTTTGAACCAGGATGGGAATTTTCTAGGTCATTATAGGGGCTGTTATGCATACTTGGCTTTATCTAATTCTTGATCCCCACCCCCCAGCCCCTCTACTCTCTGATTTGCTCACCTTGATAATATTTTTCTGATTTGTCAAGCTTGACTACTATTTTTGGTTCTCTGTGCCTTTAATATTGAGTCTGTCTGGTATGGCTATGATCTGAAGAAGCGGGTCTGTCCCACAAAAGCTCATCACCTAATAAATAATTTTGTTAGTCTTTAAAGTGCTACTGGACTGCTTTTTTGTTTTGGCTCTGAAGGTGGTAGTTACATATCCCATTTTTTTAAAGTTCCCTGAGACTAGAGCAAGGATAAATATACATGTTGTATACAGTCCTCGTACTGGTGCTTAAAAAGATTTTAGTTCTAAAAACATTTCCTCTAAAGTATGTCTAACTCTGAGAGGTCATGGGACAGCCAACCTTAAACAAAAAAAAAAAAAAAAAATGAATTAAGTCTCTTCTGATTATGCTCTTGCTATTCCCCCTCCATCCTTCCCTGCCACCAATTCTCCCTTCATTTTTAATATAATTTTGCAAGCTTGTATCTCATTAACTACTTGAGCTGGGTGCTAATCCCACAAAGCAGTTAATCACTTAAATTTAATTAAAGTATTTCTATACAAGGCAATTGGAGATACTTAAACATATGTTTGAATGCTTTGTTAGACCAGACCCTTGAGATTAATGCCTACTGAAAGGTTACAAGCCTTTAAGATAAGTAGTAGTTTCCAATTCTAGAAATAATGGCCAGTATAGGTTGAACCTCTCTAATCCAGCACCATTAGAACCTGAACAGTGATGTATGAGAGAATTTGCCGGACGATGGGAAGTCAATTTTTTCTAGCACATTACCAACACTTCCACTGCTTACCGGGCTCTTTGAAGACACTTAGGAGTAAAGTACAACTAAATAATAGCACAGAACACATAGCCAGGATTGGTGGATGTAAACTAACTTTATGGGACCCCAGGAATCTTAGGTACTCTCATGATACATGGTCATCCAGCTAACTAAAATCATGCTGAATTATGGAGTTTGCCAGACGGGAGAGTTCTGGATTAGAGAGGTTCAACCTATACCATAATAAGTGGGGCAGAGAAGGAAATACTACAAACATCAACATTTCTTGGTCCCAAACCAGACCTTGCTGTAGCATGTAGCACACCAGTGACAGGAATACATTGTTAATTCATTATGCACATCGCCATAAGAGACTAAAATTAGATATGGAAAGTAAAATAACCATCCAAGTTACACAATTTTAATGTAAAGTATATTCTGAGCTAACAGGGATCTCTGAATTCCAGTGATATAAACCAGTCATGACATATTGGAACTTAAATTTCCCACAGGTCACATAGCAGTGACATTTTAGCAGCAATTCATTAGCCAATGGCATCCCAGCAGGCCAACCTGTACCTCAGCATGCTATGTGCTGGAGTAAAGCTGCCTGAACTGCAAGTATTCTACCACTTGCTGTCTGGGTGAAGAGACAGCTTTAAACTTCTACTCTCTAATAATGCCCATCCCTGCTCCTGTTGACAACCACTTCTGCCCATCCTTCCATATTCTATCAGTTCATGCCAGGAATTTGGGGTAAGGAGTAAAAACTACCTTGAAAACACCCCTTTCTGGTCCCATGCATCTCATTCTTTAAACCAGTCCCAGCCCTACTATTCACCCAAACACCCCAAGTTTCCTCCCTGGAGGGAGTGATTTTACCCTCTTAGGCTACGTCTACACGTGCACACTACTTCGAAATAGTCTATTTCGATGAATAACGTCTACACGTCCTCCAGGGCTGGCAACATCGATGTTCAACTTCAACGTTGGGCAGCACCACATCGAAACAGGCGCTGCGAGGGAACGTCTATACGCCAAAGTAGCACACATCGAAATAAGGGTGCCAGAAACAGCTGCAGACAGGGTCACAGGGCGGACTCAACAGCAAGCCACTCCCTTAAAGGGCCCCTCCCAGACACAGTTGCACTAAACAACACAAGATCCACAGAGCCGACAACTGGTTGCAGACCCTGTGCATGTAGCATGGATCCCCAGCCGCCGCAGCAGCAGCCAGAAGCCCTGGGCTAAGGGCTGCTGCACACGGTGACCATAGAGCCCCGCAGGGGCTGGAGAGAGAGCGTCTCTCAACCCCTCAGCTGATGGCCGCCATGGCGGACCCTGCTATTTCGATGTTGCGGGACGCGGATCGTCTACACGTGCCCTACTTCAATGTTCAACTTCGAAGTAGGGCGCTATTCCCATCCCCTCATGGGGTTAGCGACTTCGACGTCTCGCCACCCAAAGTCAATTTCAACTTCGAAATAGCACCCAACACGTGTAGCCGTGACGGGCGCTATTTCGAAGTTGGCGCCGCTACTTCGAAGTAGCGTGCACGTGTGGATGTGGCTTTAGTGTGTTGTGGTCCCAGCTGGGCTGCCTGATAGTACAGGCCTCTTCTAGGTGTGGGAGGGTTGGAGGTGTTTAGTTGTGTCCAACTGTAGGCCCTACCTCAGTGCCTGTGCTTGGGGGAGGGGTGGCAGGCCTATAAAAATACCAGAGATGAACTGCTGTGTCCTCCTATCAAAAGTGCATTCAGTTCTCTGGACCACTTCTCCCTAGCCCAGTGGTGGGCAACCTGTGGCCCACAAGCCACATGCAGCCCATTGGGGTTCTACCTGAAGCCTGTGCACCCCTGTCTGCTTCCCTCCCCAGCATGCTCTTTGCAATCTGGGGCACTGGAGCCCCACACATCCTCCTCCTCCTCCACAAATGTTCTGAGTCCCATGAATCCACTGATTCACTTTCTGGCCCCACTCCTGCCTCTCCTTCCCAGAATTTGAACAGCCATAAATATGGGGTATATGGGCAGCAGGTGGAACCACAGTGGGCAGCAGACCACAGGTTGCCCACCACTGGATTTCACAGCTCCTCCATATGGGATCCTTCTGGGTCCTGACTGGCTGTCCCTTTCAGACTCTCTGATTGGTGTTTTCCCTTGTAGCTATTCTAGCCTACTTGGAGAATCTCTCTATCGCTCCTTTGGTGAGTCTGGTGGGGCCTCTGGGTCTATTCCACACCACCACAAACCCCTGACTGGGCTATGTCTCAAGTAGTTATGAAATCCTGAGAGTGCAAGGTGATCATCCATTTGAATATAAAACCAATCTACTACAGGAAAAAAATCTGTCCTGAATCCCAAATATGATGATCAATAGAAGTCATACACAATACAAACCAACACTCCATAAATAACAAGCCACTTCCTATGGGCCCAGGCCCAGATGGTAAGCCCAAAACTTCTGGATGTTGATCTTCCAAATCAGGGTGAAAGGGTGGGCATATTCTTACTAGTCTAACAAGGGGAAGCTGGTAAATTCTGCTCTTTATTCTTTCAACTCCTTTCTCCAGTCCCATTGTACTGTCTTTTAACCTATCCAATGGTGAACACACTGACCATATACAAAAATAAGCCTTTTCTGTTGAGCAATTACAGGAGGTCCTGTGGTCTTCTTTGGCACTAGGAGAAAATATATGGTAAGTCATGTGCCAATGGCAAATAAGGAAGCAGGATTTTTTGTGACCAGTCAGAATAAGTAAGTCCAGGCTACCAGAAAATTAAATTATAGATACAAAGAACAAGACTTTGATCTTCTAATACTGTACGTTTAGACATTTCCATAGAAATGAATATATCATTTCCATACTCAAACACTGTTCCTCTGAGCCCTGCTGAATGTAGGCCAGCCAGACACTTTACCCCCTGCTGCCAGTTGGGGTTGTCATGTTGGACCATACGCAGCTTTAGATTACTTCAGTTTCCAGGCTCAGAGTGATGAAAAAACAGTTGGCTAAGAAGCCGAACTACTTTCAGCCAGGATTCCAGGAATCTCAAATAGCGTATGCTCACTGTTTAAAAGAAATCTGTACTTCTGTTTAGCCTTCTGAGTAGGATACTTTTTAAAAAAAAAATGGTGCATTCTCTTCATGACTTGCATTGACTGAACTATTTGCTTACTTACTAGCTTTGCTGGTACTCTTTAGGTGATTGCTTTTGATGTAGTGTAGGCATGAATTTGCTTTACAATTGTCTTTCAAGTTCTTTTCCTTTCAGAGAAACCCCAAATTTGTTCCGTAGAATTTCTTTAAAGAAGGGTAACAGGACAAATTTGTTGCCCTCTCACTTGCAGGAAAGACAGATACTGATTTTGCTTATATTTCTAGCACGTCTCAAGAATCATAGCGTACGCATCTGCCTGGATGACTACATTGGACCATCCCCTTCCTTTTTCCCCACCAAGACCATGTCTACACTACAAAATGACTTCTAAGTTGATCATCTACACACAAAAAGCACTCTTCCCTTACTTCAAAGTAGTTCAAAAAGGTTGATTTCAGCTGCTGAACGCCAGGGTTGTACTCGGTAAATTTTTGTGCTAGCTCACAGCTGCTCTGCCTTTCTACAGGTTGTTTACTGGAAAAGAGGGACTGGACACAGTGAGCCCTTGTCTGTGTTCCACAACTTTGCTAGACTTGCTTTCCCACATCCTCCCCGCTCCAGTTTGGCCGTCTGCAGAATATGAGCACAAACACAAAGATTATAGGCTGAGCTTCAGTCTGCTGTAAGGCCCACACATCCACGTAGCTGCTAATCCTGGCAGGCTGAAGAGTAGGACAATTACATCCTGGTGAAGGAGGAATATGTCACATCTTACTTACTGCGCTGCACTTACTGTGTTTATTACAGTAAGAAAAAGGCAACAAGCTGAAGTCTGCCCTGTTACACTTGTATAATTGCATTTATAATCAGTTCTTAGAAATGGAGCTGGCTGCATTGGTTAACAGAGGACAGAGCTGACATTAGTTGTTAGCTACCAGTTCTGTTAGGAATTTTCATCAAATTTAGCATATTTACTATTCACTCTGTTCAAACTTCATAGACCGAATGCTGCTACTATCTACGCTGGCACAAATCCAGAATATTCCAGTTGAAGTCAGTTAGTTATTCCAAATATATTCAAGCATTCTGGATGCCAGAATTCGAACTGAAAAACTGAGATAAACGAAGTGGAAACCGAATACAGATACTGAGCTGAAATCTGTCCTATTGAATTTAATAGCATTTTGGCTGGTTTGGGATTTGTCACAGATAATCAAAGAAAATCTAAAAAGACATTTAGAAAGTGGGCCAAGTTCAGCAGTGATATATTCAGTGTGCAGGCTCCATATTCATACAAGACAAGCCAGAAAACCGACTGGATTCATAAGTAGTGGTGCAAGGTAATACAAATTATACAGGCATATATTAGGTTGATACACCATTCCAACTGTAAATAGTCACTATATGCAATGTTGTGCTAGCCATGTTGGTCCCAGGATATTAAAGAGGAAGGGAGGGTGAGGCATTACTTCTGTTGGGCCACTCAAAGATAATACAGTTTTAAGTTTTTCTACATAATCATGGCTATGTAGTGCAGCAATATGTACGTTGGGGTAGAAATGCAATCAGCTGTCTACATGAGACAAGCAAACTTCTGACGTGAAACCATGCCATAGGGCCCTAAAATGGTTAGTGTCAGCCAAGGGCACTAGCAGGTTAGGAGACTACACTTGGTTAGGTCATTTAAATTTGTATGATGCTTTGTTTGGTTTTGGTTGTTTTTGTTTTTTCCCCTGTTTCTCAAGGTCTGTTTTAATTGTAGTTTTAACCAGAACCCTCAGTTTCTATGGTTGTTTAGCAGTTTCCACATACAATATGTGCCTCCTGCTGCTTGGTGCACTACTGTGATAAACATTTGCATTGCAGTCATATCCTATGTGCATAAACTCTCTCTCATTTTTTTACAGTGGCTACGGGTTATGCTACAGCACTCTGTCGACAGAAGGCACTGTCGGAACGGATTTCCCAACACAACTTCTGTCAACAGAGTGTGGCCACACACAAAAGCCAGTCAGAAGTGCACTTGGCTCTATCAACAGAGCAGCCAGACTACCCGGCTGCTCTCTCAACAAAACAGGCACCCAGAAGCACAGCAGATAAGGGCTGCCCATTGTTCTGGATGCCCTGTCTGTTGACAGAAGGCCCCCCCAGACCATCCACACAGCTTTTTTGTCGACAGAATCTGTTGACAGTGGCATTATGCCTTGTGGCTGGGAGGCAGAACACTGCTGGTGAAAGTGCTGAGTTTTGTCAACAAAAAATGGGTTTTGTTGGTAAAACTCGCTAGTGTAACCATAGCCTTGGAATGTGGACAATCTGGGCTCAAGTCCCGCCTCCATTTTAGGCAGAGTGGAAAGTTAGCCCTCGTGGTTCATTCGTCAGCCTTCTGACGCCAGCTCTGCTGATCCTGACCCATCAGGTTTTCCTCATCCTGACTTAGTGCTCTACGTGCTGAAATACCCACTAGATTGGGCTGTACAGGCAAGCTAGGTGCTGAAATGCCTCGATTGAGGAACCTGGTGGGACTTTAGCTTGAGATGACTGCCAGGCATAAGGCTCAGGGTATGTCTTCACTATGCAGAAGATTGACCCGGTCAGGGCTGATCTTCTGGGGTTCGATTTTGTGCCCCTAATAAGGAAGCACAAAATAAAACTATCTGGGGTGGGCAGTTGCCCCCATGCTCCTTAATATCATGACAAAAAAACTCACATTTTGTGCGTTTGGGGGTTTTGTTGGAGAAAACTCGCTAACGTAACTGTAGCCAGTGCTATGGAAGTTTAGCAGCATTTGCCTGCGCTTACCTTTGAAATATGTCTTTGTTGTTGCTCCTTACCCTATTCCTCTGCCTTACTGCCTTCATGGATCCAAGATCTTCAAGGGGGTACAGGACAATCCTCTAATGACTACAAGCGTGTAGCAGCTCCTGTAAATTATGAAGTTTCGACAAATTGCAATAAACTATGATAACACTGCCCCCTATTGTACATTGAATGTACAGACACTGACTCCAAATTCAAAAAAATGTTGCCTGAAGAGGCTGGAAACTACAGGTTCAACCTCTCTAGTCCAGCACACTCTGGTTCAGCAACAGATGCGGTTCAGCATGATTGAGTTAGCTGGATAGTTACTTGTCATGAGTGCACCCAAGTTTCCCGCTGTCCCATAACATTAGTTTACAGCCACCAGTCCTGGCTGTCTGTGTTCTAGCCTGTTATTTAGCTCTAACTTACCCTTAAAAGTCTTGAAGAGCCCAGTAAGCTGTGGAAGTGTTGGGAATGCTGCTGGACAATATTGATCTCCCATGGTTTGGCAAATTCTCTCATTTGGTACTGGTCATGTCCCAAGGGTGCCTAACTATAGCAGTTCAACCTGTAGTAGCATAACAAACTCAAAGCAACCAGAATCATTTAAATCATCAAATCAGAAGGAAAAAAAAATAAATGGTGACATTATATTACTTGTTGCTCTGATGACTAAGAGAAAGTTGTGTATGAAAGTTGTATCTTACATTGATTTGTGGAGACAAAAACCAAACGCAGAAATTGATCAAATGTCATTAATGAGAATTTTATTTTCACTTAATTTATTCTATAATTGTATTAATCTGTCTTACTTCTAAAAAATAAGGATTAAAAATGAATTTATTTATTTCTCTATTATTAATCTCTAGTATTTTGTCCTAACATAGAATCTGCCTGGGTGTAGTTTTGAAACAGAACTTTAACTATAATCTAGCCTATTCTCAGTTATACTAGAACACCAGCACTGTTTGACTAGAATAACCCAATGCTCTGGTATCTTGTGCCTACTAATACCAGATGTTTCTCTAGAATCATATAAATACTGATAAACACCAAACTGTGCAATGCTATGGCAGGGAAAAGATTTTTTTTTTTTTTTTTTTAAACTCCAGCTGGTGGGTAGTTTACATCCAGACATTTGAGAACTTATCAAACTGAAAATTTTATCCTGCCAGCATATGTGCAGGTGCTATTCTCTCTTATAAAAATACCTAGTAGCTTCCAAACCTAATGTCTATTTGCTTCAGCAACTTCAAGCAGCAAGTCACACAGTTCAGCAATGTGGTGTGTTCAAATACATCTCATTTTATCTTTTACATTTGTTGTCTACTTACGTTAAGTGTTCCTTGTTAAACATTTCCAATACCTTAGTGCCTCTGGGTCCTTGTGAGACTGGAACCCTATGGTACTAGTGCTGTACAAACATAGATAATAGTCCCTACTGTGGTTACTTTAAATCTAAGATCCCACTTCTACAAACACTTAGGCTATGTTTACACTACGGTGATCTGTTGACAGAAGTCACTGTTGGAAACAATTACCTGACAAAACTTCTGTCCACACAGTCCTTGTTGGAAGTGATTACCTGACAAAACTTCTGTTGACACAGCGTGGCCACACAAAAAACAATTGGAAGAGTGCTGGGCTTTGTCAACAGAGCAGGCCACTGCCCCGCTGCTCTCTCCACAAAATACGCACCTGGAAGCACAGCAGACAGGGCCACCCATTGTTCTGGATGCCCAGTCTGTCAAGAGAAGGCCTGCCCCAGAGCATCCACACAGTTGCATTATGCCTCATGGCTCAGAGGCAGAGTAGTGCTGGTGAAAGTGCTGAGTTTTGTTGACAAAAGCTGCGTCTACACGTGCACGCTACTTCGAAGTAGCGGCAGTAACTTCGAAATAGCGCCCGTCACGTCTACACGTGTTGGGCGCTATTTCGAAGTTGAAATCGACGTTAGGCGGCGAGACGTCGAAGTCGCTAACCCCATGAGGGGATGGGAATAGCGCCCTACTTCGACGTTCAACATCGAAGTAGGGACGTGTAGACGATCCGCGTCCCGCAACATCGAAATAGCGGGGTCCTCCATGGCGGCCATCAGCTGGGGGGTTGAGAGATACTCTCTCTCCAGCCCTTGCAGGGCTCTGTGGTCACCGTGGGCAGCAGCCCTTAGCCCAGGGCTTCTGGCTGCTGCTGCTGCAGCTGGGGGTCCGTGCTGCACATACAGGGTCTGCAACTAGTTGTTGGCTCTGTGTATCTTGCACTGTTTAATGAAAGCGTGTCTGGGAGGGGCCCTTTAAGGGAGCGACTTGCTGTTGAGTCCGCCCCGTGACCCTGTCTGCAGCTGTGCCTGGCTCCCTTATTTCGATGTGTGCTACTTTGGCGTGTAGACGTTCCCTCGCTGTGCCTATTTCGATGTTGGGCTGAGCAACGTCGAAGTTGAACATCGACGTTGCCAGCCCTGGAGGACGTGTAGACGTTATTCATCGAAATAGACTATTTCGATTTCGCAACATCGAAATAAGCTATTTCGAAGTTGGGTGCACGTGTAGACGTAGCCAAAGTGTCAACAAAATGTATTTTGTGTGTAGGTGTGGCTTAAAATAGTTTTTGTTAGGATACATTTTTGGGTTCTTTAATATTTATCACGTTTGTTGAACCTATAGGTTATGCACAAGTAACATTTTGAAGCCCTTTGCCATGCTTCTTAAATAGAAAAGCTGAAATGCTCATGATTACAGAGCAAGGCCTTAAAAATAAATCCACTGTTACAATAATCTCAGTAATATTGCAAGTGTATATGTTCTAGAGACTTTTCTTCCTGGTATATACCATATACTCCCACTCCCAAGAGGATTCTTCTCTCAAACACTCTTCCTCTTCCCTTGGGCTGAGCATTCATTTCTTGTAACTCCAATGATTTGCATCTGGTCTTGAGTTAGGCTTCCCCAGGATCTATCTGCTTTCTTCCCACTTCCCTGAGCTGACTGAGTAGCTTTTTTGTGTTCAAGTTTCCCCTAGATCAGCTTTGACCCACCAGCTTTGGAGCAGCTTTCCATTACTTGGGATAGTGACAGGCCTCCTGCCTTGATCCTCTTCCAAGCGATCCCGCCTCATATGGCTCTCCCCTGTTGGTAGCCCTACGTGTTTTAGTCACCCCATCAGTCAGGCCCAGCGGCCTAGTCCTTTACATTCAGGCATCAGCAGCCTTGACACACTAGTCACTGTCTTACTCCCTTGGCTTCTGGGCCTCTTCTGGCAGAAATCAGGCTGGAACCTTCCCTATCTAAGGTTCTCTCTGTCTGTCCCCCATCCCGCCCCCCACTCTGGCCAGGACTCCTCTCCCAGTTCTGCTGGAGCAGCTCCTTATATGCCAGGGTGCTCCAGCAAGCTGCCCTCTGATTGGCTCCCCCCCCAGAAGCTTGCTACTGATTGGCTGATGGACCTCACAGGCTCCCTACAGCCTGCCTTAATCCTGTCCTTGCAGTAGTGGGGCACTTGCCTCACTACAGGGACACAGAAATGAGGAGTGTCATAGCCACAAGGGTTCCCTTTTGGGGCTAAAGAAGAGCTGTAACTGTACATTTCCTCAAAATTCTCACCTAAGACCTAACCCATTCTTGCTCTTAATATAGATGTGTCACAGACACTACTAAAGAGCACCCTTTGCCACCAGTCAGAAGACTGCTCTTATTGCTCAAGCCACAAAAAATTAAGGCCGTTTGACCTATCTCCTTATAACACATTTATTGTCTTTGTTAAAAATGAGATTAAGGATATTTTCTGTGGTTCTCCATTAAATGACAGTATCGTGGCCTACACAACTGGAGATAAAAGTTTATACTCATGATACTCATTAAAAGATCTAGTGAAATCCATCAGTGAATCTCACTCTATAAAGGTTTTATGTAATAGTTTTATCTAACTAAGATGGAACTGAATAACGTATAGCAAGCTGAAAAATCTTATAATGCTTGCCAAACCCTGGATTTATTAACAGGGAGATAAAATGGATTGCTTTTTGGTCTGGCTGATCAGAAAAGAAAAGAGCTATAGATCTGCTGTGATACATTGAAGGTAGATGAGGTCCCCCGCCCATCCAAAAGGAGTATGTCAGGGACGAATTTGTCCCACTTTGCTACCAAAAGGGTCTGGAAGAATTTAAGGAATGAGTAAGTTTTAACAAAATTATTGGACACCAAAGAGAACTGAGAAAAAAGCATTCTGGAGAAATGTCATTTCTTCTCTTGAGAACCTTTATGCAGAGAAAACCCAAATGCTTATCTGTCATTTGACTACAGAACTTTTCTTTGTCTACCTGTGACACAACGGAAATAACCAGAAACTCATTTCTTAGGAAATTTAGTAGTCTCTTAAAACAGCTTTGATAATGTCACATGCAGTTATACATTAAACAGCAAAGGCATGAGTACTATAATTCATCTGAAATCAAGGAAGTTACACCAGAAAGAACTTTTACCTCTGATATCTTCCAAGAATGTTGGTTGAAATACATGTATTAATTGGTATTCTAATGGTATGTATAAATGTATTCCTTTCTGAATATTTGAATTCAACAAACATTCTTGCTATTAGCCTAATATAGATAGAAATTTAGCCAGGAACTTGGATATTTGGCCCTTTATTCTGTTTCCACCCAAGGTGGAGAATGATTTTGCTCCTGATATGGAAAAGTAATTGCCTACCTTCACTGTGGCTGTGTCTCTGCAGAAGCACCCTTTCAAAATGCCGATAATCAAACCGTCAATCTGCCCTTTTGAAAGACCGCTGCATTCCACATGGCTCCAGGCACTCTTTCAAAAGAAGGAAGCTAAAAATGCCATGGATGGGTTGCATGGCTGACAAGCCCTCCCGAGGTGGCAGCCAGCTACTCCCTTAGAGGGCCCCTTCCCAACACCCCCAGCCTGCCCGAGATGAGTGCTGCTCAGCTGCACCCAGCCAAGCAGAGGTCAGTGTGCACCAGCATGGAGTCCCAGCTGCTGCTCCTGGCTGAAGACACATTGCCCTTGAAGACTGTGCTGGCTCTGCTGTGCACAGTCGTCGGGGCCATCCCCCATCTACTCGGATGGCTGAACAGCCCCCTGGGGGCTGTGGAGTGTCCCTGCTCAGGACACTGCCAGCTTTCCCTGCCCAAGTGCCCCAGTGCCTCTGGAGCCATCCCAGCAGCACTGATGGGAGCACTTGGTGCTGCGTGAGTGGGATGATGCCCAATGGATCTGGAACTTCCACATGAGCAGAAAGACTTTTCACAAGCTCTGCTACTGGCTTCCCTCCCACATTCAGGCACCAGGACACCTGCACGTGGCCCGCTCCCTCTCTCAAGAAGTGGGTTGCCATAGCCATATGGAAACTGGCCACCCCGGCCTCCTACTGCTCCATGGAACACCAGTTTGGGGTGGGCTAGGCCACCATCAGGGCCATACTCGTGGAAGTAAGCTATCCCCAGGTCACATGCCCTCGATAGGGAGGGAGTTCCAGGGTAAGAGAGACCCTCAGTGGCAGGGGTGGGCAGGGGGTTGGGGGACAGGGAGGGAACTGGGAGGGAACCAGAGGAGCAGGGAACGAGCAAGGGGCTGAGAACGCCCCGCTACACCCTCACGGAAGTGCATGTCCTTCCGGGGCATCAACGCCATACTGCTCCACAGGGTCATCTGCCTGGGGGATCCAGATGCCACTGTCGCAGGATTCACTGCACTCAGCTTCCCGAACTATTTTGGTGCCCTGGACGGAATGCGCATCCCCATCCGCGCCCCAGCACACAGCGCCAGCCAGTATGTGAACTGCAAGAACTACCATTCGGTGGTGTTCCAGGCCCTGGTGAAGTCCAGAGACCATGTTGCAAACTATGTTGGCTGGGCTGGCCGGACATACGACACCCATGTGTTCTGGAACACCAGGATCAGCCAGCACATGGAGGCTGAGACCTTCATCCCTGAGCAGGAGATTCCGTTTGGGGATGTCACCATGCCACTCTGCATGGTGGTGGATACCACCTATCCCTTGCTGCCATGGCTAATGTGGCCCTATACGGGCCACCTTGACCCAACACAGAAGGCATTCAACATCCACCTCAACCAGGCCCACAATGTAGTTGAGAGGGCCTTTGGGTGCCTTAAGGGGGGCGGGGGGTGGCGGTGCCTCCTATCGCAGCTGGAGGTTGGAGTGCTGAACATGCCTGAGGTGGTGGGCACCTGCCGCGCCCTCCACAATATCACTGAAGGTGGAGGAATGCCCTCATACATGGGTGGGCGGCCAAGTCCAGCCCCAGGTACAAGCAGCCATTTGCTGACCCCATTTGCCAGACCCACAAAGATGGGCTCTGCATCAGGTAGGCCCTCCAACGGAGCTTCACTGACATGTCCCACTGACCCCCACACACAACCATCCCCCACATGCATCCACCCCTCACCATCCCCCCTGCTGCAACCACACCCACACGTCCACCCCTTACCATCTCTCCATGAAGAGCACGGCCCACGGGGTGGTTTGTCAAATAAAACTTTTACTACTCACTACTGAAACTGTTAACTGAATGAACATAAACCTACGAACAGCAACGAGCAGGGCGAACAGTGTACCTTGGGAGGATGGAAGAGACCAGACCAGGACTAAGGTAGAAGGCCACAAGCTCCATCAGCCCCGGGATCCCCACCCTCCCCGGGTCTGGGGTTCTTGGTGCGGCTGGGATGGAGGGGAGCATTGAGAGGTATGGCTGTGGGAGTGGCCCCGGAGGGGGAGGGGGGCTGCAGGGAGCACGGCAGGGGGGCAAGAAGGTGGGCCACACTGGCAGCATGCTCCCACAGGATGCTGCTGATGTCTTGCAGGTTGGCCATGAGCCTGTCCCAGGCCAGCCCCTGCCATGCCATTTGGGCCTTGACGAGGCAAAGGTGCCACTTGGACCCCCTGGCCAAGCAACGGCTGATCATGTCATTCTCCATCCTCTGAAGGGGTCTCCAGCCACAGGCCTGACATTGTGCTGGGTTGGTGGGTGGGAGGGTGCGCCTGGGTGCTCTCCACCATTGCAGGGGGTCTCTGGGATGTCGGAGGGCATGGTGCTTTCCCAGCCCTTGGATGGCGCAGCTGTATAGAGAGAAGGATGGGATATCAGTCCCTTATAATGGCCCTTGGGATTGAGACCATGAGGCCACATCCCTCCCCCTTGGGGGACCATCCCCTGCTCCCAGGGGCCACATCCCTCCCCCCTGGGGGACCATCCCCCCCGCCTTCCAGGGGCAACACATCCCATCCAAAGGCACAGCAGCCATAGGGCATATCAGGAGGGTAGGGGTTCCCAGACTATGCAGAACAGTCCCCGGGTGCTATCCAGTCCCGACTACTTCTCACCACACATGTAGGTCACAGCATTGTCCATGGAAATGAGCTGTACAGAGATGTCGACAGAATGCTCCCGACCACCAGATCTCTTCCGAGTGATCTGCAGTCTGGACACGTGCACTGTCGACAAAACTTCTGTCGACAGAAGCCTGCAGTCTAAACATAGCCTGATTGAATGAGCTCAGCTGTAACACTCCCATCTCTGTATCCCTGCCATCTGTTTCTTTTCCTTTCATTTCGTGCATCTGATGAAGTGATCTGTTAATTCACAAAAACTTATGACATAATAAAATTGTCAAGTCTTTGAGGTACCAGTGGGCTACTTGTGATGTTTATAGTTATGAGCCACCGTAAGTATGTGAGAGTTGCTTTCTGTACCCCCCTGGCAGAATACAATTGTGCACAAGTTTGTGATGGCACCACAGGCTAGTGGAGATACTGAACTGTTTGATCCTACATTCAGATACTCTGCACCATGGAGAGCAGAATATACCCCAAGACTGGAAAGGCAGGACCAACCTAGCATTTCAAACATTTGTTACATACCTCTGAGTTCAAACATAAGACAAGGGGCAGGGATTGCCTTTTGTTGCTTGGGCTTACGAAACAGTTAATTTTTCAAAAGATACTGACAAAAAAAACCATTTGCCACAGTGATACTGGCACTGAATCAGAGGTATGTTAGTTTCATTTCCAGTTTGTTTTCTTCTCTCCCTCCTTTTCCTGAGATAAGCAAAATGATCATCTTTTCGAAAAGCAGGAAAAATCCAGCAGAACCTAACTCCTGTTTTCCACTTCTGTTACTACTGAATAATGAATATGAACCTGGTTCATATTGCCTGTATATCCTCGGTGGATGGAGAGGGCAGCTGGTGATGCCTTGAGGAAGAGAATGCTTCCAAGTAATGCAAAGCTAGCGTAGCTCAGCTTCATGAGCCGAGATGGAAGGCAGTGAACTCAAGCAATGGTCACACAGCCAAGTGATCCCCCAGAAAACACCCCACATAGAGTGATTTAGAAGAGGCTTTACGCAAATAAATTATGAAGGGGAACATTTTATCCTCCAGCTAATGCCAAAATTCAGAAAGCTTAAAGACCAATTGCATCCTTCCTTCAACCTCTGTGGGCTGACTAGACGCAGGTCCTACGATTTAAACATCAGAATATATATTACCTTGAATCATATAGCCAACGTAATTTATTTTGGCACAATCAACAACAAGGCTGAAAGAGGTTAATACATGTTTTTAATGTGACAATGAAGTTTACATGAGTTATGCAGCATGTTCACGCAATGAGGAAAAGGCCCTGGAGCCAGTTAGGGTAGGCTGCATTAGTCAGTAATGACCGAAGGGAGTATTTCTTTAAGTATTCACTCTAGCTTTCATGAAGCCGTGAAAAAACACACATAACACTCATCAGATGTAAACATCTGCAAAACTACTTCAAACTTCTTTGAACCTCTTCTTTACCACAAAGCCTACAAAGATTGCTTAAGTTGCAGATGTACAGATATCACACCCTATCATGTTACCGAGTGTTTTCTCATGGTTTCCTTGTCTGCCTGCATCTTTTGTGCCTTGTAATATGTATATTGTCAGCGCTCTTGGGGAAGGGACTGTCTTTTTGTTCTGTGTTTAAGGAGGACGTAGCAATTCTCGCATTTTGGTCCTTGACTACGACTATAAGACACAATGGTAATACAAATAATAAAAATACAACAATAAAAGCACTGCATTGGCACTATGAAGATGATTCCTCTGGCTCATCTGCCTTTTGTTATTTCAGTGGAGCCACTGGCACATTTGAAAAGGTTGGATAACTAAGCAAAAGGAATGTGTTTTGAGAAAAGTGAATAAGTAATTAGAACAGACCTATCAGAAGTGTCACATACAAAGCACTCACCCAAAAATGACACTCTTCACATATAACATTTGAGACCCAGAAAAAGTGTGTGTTTGTGGGATTAGAGGTTGGTAACTGACAAATGTATTCATTTATGTACCCAGTTAAAATAAAAATATGCATAAACCATTGTCAAAAGGAGGAGACAAAAACACTTCTGCTCTGAAAACTGATTATATAAAAATAGCATCACGGAATCTAATCTTGCCTTATTTCCACAACTAATTTGCTAGTTTTACAAATAAATTAAGTCTTCTTAAATATCTCTGATCCCCTAGAAAGCTACTAAATAGACCAGTGGCTGAGAAGAGGAGTAATGACAACCAGAACCAGGAGAGAGGGAAATCACTAATTTTTCCTATTTTTTTCCAATAAATATGTTTACCTATCTGCTTTTGTCCTAGGACCAATTGTAGTTACTGTGCAAGTGAAAGAGGACATACTCCAAGGTACAAATCACCGTAAAACTTATGTTTCCATGATGCTACAAGAACCAAAAGCTTATCAAAATAAGAAGAGTTTAAAGGTCACTATGTGGTCTAGCTTTTAAAAAGTGACTTGTCAATGACTAACATTTGTAGATAGATACACACACACACACACACTATACATTTATTTATTCACAATTATGTTATTCTCCAGATCTGAAGAAGTGGGTCTTTCCCATGAATGCTCATCACCTAATATGGTTGGCCTTTTAGATGCTACAGGACTGCCTTTTCCTTTTTTTTTTTTTTAAAAAGGGGTGTGTGAAATTTTAACTCAGAACTCCATAATCTCCCTTGTGTTCTAGATAAGTGAGAAAACTGTATGTTTAAAAGGAGTTTATGCCTGCTTTAATCTTACTTGGGTAAACTGTTAATTTTGAAAGACTTCTAGCTGTATACAATGTCTTTTGGAACCACTTTTTCAAGTATTACATTGACACTAAACAGCACAAAGTGAAATTATAGTGAGGCATTCTACTTCTCTTGGACAAACTTGCATCTGGATTGTGTGATGCAGATTACGTTAGTAGAACAAACAGACCTTTTATGTACTATTCTGCTCTCAACGTTTTTATTATTTATATATATATATATTTGAAATCAAAGTCTTTACAAATACAAAACTAAACAAAGTATAAGATTACAGTATTTAATATACAAAGTATAGATATTAGAGAATTCAATTTTATATATAAACATTTCCAGTGCTGAATGTTAAATATCTGTACTGGCCATAGGCTCATTTATAGTTAGCGTGAAAGTGCTAGAGGATTACTCAATGTTTCAGCATCACAAAATACCTTCTACAAAGGGATCACAAGAATAAAGAAATCATTTTTGCAATTTACATCGCACTCAGGAAAGAGTCACATATACTTCACATTATAGATTAGATGTAAATATTTATATCAGGAGGTATCGAACTGTATTTGCAGTATCAAAATAATAAAATAGGGCAACATAATCCCTAATTACAAAAGAAACTACAAATACGCAAAAGATCCCGACACATTTGATACATACTGGACTTTTGCAATGTATTTTAGAAAAAGAGTACGAAGCAGTGTGAAACTTCTCTGTAAGCACATTGTCCAATTGTATACTCTATTGCCACATTCCTGCTCGCTAGTTGTCCGAGTGTTCAAAAAACATGAAATCCTAAAGAACAAAGAAAATGAACATAAAATTTGATAGTTCAAAAAGGCCAATTATAAAGAGAAGAGTCAGTGTTCCTGCTAACATTTTCCACTCTTAGGCATGTTGAATTTCCTCATGTGCACCATCATTATTGATGTCATGTGTGAACGTGCACCACCAGTACAAACAAAAACTTTAGATATAAATATTTATTTTAAACCAGTGGTTCCCAACCTTTTTGCGATGGGGGCCCATTTGGACAATTCAGTAAGACTTCGTGACCCACAACTAAAAATGGGGTGAGAGAGGATGTTCTCTCCTGGGAAAAATGCACCCCCCACCCCTAAAGCCCTCTCAACCCGAAACCACTCCTCCCCACCTACCTCACATGAGCTCCACGCACTGCTGCTGCTGCTGCTCCTTCTCCTTCCCCGGGCTACTGCCACCTCCTCTGTGCAGCTCCCTCCAGCTCTCCTACTCCCTTCCCCCTCGCTGCTAAAATGGGACTTAATTTAACTGGCTTAACAGCCGGATCCCTCCTGCCAGCTGTTAAACCAATTAAATTGAGTTCCATTTCAGTGTGGCAGGGCAGGGACTGGGAGCCAGAGGAGTGAGTGGCAGCAGCAGAGGGAGCCACAAATGGCTCCTTAAAGAGCCACAAATGGCTCAGAGCTGCCCAGCCAGCGACCCTTAGAAAATCTAATAGCAACCCATGTTTGGGTCCTGACCCATAGGCTGGGAATTCCTGTTTTATGTATGTTTTAGGTATGGAACAAAAAATATTCAACTCAAAGAATAATTAACAAGGAGCATTGCCTAAGATCAGCATTCCCTGTAAGCTGAGCACTTGGGTCCAGGAAACATTCAGGAGCCACCCAGCTCATTAGCAGAGAGCCCACAGCCAGCAGCATATGATTTCTAATGGTGGTGCACACCCCCATGTGCTTTATTGCATATAAAAAATGTATTCTCCCCATAGATAAAAAAAGTAAGAGAGAACCCTGCTTAAGGGGACTCTGTTTATCTAAAAATCAAATAAGAAGATAACTAACTCTACCCTTGGAGTACATGTATCATCCTCCTTTCTAATAACTCCTGCTACTAAACACACCAAAATGGGCCATACTGAAAACAACTGTATAAATAAATCAAAGACATGGACATTAAGTAAAAGCATAAAAAATACGCATGAGGTATCTACAACACTCCAAAATTTTGTTAAAGGAATCCTATTCTTTCTTACTTTAAGCCACTAACACTATGTAAGCTTTGTTTGAAATGTAATCATGAACATATAATGAAGTAGGCGTTTTACTCCAGTATTAATTAAAGTCTGAATCCTTATCTACAAAAGCATCTTAAAAGCTCTATAATAGAAAAACACCAATGCAAATGAGGTCAGATCCTCCAGTAAGATCTGCTAATGCAGATTCTTTCAGCCCTCTACACATTTCTGCTGTGGATCGGTCTCCCTCTCCCTCCAAACTAAATTTTAGCCCAATCTCTCTAACATCTCAGGGCAACTGGCCACCTGTTAACGAACTCAACAATTATGTCACCTATCAGCTGGAAATTAATACCAACTTCTCCTCACTCAAGCCTCAACAAGGAAAGGGAAGATGTACTTGCACTAAGCTCCCTCCCTTGCAGTAATGAGACAAGGAAGTTTTCCCAGCTGCAACCCATCTCCTATGTATCCACATGCCCCAGTATAACCCACTCGAAATTTTGGCAGCCCCCCATAGAGCCTGCTTCCCTCCTGGCTCCTGCCCAGAAGGAGTCTCTCCCTGTACCAGCAGCTGCTCTGTTGTGAAAAAGGGTCCACTTCTTGCTGCAACCATGATGGGAGTCAGGATGCCCCAACTCCATCCCCGTCTTACCACACAGATGCTGGCACCAACCCCTCACCCCCCGGTGGAATCTTCTCCCCACCAGCCCCGGCCCAGCTGGGGGCTGGGAGAGATTCCTGTCTCTCCGAGTTGCAGGCACCAGCAGGTACAGCCCAGCTGGGAGTCAAAGAACTCCCTATAAACTCCCCACCCCACTTCACCAATGCCAGCACCCACACCTCATTTCCCCATCTACCCCAAACAGTCTGAGTCTTGGGAGAGAGTGATGGGTTTCTCAAAAGCTGCTATGATCCAAGTAGTCTCTCTCCTCTCTCAGCTGCTGCAACCCAGCTGAGAGATGGGACACCCCAACTCCCCTCCCTCCCTTCCCCCTTCTCTCTCTCTTCTAATGTGCCCTCCCTAACAGCTGGGAGAGACAGACTGCTGTAGCTGAGGGAAAAGTGCCCCTCCCCAGTCAGGCAGCTCGGTGTCCAGCAGCCCTGAGCCAGGTTTGCTGGGCAGCTGCATTACTGTGCAGCTGCATTACTGTGCAGCTTAGCAGGAACCTTGATCAGAGTCACTTAAATGCTTTTTGAGATTAAAACAAAAAAGCAGTCAAGTAGCACTTTAAAAACTAACAAGACAATTTATTAGGTGAGCTTTTGTGGGACAGACCCACTTCTTTAGACCACAAGCCATATCAGAAGACTCAATATTTAAGGCACAGAGAACCAAAAGATTATTAAATTCTGAGATTGTTCTTAGAATGAAAACTTCAGGGTTTTTTTAGGATTGTCAAACAATTAAAATTAATTGTGATTAATTGCATGATTAAACAATAATTTAATTTTTTTAAATTAGCCTTTATTACTATAGGATAGAGTGCTGTGTAAATATTAATGACTAAAGTTATTGAGAGTTTTGTCTAAATCTGAATGTGAGATCAGGCCCTAAATTCTTTTAGGTTGGTTGCTTCACTGAATTTTATGCCATTATTCACATAAAAATTAATTAGAAACCCAAATAACTATAAATAGAGATTAGAGTCTCATTTTAAACATGAAGAAAATCTATTGATTTTAAGTAAGCTGTGCAATTCTTTAAAAATGTTGAAACTCTAAATCAATACAATGAAAGGGAAAGAGTATATTTAACTTATTTGTAAAATAAGAACCAGCCTTCTCACTATTTGTATTTCTGATCTTACTGGAGGTAAAAATAGTCTAAGATACATTCCACAGAAGGGATTTGGAAATACTGGATTGCTATTATTGGCTTGGATCCTTCCCCCCTGCCCCCACCGTCTCCCTCAAGGACTGCATTTGTTTTTAGTAAGTGGAAGCAATGGTTAAGTAACGATGTGAGAGCCAAAAGGGAATCACAATCTCTGTTCAAACATGTAAACCTAAAGAAGAAAGATACAGAAACCCTAGTGTACGATGCAGCATTTTAAAATTAAATTACCCCTCACTGCAGCACTGCACAGCTGTGTCTACACCACAAAATTACTTCAAAGTAAGGGGCTACTTTCAAGTAGCCTGCAGAGCGTCTACACACACTTTTCCTTACTTCGACGTAAGGGAGGCTAATTCTTAATTACTTTATCCTTCTAATTGGGTCAAATGTAATCCCATTATCTGAAATAATTCATGCATCATGTTACCTAGGAAGCTGCTCCTACACTCTTAAACTCAGTGGAAGCTTTGTTGTTAACTTCAATAAGCCCAAGATCAAGTCACATATCCCAGTATGATTTTAAAATATAGAGGAACAGAAATGAACACGTTCTGTGTTTACAGTTAGCTAGTTGGCATACTTACGATAAGGAAGCAAGCACCAATCATGACAGCTTTCATCTTAACATCAAGATCCTGAGGAAACTGGATCCCGAAATTATCAGAATCTGTAAATGCCTCTCTTACAAGACCAGACCACTGCTTAGAAATTCTTCCTACTAGAGAACTTTCATCCATCGACTTCACCTAGTTTTAAACAAAATGAACAATAATGATCTGCCACCCACCATAAAAAAGATTTTGTGTGACCATTTTAAATGTCCATTGAAAAACTTCAGGATATTCACATTTATATGGGTTATTTTATGTACTACAGCATATGGTATTCAATACTGTGGTAATCTTGACCCTGATTCATGGGCTCAGTCCTAAACTAGGACTTCAGTTCATATCAATGTTGACTTCACAGTGGAGCACAATAATGGAGATGGATGCAGGGCTACACTGTTTGAACTTCTGTAAATCAAGACTCCTTCACCCATTGTCAAGTGTCCAAAAGATTACATAATAATTTTCCAAAGACCAGATACATATCAACAACATGTGTTTTCAGTGTTAAATCATGTAAAATAGTCATTCCCAAGAACATAATGGCTTCTAAGTTTGCTTAAAATGATCTTGCAAACCCTTACTTCTGATTAACACCACAATGTTTTGTAATGAAATAGTGTCTGGAATATAAAAAGAGAATCAATTAATGCTGCATTAGTTTGATCCACATTACAGAACTAAATAATTTATAATAAATTTACATCATCCATTTATGCTGATCCTTTTTGATTATTTAAATCAATTACTAGACAATTAAGTCCACGGTTCTAGAAAATTATCCTATAATGAATAATACTTAAGTACACAGTATAAAAAGAAATTATATACTGACTATTTTTAGTACCATTTCCTAAAATAAGATAATATAATGAGATTTTCTACTTTTATTTAAAGAAACAAAAAGATTTCAACACTATGGCTGTGTCTACACTAGCCCAAAACTTCCAAATGTCCATTTAGAAGTTTACTACTGAAGCGCTGAAATACCTATTCAGCACCTCATTAGAATGCCGGCAGCTGTATTTCAGCCCTTCATTAGTAAACTTCAAAATGGCCATTTGCATGGCCATTTCAAAGTTTTGGGCTAGTGTAGACACAGCCTATCACAGTAAAGAACTGCAATATATTCAAAGTAAACCCAAATTGATGAAGAAAGATTCACTTCGGCTGGATCTACACTTGTCCCCAACTTCGAAGGGGGTATGTTAATCAGGGCCACAGGAGATTGCTAATGAAGTGCTGCGGTGAATATGCAGTACTTCATTAGGCTAATTTTCCCCCGCGGCAAATTCAAAGCTTCAAACTTTGAAGCACCGGCATGTGCGCAGCCGTGGGCACTTCGAAGTGCCTGTGCTACTTCCAAGTCCCTTTACTCCTCAAAATTTTGTAAACGGACTTTGAAGTGCCCGTGGTTACACACATACTGGCGCTTCAAAGTCTGAAGCTTTGAATTTGCCGTGGGGAAAAATTAGTGTAATGAAGTGCTGCATATTCACCACAGCACTTCATTAGTAGTCTGCCGTGGCCCTGATTACCGTGTCCCCTTCGAAGATGGGGGCAAGTGCAGACAAGCCCTTCAACAGGAAGAAAGTTGGGGGAGGACAAAATATTATCTAAACAATCAGTATCTCATGCAGGGTTTGTTTTGGTAGAAGAGGTGCTGGTACTCAGCCAGCTCCCCACCCCCTTTCCCCAGTGAACCCGACAGCTGGGGCTGCCAAGGAGCTAGTACTCAGTACTAGCAACTACCAGCACAAAAAAAGGACTGATCTCGTGGTTGCGTAATGTGAAAGTTGATTTGTTATGATAATCATTGAAATCTGGGTTATTTACCAAGATAAGTGTTTTCAAAAATTCTCATGTGAAAATGGTTGGATTATCTAAATACCAAATGTTATAACTGAACGTATTACAACTTTGTCTTGTCGTACAAGATCCATCAGTAACAATAAGATTAGTTACAAATATTAAATTACTAGGAAAACAAACAGAAGAGAAGAGAAAAAAATACAAAAAAGAAAAAAAAAAACAAAACACATCTTAAACAATGGTACCTACCTCAAAATTAACATCCTGACAACAGCTGCATACAACACACGGGCCAAGAATTTTAAATATATCTATTTTTGCTTCATTTTGAACAGTAAATTTAGGTAGACACGGATGCCAGTTTTGTTTAATGTAGCCAACTGGTGTACCTGGAGGGGCCTGAACTTCGAGCTTAAAAAAAAAAAAAAAGAAGTAGGATAAAAGTTAAGTATCTACATACTCATTGCAATATATTTTACATGCTTACAAAATAATCTTCAATGCAAAGAAATTCTGTAATGCAGAAGATGGGTACTCACCCTACAGGAACTGTAACACCTTAAGAATTTGCAGACCATGGAAATTCCATTCTTAGTGTCATGTGTCTCCAGGCTTACAAAAATCAAACTCTTGAATAGCTACGTCCATTGATGCAGACATAATGTCACCAATTTATAATCAAACACTGTTCCTTTAACTTTTAATTTCCCCATCAGAATCAGTGTTGATTTTTTCCTTGGTGATCATGAGACACGGGGAGGCAAAGTGGTTTAACATGTTCAGGCTATAGTCTCTGACGTATCAGCCAAATTACACAGCTAGTAGCACTTGTCCTTAAGTATGCTGTCACCACTACACACAGGACTCAGTAAAGCACTGTGGAGACACAAAACCCTGTACTGCTCATAGGATGCTTCTATTGTAAACCCCATGTATTTTCTGTATGCTGGGCCTATTGCAACATGGAAGCAAACACTGTCTAGTTTGAGAGCTGTGAAGCAGTCTATAGGATCCAATATGGGGAAGATGAAAGCTAATGTGACCATCCTGAAATTCTCTGGAATCAAGCAGAGATAGGAGTAGAGGCTCTGCTCTGAATTTTTGAGGAACCGCCTCTAATTGCTCCTAACTGTAGTACAGAATTGAATTCTTGTACAAATATGCTGTAAGAAGGGTACCTGAAGAAGTGTGGCAAGAGAATTAGAACTGACCAAAACTGGATAGGATAGCCCTTGCTTATGTTTTTAAAGACCCAACAATCAGAGGTAATCACAGCCAAAGCTTACTTAGATAATAAAGGTGTTTGTTAAACCAAAAATCGGATTGATCCATACATGGTCCAACTGTGTTCTTGGCTGAGCCATCAAAGCTGTTTCCTTCGCACTTGTCCCTGATGTGGGGCCAGCCACAGTGAGGCTGATGAGCACAACTGGTGGAACTATAGGCCTTTCCTCAGTGGTTTGGATGAACACAGTGAGAATTGGTGCTGTGATTCTGTAACAGAATGGGGACTGGTATCTGTAACAGAATGAGGTCTCCACTGCAAATGTTGCTTGTGCCTAGGCTTTGCCAGTCTTTTTTTTTTTTTTTTTTAACAATTGCAATGCACTGTCGATTCCAGTGTTGAACACGTCAATCCACTGAAATGGAAGGTCTTCAGTGGTTGCCTGGCCTTCTCAGGGAAGGGCTGGCATGCGCAGACAGGAGGGGCATCTTATTGTGACCGTGGACATCACAGCACTGTGACTCACAGGATCACTTGAGGAAAGAGACCGATTGCTGGGAAGTGGTCTCATGGCTGGCTCATCTGGGTTCAAGGATGCCCTGAAGTCTCTAAAACTTTCATCGTCAGTCTGCCCTCTTTGGCTTTAAGTATGTACTGTGAAAAACGCCTGCACACTGAGCAATGCTGAGGAATATGCCCCTGAGCTAAGCAAAGGAGGCAACTAGCATGACTATTAGCAGTGGACTTTGCCAAGTCACAGAAGGGACAAAGCTTGAACCCTGGATCTCTGCTTTCAATCAAGTTGATCTGAGGTGTGGCAGAAGAACTGGGAGGCCATAGGTTCCTATATAAGGAGGTTGGAAGGAAGAAACTATTAATCCCTTGTTTTGACAGAGAAATTAACTCTTTCCTCACAAAACCAAAGTATATGCTAACGTGGAAGAGATATGCAAACCACATGGTTTAACCAGAAGGAACCAAGAGGTGGTTGAGACAACTTTCTCGCTCATACCATAAGCTACAATGATTACAAAAGCTCCCACTCCACAGACACTACTGTTCAAAACAATCTGATTTAATGAGCATGTGCACAAAAGGTGACATCTGTGGGGGTGGAGAGAACACCTGAAGATTACAACTGTTTCTTAAATGATTTAATATTTGTTTAAGCCTTTTGTCAGAAATATCACAGATACTAACCCACAGTTTAATAAGAAAAAAAAACATGTTCCTCCTCTCCCCCCAACCCACCGACAAAACCAGAAGATGCTGGACTCATAATACTCCAAAAATCAGTGAGTTACGTTAAGCCAGTGGAAGCTGTAACTTTGTCCTTACAGGAGATGTAACAGCGGTTTAATTATAGGAATTTCAATCCTGTTTTCATCTACTTGAACAGTATTAAAAGCTGAGATTGGTTTAATAGGAATGCAAAATTATTTCAAATCTCATGCAGAGTTTAACTGTAGATCACTTTACTTGCATAAACACAAACTGTATTTGCGGGAGATGCATAAAAAACGTGTAGCAGAAATTGAGGGCAGACTGTGACTCTAAACAGAAGGTAACAGCCTACTGTGTAGCCCAGTAGCGGGCAAACCTAAGGGCAGCGCTGGACAGGGAACTTGCATGAAGGCCTAGGTAGGGAAGGCTGGGGGAGGCAGTGACTCCCGAAACAGCCAGGTGTGGACCTGCCTCTGTCCCAGTCCATCTCCCCTCTCCCCACCAACCCCATTCCGCATCCCGTGTGCAACCCCCTACTCCCTGTCTCCCAACCACAGTGCCTAGCACACCAGGGCTAATGGCGCTGCAGCCCCGCCCCAACCAAAGATATCCCTAATACTGTATTACTGATGTTTGTTTACGTGGTTTGGAACTGGCTTTTAATGAAACAATCCATAAAGACAAATGGCTAGGGATTTACTGTATCATACACCCTGGCCACATCTACACTAGCAAGTCCCTTTGGAAAATCGGGTCCTCTTTGGAAAGAGCAAGCAAAGCATCGACACACAAAACACGCTTCCAAATTTCTTTCCAAAGAACGCAGCACTTCTTCTGGAAGCTCTCCTCTCCCAAATGAGGAAGAGCACCTTTTTCTGAAAGATGTTTTTCAGAAAAAAAAGCATGTGTAGATGCTACAGGGGCCCTTGGTTTGAAAGAGAAGTCTTCATGGTGCCAGATATTTCAGTCCCTGGCTTGTTTTTTCAGAAGAGCAGAGCCTGGATGGACACTCTTTCAAAAGAGCTCTTTTGATCCTTTTGTTTTTGGGGGGTGTGGACACGCTCTTTCAAAAGATGATTTTCCAGAAGATCATCTTTTAAAAGTTCACTGTAGTGTAGACCTGGCCCTTGAGAATCCCTACAAGAAACCGAACTCGTAAATTTTAATTCTGTGAAGCCTGATTCTGGGATGTTACCTCAAACTCATTAAATGAGAATTAGTTGGCAATAAATACAATTATAAGTTGAACCTCTGTAGTGCAGCACCCTGGGGATTTGGTTATTGTCGAACAAGAGAATTTGCAGAACCACAGGAGGACAATATTGTTTAGCAGCATTACCAACATTTCCACCACTTATTAGACTTTTAGAAGACATTTACCTCTACATTAGAGTTGCACAACAGCACAGAACACTGAGAGCCAGAACTGGTAGCTGCAAACAAACCTTACTGGACCAAAGGAAACTTGGCCACACTCATGACAAGTGGGCTTCTGGCTAACTAAAATCATATTGGAGCACGGATGTTGCCAGACCAGAGAGTGCCGGACTAGAGTGGTTCAACCTCTATTATTAACCATTAAAAGAAGATTAGGCAACAACTATACATCATTCTATTAGTAGAATTAAATTCCTACAATGAAAGGTCAAGTTGCAACGGTTCAAGAACCCGGTAATTTTTTCTCTTACTTTATTTATTAACAATAATCAAAAATTCTTTTATAATAATCAAGATTTTGTATTCAGTTGGTGCCTCACTAGTCTACATTCCTAAAAAGTGTTGAGCACCCACTTTCCAGGGAAGTCTCCAAGAATTTAGTTCACTTCACAGCTTCCCTTCCGGAAGGATGCACAACATTAACTCCAAAGCAAAAGGTCAAAAACATGTATCAAAAAAATGGGACAAAAGTAATGAGACATTTGTAGAAACCCTCAAAGAACAAGGAAATAAAAAAAAAAATCACAGATCATTACAAAAAAATCACAGAGAAAGCTGACCTGGTTCCAGCCCACCTCTAGACATAAAAGAAAATCTCTGGAAACTTGTAAAGGTATGGGAAAGAGAAAGGAATGACTCACCTCTTGCAAGCAGCAAGGAAAACAGCATGAAGAGCATCTGAGAGGTCTCTGCAATGTAATCACTTCTTGACCCATATTGTCAACAATCCTAATCACGAAAGGTCGTGCGGCTCCACAACAATTTCGAGTACAACAGTCATTTTCCTCTGCTGCAAAATATACTCTTTGCCCCAAGCTGTTTTTGATTTCATATTTGTTGTTAGTTTCAAAACTGGTCAGAACTGAAAATTAACATTAAAGAGCTATTTAGTTGATTCACTAAATAGAGGTATTAATAAAAAAAGCAAAGGCCTCAATCAGTGTTCCCTGTAAGCTGTGACCTTGAGCCCAGGAAAGATTCAAGTGCTGTTCAGCTGATTAGCAGAGCACACATGGCCAGCAGCATGTTTCTACAGCTGGTGCACATCTGAACATGTCTCTGTGCACATAACACAATTTATTCTGCGCATGGGGATGGAAAAAATTAGAGGAAACATTGGACCCAATCATGGTCAGGAACCCACTGTAGTAATTCCTCCATAAACACACAGGAGAACATGGACCTTTCCCTGAAGATCTTACAATCTAATGAAAACAAGGTCTGTGGCACCTTATAGATAGATTATCTGGACTCCTTGTTGTTTTTGCAGACACAGATTAAACACAGCTTTCTCTCTGATGCTTGTCACAAGACAATATGTTTACAAACATACAAGGGAGGAAGAAAGAAATATGAGAGAAAAAAAAACATATTTGCAAATTTCTTATTTTTGTATTATGAATAAATTGCCAACTATTTCTTTTTGCCCTTCAAACTAATTAATTTGAACTGTGTTCTTTTAGCTATACTATAATGGTGAAGATGAGACTCATGGTATCTCAGGATGGAAAAGGCCTTATGATAAGTTCAAAGAAGGTGTTCCACGAGTGAAATGCAACAGAGGTGTTTTTGGGAGAATTGACAAATGAGCACACAAGACAGACACCACTGTCACAGTGGATGCAGCAGTGAGAAGCAAAAGTAGACTGCTGAAGAGGTGGGGAGAGTTGTAAATGGGCCTGAAAGGAAGAAAAAGAAGTTTAAAATTCATATGAAACAAAGAAGAATACAAAAGTAGCATAATATGGTCAGAGTTTCAAGCCAGGAAGGTTCTTTGAATGGATTGGAGGGAGGAATTGTTTGTAGAAAGGAGCGAGTGAACAAGCAGTTAATTGAAATAGGAAACGATGAGGGCATGAACAAAAACTCCACCGAGGTAACTCTGAAATTTTGTGGGATGAAAAAGCAGGAAGATTTGGGTGTAGCCAGTTTGCAGAAGGTCAACGGGAAGGCAGTAATATCAATATTAAGAGCACGAGCACCATCAGGATCATGATGTCGACCAATATGACAAACAACAAGCGACGTATAAAATATTTGAGAGAAAATATCAGTCAGCAGTAAGATTTCCAAGAGATGTCAGAGAGATAGGCCAAGATGTAGGATTAGAAGGAATAAAAGCAGTTAAAACAACTAAAAATTGCTTAGAAAAAGTTAGATGTCTGAACGTCACCAGGGCCTGATGAAATGCATCCTAGAATACTTAAGGAGCTGATAGAGGAGGTTTCTGAGCCTTGAGCTACCATCTTTTAAAAGTCTTGGAAGTCAGGAGAGGTTCCATAAGACTGGAAAAGGGCAAATATAGTGCCCATCTATAAAAAGGGGGAAAAAAAAGAACAACCCAGGAAACTACAGACGTCAGTTTAACTTCCATGCCAGGAAAGATAATGGAGCAAATAATTAAGTAATTCATCTGCAAACATCTGGAAGAAAATATGGTGATAGGTAATAGCCAGCATGGATTTGTAAAAAACAAATCATGCCAGACCAATCTGATATCTTGTCAAAAAAAAAAAACAAACAAAAAAAACCTAACAAGTCTAATGGAAAGGCAATGGATTTGGTATATCTAGACTTCAGCAAGGCATTTGACATGGGCTCACATGATCTTCTTATCAATAAACTAAGCAAATACAACTTAAATGGGGCCACTATAAGGTGAGTGCATAAATGGCAGGATGAACATTCTCAGAGAAGTTATTAATTGTTCACAGTCATGCTGGAAGGGCATAAGTGGAGTTCTGCAGCGGTTTGTTTGGGACCAATTCTATTCAATATCTTCATCAACAATTTAGATATTGGCACAGAGAGTACACTTATTAAGTTTGCAGATGATACCAAGCTGGGAAGGGTTGCAACTGCTTTGAAGGAGAGACTCAATCAAAATGATCTGGACAAACTGGAGAAATGGTCTAAGGTAAATAGGATGAAGTTTAGTAAGGACAAGTGCAAAGTACTCAATTTAGGAAAAACAGTCAGCTTCATACATATAGAATGGGAAGTGACTGTCTAGGAAGGGGTACTGCGGAAAGGGATTTAGGGGTCATAGTAGACAACAAGCTAAATATGAGTCAGTGTGATACTGTTGCAAAAAAAGCAAACAAACATGACTCTGAGATGTATTAACAGGAGTGTTGTGAGCAAGACACACAAAGTCATTCTTCCGCTCTACTCAGCACTCATTAGGCCTCAACTGCAGCATTGTGTCCAGTTCTGGGCAACACATTTCAACAAAGATGTGGAGAAACTGGAAAAGGTCCAGAGAAGAGCAAAAAGAATGACTAAAAGTCTAGACAACACGAGCTATGCGGGAAGACTGAAAGAACTAGCTTGTTTAGTTTAGAAAAAGAAAAGACTTAGAGGGGACATGACAGAGGTTTTCAAGTACCTCAAAGAGGGTTACAAGGGGGAGGGAGAAAATTTTTTTCCGTTGGTCTCTTAAGATAGGACAAGCAGCAACAGGCTTAAACTGCAGCAAGGGAGGTTTAGATTAGACGTTATGAAAAACTTCCTAACTGTCCACTGGAATAAGTTACCTAGGGAGGTTGTGGAATCTCCATCCCTGGAGATATTTAAGAGCAGGTTAGAGAGACACCTATTGGGGATGATCTAGATGATGCTTGGTCCTGCCAAGAGGGCAGGGAACTGAACTTGATGACCTCTTGAAGTCCCTTACAGTTCTAGTGTTCTATGATTCGATTAGCTCAGAAGTAGAGAAGATGATCTATAAAAGATGATAGCTAAAAAATTCACATAATGAATGAGATTAGATGTAAAAAAATTATGCTTTTAAATTAGAAATAGTCACATTTTTACAATTTTTTTTTATTTTTGAAGCTCAAATAAAATTATTTTTAAGTCTGGGATACTGAAAGGAAGCAAAATTTTAAAAATGCGTGCCACCACTGCTCTCATCCCCAGAGTGCTTTATGCTAGGGAATTAATAAATATATATAAAAGACAAAACACAAATCCGTGAAGACCTGCCCTTTAGAGTAGAGAAATTAACTGCTATCATTAAATAAGCCTGGTGTTCAACAGTTATACCTAGTTACTCAGCATAGGACCACAGTCATGTAATGTATTTGCAGTATAACAATTTTCCATTTAACATGATATATACCTTCCAGAAGCTCAATCTGCTGATGAATTAATATCTGGTCAATCTGAAACAGTGGTTAAAAACAGATCAGAAACTAAGAAGCCAAAATTATGAATACATTTTAAAAATAAATTCTGCAAGTGTGTCACTTATTTTTCAAAAATTAGATTTCAGGATGCAAAATTACAGATCAATTTATAATTATGGTAGATTACCTACATCAGTTTTACTATAGAAAGTCTTGCACACACGTTCACCTGTCATGTTCAACAAGATCATTCAAACACTAAGATTACAATTTTGCAAGCTGCTCTGTTGTGCACCACATTATTTGAAAATTCTTGGAGGTGAAGAAGGGGACTGAATATTAGTGACCAGAAAAGTGCCGTGAGGAAAGTCATGAAGCCTGATGGCCTTCTGGTGACCTTGGTCTAATGTAAGCTTTTGCCACTCGATATTAAGGCTACCTACAGTCACTTTTTCTGGTACAAAAAAGTACAATAGAACAGTACCCAGTCTAATTTAGTCTTAAATTCTCAGATAACCCTGCCAAGTTGAACATCAATTAGTGGCAAACTCCTGTCTGCAAAAACTGGGACCATGCAGTGTTGTTGCAATCATGCCAGTCCCAGGATATTAAAGAGACAAGGTGAGTAAGTTAAATTGATCCAGTAAAGGATATTACTTCAACCACTTTGTTGCTGAGAAACCAGGATTAACAGTACTTTTCCACAACAAGCCGCAGAACAGCCATAAAATGGTTAAATGCCTCAACTAGGATGGTCTGAGATATATTTTTAACTTCTGATCTGAATGAATATAGCTCTATATTTCCAATACCAATCAAAGCCACATGATTTCCTGAAGCAGGCGAAAAGGTATTTAAATGCACAGTTGTTTGTATTTTCAAGGGTCTTAAAACATAGAACACATGTACCTGACTTAAGTATTCTAATCCAGGTGGACAGTTCGGAGGGGCAGGAGGTACTGGCATCCAAGCCACCCCACTGGGTCCAGAAGGTTGATTGTGGACTGGAGGTCCATATGGAGCGCCTGCTGGGTAACCCTGGAAGGCATAATTAGCTTGTCCTGGAGCATCTAGTTTGTGAGGAGAGAAACCACACACACACACACACAGTTCAGAAAATGAGACATTAAAAGTAACGTTTCAGCACATCAAATGCACTTTGGAAGCTCTAGCATTTTTAACTATCGAGAGCCACAGGCTGAACCTATATTACATAATTATGCTTTGCAGAAATCAATTTTTAATAATGCCAACAATATTGACATTTAAAAGCATCTAAACATTTTTCAATTATTAATTTGCATTTTTGCAGATGTACAAAAATTATTGGCTGTAAGCTTTTTAATTTTGATCTATTTAAATTTTTGGCAGTTGTAAGAAGGTATGGGGAAGTTAGATAGTTATTTAAATGACAGACATTGACATTCAAAAATAAAAGCCTTATAACCATTAAAACACAATTTAAAAACCTCATGTCAAAATATTCAGAGTAAATATCCTTAAATCAAAATCTAACAAGTTCTCAAGAGGCATTTTTCTTATGCCGCCTACCTGTATGTTTCAATTATTAGAGCTGGAAAAATATTTTTCCATCAGTTAATGTATGGTTTGGAGCTATTTTGTGTTTGGTCCCCAGAACATGTAAAAATTGCCATGTGGCCCCTGATCAATAAAAAAGGTTGGCCACTTCTGGCTTGGAGCATACATAGGGCACTATTCTCTTTCCTTCCTACAAAGCTGCTTCTCTTTTTCCCTGTCTGCCAGCATAGCAATAACCTGTATCAGTATAATTGCATTTGTACGAGGGTCATTGTATGGATCCAGCTACAGGTTGAACCTCCCTAAACCAGGACTCTGGTCTGGCAACATCCATAGTCCATTAGGGGGCTGGGACTTGGGGAGCAGGAGGGCTGGCAACTCAGGGCCTGGCAGGGCTAGGGCCACAGCAGCCATGTCAGAGCTGGGAGCCAGAGGCACTGCAGCAAGCCGCGGGCCTGTGGCCACCTCAGCAGGGCGGGGACCCAGGGCACACCATACCAGAGAGGGGAGCTAGGCTGCAACAGCCCAGCTAGGGCTGGTGAAAGGGTAGGGGGGGAACTCCTGGTCCAGCAAATTCCCTTATTCTGGTCTGGTCCAGAGGGTTCCAGACCTGGAAGGTCCCACAAGTATATTGTTATATATACAGCAATACAGCTATTGTGTAGACACAACCAAACGGTAAATGGGACTTACAGGGAAGCCACTAGAAGACAGAACACTGATAGGAACTCAAAAGACCTAGTTTCTATTCCTAACTCAGCCACTGGCTTGCCTGAGTGACTTTAAGCAAATCACTTCATTTCCCTGCGCCTAAGTTTCTGCATCAATAAAACAGGGAAGATTCAGACCTACTTTGTAAGGCACTTTGATATCTACTGGTGTAAAGTACCACACAACAGCTATTTTTTATTACAGTGGGACAAAATATCTGGAACCAGATATTTTATGCCCTTCACACCAATAAGAAAAGAAATCCTACATATACTAATTTCAGACAGGACATCTATAAATAATTTACAAATACAATAAAAATGAAGTTGCTCACTTGATCTCATCGTTATGATATAAAATATCCAGCTAATGAAAACAGGAGTAGTTTTGAACATGGAAAAGTATTTGATAAATGGACGTATGGCTGCCATGTCATCAATAGCAGTCTGAGAACTGCTAGAAAAAGATTTTCTGTATTACTTATTTACATTTATTTTAAAAGACAGTGGAGTCTATAAAAGTCAGTCTGCAACTTTTAAGATGAAAAATTACTGTACTCCAATATATTTTAATTTTGTCTAAATAGTGTCAAGACATTTGTCATATTGTAAATACATAAGAAAGAATTAAATAATTCTTGAATATTGATTTCAGCTATATTAAAATAAATTGGAGACTGATTTTACACTTTGTTCATTTATTTGCCGAAAATACAGATTAAAATCATGGCTGTTCAACGCTTCATATTGTGATAGGCCACTAGATGGCGCACACATTATACATTTGATGTTCTTGGGTTAAGAGCTTTTTCTGTATCTGTAATATAAATTGTACACGACAAGTGGAATGTGTCATCTTTAGCAGGACTTATAGTATATAAATGACTTATTTATAAAGATCAAATTGAACAAATGTTCATGAAAAGTTATATCTAAAAATATACAAGAATACATTTTTACATGAATTTAGTATCAAGCTGGTACAAAATCCTCCACCTACAAAAAGTAAAAAGTTTAAGCTGCCTCCTCTAAAATTAACCAAGTATTATATTGCAATCATGAAGGAGGTTCACGAAGCTACTCATGCACTCAACAGTTTGCCAGACATAGTGTCACAAGCACAGTCTTAATGGCAGCTGGTTTGTCATAAATGTTTTGCATAGCTTTTTATATAGGACTTGAAAGAGGCATCTTTTCCAGTGACACTGAGAATTATACTATATCTGATAGCAATTAATTACAATGTATAGACAAGATTCTCAGCTGGTGTTTACTATGATAACAGGAGTGTATTTAACATCCATCTCAAAAAGTGAAAGAGCAAACTGCACTAATCTCAAAATTTTATCTTTCTTGTTTGAAAAAAGTTGGTTCTCTTAGGTCTTCACAATGCATAATCATTATTTGCCAAGCGCACGTAGTGTTTGCAGAATGTGAAATCAATGTCGCTCTGCCACAAAGCACATAAAATCCAGAAGGCAAACAGCACAGACCAATACAGGACACATAACTCTATACTTAAGACACACAAGATATCACTGAATGTGAGAGTTCAAGTCAGAGGATAACATTTAAAAAACATCTAAATAAAAATGTCAGACATTGAGATTTCAGCATTTTATAGGACTTGAAAGGGGCATCTTCTCCTGTGAACTGAAGATTATACTACATCCGATGGGTACTACTACTTAAAGGTTGTTTTGAAGTAGTGTGTTCTGGAGGACAGATTTGAATGTAGAGAGAGAGAGAGAGGTCACTCAGCAAAGAGAGGAAGATTAAGCTTCTGTTGCAGTGTGGAAAAATGGGCAAAAGAGTGAGAAAAACCATGATAGTATTCAGACAGGAGGAATGCAAGACAGATAAAGTAACAAAGATGGAGACAATTTAACTCCAGTTGCAAATTGCTGAAGAAAAATAGTAACAGAGCCAATGAGGTGCAGAATTCAAAAGCAGAGAGCTGTCATGCCCAGGTATACACATATGCAGAAATGCATGTCCCCCCCCACCACATAAAGTCTCTTACAAACATAAAATGCATGCATGCATATACTTGCGAGCACAGTGACACTTTCTCCACACACTTTTTCAGGAGCTGCCTAAATCATTCTCAGGGGAAAGATGAGGGCAAGAAGCTGCGGTGGGAAAGAGGCAAAGGATGAAAGCAGGATGGGACTTTCAGGGGGCAGTGAAGGAGAGAGGGGAAGTAGTTTGGGGAAGGTATGTGAGCTGGATGGGGATGCAGGGAAAGCAGATAGTTACAGGTGCATGAAAATATGGGAGGCACGGGGTATATATGGATATAATCAGAGGCTAGCAGCGTATGAAGGCCAAAGGGTGCAGGGCTGTGGGGCTGAGAGACAGAAGGGTGGTGGTGAGGATGGGTAGGACAGAGCTGAAAGGGTGCAGGGCTGGGAAGGTATGGGGACTGGGGAATTGGGATGAAGAATGAAGGGATGGGAGGATGGTGGTGTGGTGGGACAAGAAGGGATATGGGGATGATGGTACAGCATTCCCAACACTTGGAAACGGGGACACATATAACCCTAGGTGCTAGCAATAAGACGACATACTGTGATTTGCCACAGGGCCCTGCCACCGCTGAAGTCTAGGAGCCAGAAGAGGCATGTGAGGAGGAGAAAATAGCTGACAGCAGCAGGAGAGGCACATGCCATGACTCTTCAACACCAGCTTGCTGAATTCTTGCTAATCACACTAGTTTATCCCCTGCCTGGCCCAGCCAATGGGAGCTGCACCTGCAGGTGGAGAATGGGGCAGCAAATGTATTTCCTGGCTACCCTTAAGCCCATGGTGCAGAAATGCTGGGTGCTTCATGGAAGCCATGAGGTGTGATGGCTAGCAGGGAGCCTGCCAATACTGGTTCACAGCACTGCCAGCCAGACTGTCAACAGGCCAGGATCCCTTTTCAACCAGGTGTTCTAGATGAAAACCAGACACCTAGTCATGTACACGCTATGTCTACAAATGCACAGACTTCCATGCCACCTCCCCTGAAGACTATTTACTTTTTCTTTATAGATTAGGGTACCATGTTACCACACTAATTCCAAAGAAAGAACATTAAGCTTTTCTACAAAATAAAGTCTAAAAATTTAATCCTGGAAAATTAATAAGAGGAATTAGTTGACATGTGCCTGCCACCTTGGAACCCAAACTATTTTTTCAGTGGACAAAACAGATCAGTTAATTTGTATGTTATTTAATCGTCAGATAACTTACTTTGGTAAGCTTGAGGTGCATACTGAGGATAACCATAAGGAACTTGATTGCCTGCAGAATCAGAAGGGTAAGTAGGTCTGGGAAATTCAGTAGCTTTATTTGCTGGTAGAAAGAAATAGTCATTTGTTTTGTCAAATTAAAAAACAAATGTATAACATGAAGCTATTTCAATTCAGATAATATACCTATGAGAATTAGAATTGAGCTAAGTTAACTGTATTTAAAGAATACAAAATGCCTTTAGGAACTTAAGACTTGTTTTAAAAACGCTAATGCAAAATTTTACTTTATAAAAGAATCAGAACAATTCAGCTTCAATCAAATCTGAAAAGTGCAGAAGAAAACAGCTAATGTAAACTGTAGCTCATCATCATGTTCCTATCAGCCTCTGATGCTTAGCAGATTGTTACATGGTTTTCCAACTGTGCCCCAGGTTTTTCAGCTCGGTTTCCACCACTCTTCATAACTTTGTTTTTGGGCAATCTTGTTTGTGCTTGCCTTCAAGCGTCCATCTTATTGCTGGTCTGGGATTGTAAACTGCTTCCATTAGCAGCACATGGCCAATCCACTTCCTCCTGAGAATGATGGTGCCCATCTCTTCTTGGGCCACGTCAGTAGATCTTAGTTTGAAACCGTTCTGGGTTGTGCAATTTTTCTGAGGCAGATTGTAGGGAATGAAGAGAGTTTGTGCATGTCAAACTTTCTCATTCCCCAGCATTCTATCCAGTAAAGCAGGGGTGGGGAACACACTGCCCACAGGCCAGATTAGCCAATGGGTGTATCAGAGGCAGTGCCTGGAAGCGGCAGAGGTCACAGAGCCACGTGTGCCTCCAGGGAGCTACACGGGTAGGCATAAGTCCTCCATCCCCCTCACACAACCCCATTCCCACCCAGATACCCACCTCCCGCCTGCTCCTACACCCTACTCCTTCCCAAACCCCAGCCTGCTGCTGCATCTTATCTCTCTCCCAGACCCTCCCATCCATTCACACTCCCTCCCACACTGATCCCCACCCTCCCACCCATCCGAGATGCCTCACAAAGTCCTCATCATGCCACACCCTTGCCCCAACCTTTTCCTGCACCTTCGCTCCCTCTCAGATCTCCCACTCCTGCACCCCCAGTCTGCCCCTGCACTCTCTCTCCCACCCAGATCCCCCACCCCAGCCCACTCATCCATCCACACCTCCACAAATCAAAAAAGGTTCCCTATGGTAAAGTAATGTAGATCTGTGAAATCTTAACTTTGGTTTTGGGGTTGTACTTTGAAGATTTCCAGACATTAAGACGTTAGTTCATTCTTTTTCTATATCCACAACTTCCTTATCTGTTCCTCTTGTAGTATTCAAAATCGAAAAGTTATTGGTACCATTCTAATTCATACAATTATCCATGAACACAAGCCAGCATTCGCCTCTGCACTCTTGCATAATTTTTTTCTCACTTTACTAAAAAGCTGCTTCACAGCTTCAAGATCCTTGAGATTTTTTTTAAATAGTTCCTGTGTTGCACCATTCTACTCATAAGATACCCATTATCTGCACATTAATACCTATCAGCTGAGTCAGATCACTTAGGTTAGGTAACTACTTATACTGATGAATGCAATTGGCACGTGGCTAGGTGTCTCACACAGGAATTTAAGAGGAAATTAAACATCTGTGTTCAAGAGCTTTTATTCTAAGAAGCCCTCCCACTACTACTGTAGTAATATATATATATTGTTAATTTAGCTAAGACTCATGTAAGTGATCTACAATATTTTCAAGATAGATATTAGGAGTCATTCAACTAACATTAATGAAATATTTTACTCACTTAATTCCATGGTTCCGTTTACAAGTGTACCTGCAAAATAAGACAGTTTCATGCTTTCAAACAAAAAAAAACAAAACAAAACAAACCTCTCTTACAGAAAACTTATATTTATGGTTTTCTATTCTTTAAAGTGCTACTTGACTGCTTTTTGTTTTGATAGTATATAGACTAGCATGGCTCCCTCTCTGTTACTAAGAATATCTTCAGTGTGGGCTTATCTACACTACCTCCCTACTTCGAGGGGAGGATGGTAACTAGGGTGTCAGGAGATTACTAATGAAGTGCTGTGCTGCATATGCAGCACTTCATTAAGCTAATTCTCCCCCGCGGCAACTCCGAAGTCCCTTTAAGGGACTTCGACGTTGCCCATGCACTTCGAAGTACCGGCAGGTTAGCCACGGCCACATGCGAGCCGGCACTTCGAAGTTGAAAACTTCGGAGTTGCCGCAGGGGAGAATTAGCTTAATGAAGTGCTGCATATGCAACGCAGCACTTCATTAATAAACTCCCGACACCTTACTTACCATCCTCACTTTGAAGTAGGGAGGTAGCATAGACAGGCTCTGTATGAATTGAAAGGGAAAGGACAGAGGTTTTTCCTATGTTCTTAATTTAACTGCTTTAACAAGAGTTTTTAAATCATGTTCAGCCACAGACTGACAAGGCTGAAGCAATGTTAATGGGCTATTTTGTAACAAGAGGTAGGCTAAGTTACAACATAGCCAGGGCTTCAAATGAGCACATCCTAACTGATCTCTTCACTCAAGTTAACCTTGCAACACTCCAAAATAACATTCAAGCTGCACAGTGCCTGGATGAACAGCTTCACCAGCAGCCTGCATCCCCTTGAAAGACCAACCAACTTGAGCTATAAACATCATCACACTTCAGTTAAGAATGGGGAGGGTACGACTCAAGCTAAGGGAAACACTTTTGATACCTCTGGATTAAACCTGTAGTGAAGGCAAAACATTAGAAGGAATGTTTTCAAGAGTAAGCTAGGTCTGGACAGGGTGGTGCCCCAAGCTTCCTTCTATCCATATAAAAAGTCCTCTAACCTGGGCTTGAGGGTGGCTTGAAGTTCAAGTTTGCAGGCACAGCTGAGGATAGAGGCTTGATGTCACCTTTGCGTCAGCCTGAGCTGGCAACCTATATAATTTACAGTAAGAACGCACCCTAATTAAGCCCAGGCTCTGCTACTTCTCCAACGCTATCCCACAATTCCACCTGGGCTATATTTCCTTGCCATCTTTGGACTTTCATCATTGTAGCTGACCCAGCTGGAACCATAGAGAACGTCTACACTACACTCTAAATCTGAGTCTATGGGACCCATACTTATGTACTGTGTATTTCCATGCCCAGGCTTGAGCAGCCACACTGCATTGTAAATCTGGTGTTATAAATTGCCTGGACCAAATGTCAGCCATGTGAAAACAGCCAAATGGAACCCTGCAAACCTTCTGACTCAGGACTGAAGGATGAGCTCTGTCCACATTGCGAAATGTCAGGGTTTGGACCTGAATTCCACTGGGTCTTGTGCTCAGTCCTAAGTGTTTGCTTTCCTAAGTCATATTTGTGTGTTGATGACAGAGGTCTGAACTCAAACCTGCATTTGAGCCTGGGCTTACAATATGGTGTAGGCATACCCTAGAGAGTAGAAGCAGAAACATTATTAAACAAACAGTTGGGCATTAGACTAGTCCAAAAATAATTAGCCAATTAACTGGTCAAATAATGTTAAAGAAGAGTTAAATATTTTAAAGCACTAATTTAGGGGAAAAAAGTAAGGCTGTATTGTTTTCATAAAGACTTATCCATTGATACTTATGCCCAACCAGAAAAAAAAACAGGTTACTTAACTAAGTTATTTTAACTCAGAAAAACGTGAAGCACAATGAAACGAAGTGCTAATCAAATGAAAAAAAGGCACCATGATGCAATCAATAAGTATGCTGCCATCTACATAAGAGAATTCTTGACAAAATATGTATCAAACAACAGGCAGTCAATGGAGCGGTCAACTGACCATCTGCCTAACCCCAATTTTTTTCCCTCATAGTTACATCTACACTAGAAGCATCTGTCTACAAAACTTACTGTCAGAGGAGATGTTCCAACAAAATTTCTGTCAACAGAACCTGTCTACACATAAAAGCAGATTGATCTTTCGAGCCACTCTGTTGACAAAAGGGCCCCACGGAGTATCTACACAACTTTTTCGTTGACATTTATGTTGACAAAATGCATTTTGTGTGTAGATGCTCCAGGAGTTTTGTCTCCAAAACCAAAGTTTTGTCTACAAAACTCTAGTGTAGACACACCCCATGTGTTTAACTGATCCAGAAGTATGTACTGTTTCATGTGCACACATCCAGCATCCACCTTCCTGAATTTGACAGAATTGTGAAAGATGACTGAGCATTGTGTACAGTGTAGGAAAATGGGGGGGCGGGTGAAAAAAATCAACCAATTGACATGAGTCAGTTTTACAGAATTTGACTGACACACAAATGGAGTGGTATCACTAAAAGGACAAGTTAGGATCCCTTTGTTTTAATACAAAGTGCAACACAAACAAGTACAAGGTATGAGAGACTGGTATGAGCAAAGAAGCAAACAGAAAAGTAAAGAGGAAGGAGGATAAAGAAAAGGAAAATAAAAAACAGACCCCACAGTTAACATCACCATGCCACACCTGTGTCCACATTTCAGTGAAATTGTTAATGAAGAGGAGAGACTAAAATGAGTAGAAATGATTAACGTATGAATAAAATCGGAAAATCCCAATTTATATTTGGTCCTTCCTCAACACAGGAGGAGATGCACCATTTCATCTCTGAAGGTTACCTCCAGCCCCATATTTTTACAATTCTATCTTTAAGCTAAAATATTATGGAGGAGGAAATTCCTGCCTGGGTGAATCCACAGACATGGAATCCATTTTAAGAAAAAAGGGATAAAGAGATGGAGATAATTTGTAAAAAATCCTTCTATTGTTAGATAGATATTATTGGATTTAATAACTGTTCTTTTCATCAGCATAGGAAATACCTAGTCAAACAGCCAATAACTTACTTACCAGTTCAAAACAATGGAAACTTTAATTATATCCACCATAACTTGAAATTAAGTACAGTTTTTGTAACAAAGGAATTCCTCCATCAGAATTAACATAACAAAAAAGTTTTAGCAAATAAAGGATTCTAGGAAAGTGAATGAATCTGGCACGCAAGAGCATTTCACAATTAGTAACAATACTGATACTAATCCTTTCTCCCACAGAAGCTACTTCATGAACTTTGGACTTCTCAGGTAAGTTGTGATAGAGATTTTTATTTATTCCAGTATTTGTGTGTCTTTTAGCCTCATAGTATCCAAGATCCTAATAGCAAAGAACATCAGATAATCTTGATAGCTTGCCATGAGGCTGGTGGAGCAGAGAGGGGTGTGAAAAAAGAGAAAGAAAAAGAGTCCCAGAAACATTGATTCAGTAACTAGTAAAACACTATAACTGAACAACAGACCTTCTGTCAATGAATCTCTCGAATTCCATGTTGCTCAAATATCAGAGGGGTAGCCGAGTTCATCTGTATCTTCAAAAGCAACAAGAAATTCTGTGGCACCTTATAGTCTCTCAGACATTTTGGAACATAAGCTTTTGTGGGCAAAGACCTGCTTCATCAGATGCATGACTGGGGGGGTTCCAGAGGAGGGTTTAAATATATGGGCTTATGAAAAGAAGGGAGTCCCAGTCAAGAGAAAGGCCAGACTTGACAAGGTCAGTTTAGTCAGGGAGGATGTGCCCCATTATCAGTAGCTAATGTGGAGGTGTGAACATCAACAGAGGAGAAACTGCTATTGTAACTGGTCAATTACAAAAGCGGTTTCTCCTCTCTTGATGTTCACACCTCCACATTAATTACTGATAACAGGCTACATGCTTCCTGAGTGATTTCACTGGTTTCTCCTCTAGATGTTCACAGCTCCTCATTAACTGCTGATAATGGGCCACATCCTCCATGACTGACTGACCTTGTCAACTCTGGCCCTCCTCTTGACAGGTACTCCCTCCATTTCATGAGCCCATATATTTAAACCCTTCTCTGGACTCCCCCAACTCCCATTAATGCATCTGATGAAGTGGGTCTTTGCCCACGAAAGATTTTGCAGAACACAGCAGCACCCATTCATTCATACATAGCACCAAATATTACTATGTGAGCTGGAATCCAGGTACAGGACTTTAATCCCTACTGCCTTGTTTTTCTACAAGTGAAAAAGTGCTATCACTTTGAGTTAGTAAGCCTTTACACCTATGGAAAATGAGTGTAAAAGAACTATGTAACATAGAAGGCAGAAATGCAGAACAAGCTGAGTGCTACTCACTGATATTCTCCATAATACTGGAGACAAGATGTTGATGAATGAGGGTGAGGTTTTTGGTTTTTTTTCCATTTCACATTGGTCTATCTAGTTAATGATATGCACAGTTCCTTCAATGACACTGTTCAATCTGATGATCCTACCAACGAAAGCTCATAACCTAATAAATAAAATTGTGAATTTTTAAGGTGCTACAGGACGGCTATCTTTTGCTGCTGTTACTGTTTAACCACTGATTAAGCAGAAAATGATATAGATCCACTTTTTAACTCAAAACTAGATGTACGGCCTGAGAAGATATAACAGCTAGTTTGTTCATAAAGCCCCTTTGCCAAAAATTAAGTATCTCTAAACAGTCTGCGCCTGATGAAACTGAACCCAGGCAAAACAGAACGCAATATTGCTAGAAGGAGGCCATTTTGTTAGGCACATGTCACCACTCGTGAAAAAAACCGTTTAGGTGCTTGACTGCAGGAGAGGGTTCCTGTATTTGGATCCCTTCAACCTGGCCTTACACATCTAACTGTGAGAGCGGAGTGAGACAGGTGATACCCCTTCTCTCTGCATCTACTTCGGGCAAGCGTGGGCAGCTTTGATTGTTTATTAGGTGTCTCTCTTTCCATGCACCTTACAGGGAGCCTAGATGCCCAATTCACGGTTTATAGATTCCACTGTGAGGCAAGGCACTGTGAATATGAAAAATGACAACTTACACTTGAAGCTGTCTGGAAGACCAATCAGTCCTATCAAAGACAAATCTACCTATAGAATCCTGTGCTTCTGGAAACCCTTGGCTCAATTATTGCAATTAAATTAGGGAATGAAACCATATAACCTTAATAAAACAACCAACCAAATAAGAATACTCTAAAAGCCTTACCAGGTACAAACTGCAACAGACAATTTCCTCAAATAAACAAGCAAACAAAAATCCCACATAACAGAAGAGATCACTATGAACACGACACTAGTGTTCTACTTCCTACACTGACTCCCAACAGATCATCTCATCATCTCCACATTCTGAATTAAATCTCTCCATAAAATTGGTGCTAGCTGCTTAAAATATAATCTCTCCTTCCATATGCATAGCCTCAATAGGTGTTCATGTCTAGTGATGTAACTTGTGTCTAGAGGAAGTCAACTCATGGCCACTAAAACATGTCAGATTTTGAATTTTATTTTGCTACTCTCCGTTTACTGATCTGGAATATGGGGGTTAATGATAAATACCTATCCCATTCCCTAACTGAATTTTCCTTGAATCCTAACATACTGCTTTGTGTCAGATAAGATGATTAATGCTATTTCTACATATTGAAAGAAAGATAAGTAGTATACATATCTGAAAAATAAATATCTGAGATTTGAAGTACATTAAATATTGCAACATAGATGCCACAGATAAAGAGAAGCCAATAATCTAGGATATGAGCTCTTTTCTGACCAAAGATATGAATCTCCCTAGCTCAGTCTAATGTGTGCTTAGCATTCAAAATTTAAAAAAAAGATAGGTCTTTATGCATAGGTGTTTAAATCCTGCTGTCCAATAAAGATCCCTGGTTAGCCTCCAGCTGCGAATTTCTGCTTTCTACCATTATCCAGCTTGTCAGGGAGGGCAGACAAGCATTAGCAAATCTCCTCCTCTCCCTGAAAATGTGTTTTTAGACAGAGAGGGCTGTTGCTAAGAAACAGCCTGGCTCTAATCAAGTCCTGCCTAACAAGCTGAACAGGCAGAACAACCTGCCCTTCTGCTTCCCAATCCAAATTTAAACCTCAGTATTGGATATATCAAGCACCTGTTTAGTTCCACTATCTTACTGAAACAGAAACATTATTGATGGAATTTTCGGTATCAATTAGTACGAGTATTGTTCTACCACCACTTGGAGGGATCCATACTTCCAGCACTTCACTTTATTTCCAATAAACAGATTTAAACCAAATACCTCAGGGACACTCCAAATATTTGGAAGAGAAGTTGTGGAAACAACTGCTTTAAGAGAAATCAGAAGAACTGTATGGTATTTTTAGTGTATTATGAAATTTATCAAACAAGGAAATATAGGGTTACCATATTTGACCCTTCCAAAAAGTGGACACCCCTGAGAGGGAGTGTATCTGAATTGGTATCTACCAACTCTTCACCAGATGCGCAAAATCAAACTTCTAAAGATTGACCCTGGCCAGATCAATCTTCCACTTAGTACAGAAAAGCCCTTAGATATCTGAGAGGGACTGTTTCTTCTCCCTCCCCAACCCACATACATATTCCATTAGATTTTTTAAATAGATACTTGTTTTTCAGCAGCAGAGGCTGAATTTAAGCATTTTTAGGAGGACTAAATTAACAAACAACCAAAAGCGCAATATTGAAATAATCAAGGACATTAAAAACCTCTGGCCTCTCCACAAACAAGCGAACAACCATGAAAAAGCCAAAGGAAATCTACTATCATGATGTCAATATCTCTGCACAGAAACCTATGAAGAAAGAAAACTTAAAACGCCAAGCTGCTCAGCTTTAGCATTTAGCTGTAGCCATGTTGTTCCCAGGATATTGGAGCAACAAGCTAGAAAACTGACCAATAAAAAGCATCACCTCACTCATTCGTCTCAGCCTTACAAAGAAGTGGTTTCCCAAACAGGGGGGCATGAAGAAATTCCAGGGGCAGGAGAGGGAAGGCAACCCAACCCCCCCCCCCCCCCATCAGTCCACCCACCCAAACACAAAGCCAGCCTTTGCTTCCAGCTCTCAGCCCCTGCCCTTTTACATGCCTGACCCCGGGCGGCCTCTAGGCAGCTGACAAAGACCCACATGGAGCTAGCTGCTTCCTGCAAAGGCGAGTGAGTGTGGGTTGGGGAGGGCAGGGGAAGTGGAGGAAGATGGGGTTAGATGGGGGGTTAAGGGTGCCTGGCTCCGGGGATGGGGTGAGAGTGGGGGGCTTGTGGTGCCTGCCTTTGAGAGAGGAACGGGCAAGCAGGGGCTTGGGTGTCCAGCTTGCCGGGCTCGGGCGTCCAGCTTGCAGGACACGTGGGGCTTGGGTGGCTGGCCCCAGCATTGTGGAGCTCAGGAGGCTTGGGCTGGTGGGTGGCCGGCTGGCTGACAGGCCCTAGCAGCACAGGGCTTGGGCAGCTGGTGGGTCAGCAGCTGGCCCTGGCGGGTCAGCGGCTGGCCCTGGCAGCGTGTGGCTCAGCCAACTCGGGTTAGCGGGTGGGCAGCTGGCCCTGGCAGTGTAGGGCTCAGGCGGGAGGCTGGCCCATGCTGTGCAGAGCCCCAGCAGCCGGTGGGTGGCTGGCCCCAGCAGCATGGGGCTCAGTCAGGTGGCTCTGGCAGCACAGGGCTTGGGCATCTGGCACAGGGCTTGGGCATCTTGCCAGCTAGGGCTGCACTAGGCACCCACCAGGGGCCAAGAAAAACTATTTGTACTTTTTTTCATTTTAAATAACTTTTTATATCAAGTTTTCGTGTTTATTTTAAATTAATGAATTGAATTTTTAGTTGAAGGGGCTAAAGAAGAGGGGGGCATGAGGGTAATCAAAAGGGGGGCATGATGCTGAGAAGTTTGGGAACCACTGGCACAGCTAAGACCAGATTTTTCTGCAAGCATGTATTTTGACACTTTGTATCCCAGGTGATACTGCACACACTCGGGCCTCACATTTCTATGTTTATGATATATTTTGAACAAAGTATAATTTCCAAACTATCATGAAAACATGTAATCTGCTGAATATTATTATCCAGTTGAAATGAATATAACACTGAGATTTTACTTTATGATTATTACTGAAATAAGTTGTATTTCTGGGTCATGCCCACAAACCAATTTCTCAGTGTGCCAGCAAGTTACTAATGAGCCATTAAATATAAATGTAAAATATATGAACATATACATATCTCATAGAACTGGAAGGGACCTGGACAGGTCATCGAGTCCAGTCCCCTGCCGTCTCAGCAGGATGAAGCACCCTCCCTCACAGTCTTTTTTTTTAAACTTATTTGCCTCAGACCTATAAATGGCATCCTCAAGGATTGAGCTCACAACCGTGGGTTTACAAAGCCAAAACTTGAACCACCCCAAAACCTCCATTTCAACTGAACATTCTTCAGCACCAAAAAGGTGTAAACACAAATTTTCCAGTGCATCACTGGGACTTTTCAACCCTCATGTTCACAAGAGACTAGATCATCCATATCCCAGCAGGATCAATCTTACAAATGGGGAAAGGATATAAAAATGAGAGACAACAGTTTCCACTCTACTTTTCTTCCTCCCATCTTTCTCTGCTTGTGACATGAAAGACTTTAAAGAAACTGAACAAAGACTGGAGTGGGTCCAGTATGGAAAGAGACCCAGTCTGCATTGTGAGATTATGGTAAGAGAGAGATTTTTGTTTTAAGTTAATTTAGGCATTAGCTTGTGTTTTTTATATTATATTATTATACTCAGTCCTGACACATATAGATTGTGATTTATCCCTCTCTCTCGCTCTCGCTCTCGCTCTCTCATTGTCTAATCTGAACCAGTATGTCTTTGGATTAAAGTGTGTGGGAAAATCCACTTGGGGTAGAAAGGTTGATGGAACAACAGACACATTATGACCTTGTACAGTCCAGGAGGACTAAGCAGTGCAAGATGCACATTTCTGGGGAACAAGAGTGGGACTAAGAATTTTATACGTATTGCCCTACATGGAGCTCATGAGTGGCTGAAAGAGCATTCAGATTTAGCTGGGAATGACTCTGCGTGCCAACAGGAGAGTTCAGTCACGGGACATTGCTGTTCCACAGTCCAGACTCTACCTTGCGGAATGTCCCATACATATTTTGCATTGTTGACATTTCCCAGATCAAAGCATGCATTTACTACATTTCTCCACAGATTTACATCTCCAACCCTCAACTATGACGAATGAATAAGTAACTGAAAGGGTCTCACAGAAAGGATGTGTAACAAATTAAAGTACCACCTTAACCCCACTAAGGGTTTATAGGTAAATAAAATTAACAAATATGGAATTCAACAATTTTAAAGCCAGAGGGGGACATTAGATCATCTAGACAGAGCTTTTGCATAACAGTCTATAGCATTTCACCTAATTATCCCTGTGTTAAGCCTACAGACTCAGACTTTTAAGAAAAAAAGGGACCATCATGACCATGTAGTCTCATCTCCTACACATAGCAGGCCACAGAACTTCAACCATCCACTCCTAAAGCAGACCAATAATCTCTGGCTGCGCTAATGAAGACCTCATATCATGATTTAGATACATCAAATTACAGAAAACACACCCTTCACTGCAAATGACTTATTCCCAATGCTGCAGCAGAAGACAAAACAAAAACAACAACAAAACCACCTAACCCTAAGTATGGTGACCAGTTAGACCCCGAACATGTGGGAAAGACTCAGTAGTTACACACATGGGAAAGAACTCTCTGCAATGCCTCAGAGACCTCTCCAGCTAGTGTCCCATCACCATTCCATGGAGATATTTGAGATCAGCTGTCACAGATTGACTAAATACCATTGTAGGCTGTCTCATCATATTATCTCCTCCATATATTACAAAGCAAATTCCTGAAACAAATGAGGTTTCCAATTCCTTGGATTCTCCTGGTAGCCATTCTTTGTGCCTGTTCCAATTTGAATTCTTCTTTCTTAAACAGTATTTCAGATGAGGTCTCTCCAGTTCCTTGTATAATAGTACTAACACTTTATTGTTTCTACTGGAAATACCTCATCTGATGCACCCTATGACTGCATTAGCCTTTTTTGCTACCACATCACATTAGCAGTTAGTTCATAGTCATCCTGTCATCCACCAATACACCCTAGTCTCTCCCCTCCTCCATCACTTCCAACTGATAAATGGAAAAAATCTTGTTAGTGTTTAATTCCATGATCTTGCATTACTAAATTCCATCCCATTCCTATTACTCCAGTTTTCAAGGTCATCCAGATCATCTTGTACAATATGCCAGTTCTCCTCCATTGGCAATTCATCCCCTTTGTGTCATCTGCACTCCCACTTTTGTGTTAAGATCATTAATAAAAATATTGAATAAGATAGGTCCCAAGACCTATTCCTAAGAAACTCCACTCGTAATTTATCTCTATACGTTCAATATGGCCCACTGCGGTCTCCCCTCTAACTTATCTTTCAATTCTTGAATTAACATTAATCTCTAATTTAACCAATAATTTCTCATGTGTAACTGTGTCAAATGCCTTGCTTAAATCCAGGTAGATTAGAGCTACTGCATACATTTTGTCTTTGAAAAAAAAAAAATATTTTCCTAAAGAAGGAAATCAAGTTACTCTGGCATGATGTGCCTTATTTTTCCCCCAAGCAATGTTACATTTTATCCCAATTTCTGTTTACCTCCATGTCCTTAACTACTTTTGCTTTTAAAATTTGTTCTTAGACTTTACACACAATTGAAGCCAAACTAACAGGCCTGTAGTCTGCCAGATCACTCCACCCCACTCAAATAAAAGTAACAGTAAACCCTTGGGATATGCACAACCAAGTTGCATGTGTCTAGCGTTAACCCAGCTGCTGCCGCAACAGAAGGGGTTTCCCAGTCTCCGCAGCTCCCCTCCCCTTGCAGGGCTGGGAAACTGACCTGGTGGGCTGGTCAGTTTCCCAGCTCCTGGAAGCCCAGGGGAGCCGCAGCTGCAGCCTGGTTCCCATCTCCCCTTGACTCACATGAATATTTGAATTACATGGGGGTTGCAGGAACACAACCCCTGCATAACTTGAGGGTTTTCTGCGCTATATTAGGAATTTTCCAGTTATAAAGGTACAGCCCACAAGTTTCATAAATTCATTAAACAGTCTTGTTATTGGTTTTGCAATTTCATGTTATTTAATATTCTTAGGTAGAGGTTATCAGGCCCCCCTTGTAGTCTTTTTGATTTCCGCTTCAGATGTAGTTATCTTTATCATCATATTCTCATTTAAATAGCCTTCTGGCAACTATCCCAAAATTCCTTGTTGCCCGAAATAAAAACTGAGGCAAAGTATTAGTTTAGGTGTTTGGCCAAGACTGTTATCTTTAATCTCCACCCTTATACTCAATATTTAATGGTCCAACTTCTTACTTTATTTCAATCGTCATGGAACACTACAGAACTCTTTACTACTGATTTTAATCTCCTTTCCGAGGGCCAACTCTGAGTGGCTTTCAGCAGTTATAACTTTTCCCTACACTTTGGTCTGACCTCCATGAGGTAGTTTTTCTTGCGGCTCTATCCCAGCTTCTGTTATCTGTAGACTTTGTGCTGTCTCTTAATAACTTGTTTGAGAGGTTTGCTCACCCACCTTGGCCTGCAACCTCTCCCAACAATCTTCTCCCTCCTCCCTGTTTCCACCTTTGCTTAAGATGCAAGCTTTGGAGAATTTCTGGAACCTTTACTTAAGGTTAATTCCAAGCTTGTCCATATTCAGATCCTTGAGTTCTTCAGTACAGTCCATTTGTCCAAGCAACTGCCTTCATTTTTTAAAGTCTGGCCTTTTTAAAATAAGGACCTAGCAGCAGATGTATTGCTTATCCTTCCTTTTAGTTTAAACTGAATTAGTTCATAATCATCAAACCAAGGCCCTCTCCTATAACCAGCTCTTCTATGAGGTTCTGGAGATTGCATGCATTTCCCAACTTTTTCTAAGTCCATAGCCAAGGTGAAAGTAAACCAGCACTGGTCACTGGAGGCAGGCTTCTGAGTACTGCCAGTATCCCTACAGCCATAGTGCACCCAGGCTCCAGCCCCAGAAGTAGGGCAGCCAGGCATCATGGTGGTCATGCTCCCAACCCTGAGCTCCTCCCGCCCTCAACCCACAACCCCCCGTCCTGCCTCTTGCATCTCCACACCCTCCACGTTTGTTGAGCCCCCAACTCCTGCACCTCCCAGCTAGAGGCCCCCTGTACTTCCAACCCCTTGCACTCACTCCAGCACCCCCAAATCATCCCGCCATCCTCACTCCTGCACCCCCCACACCCTGGGGCTCCCTGTCCTGCCCTCCCGTGCCCCAAGCCTCTGCCCTGATCTCCCCACACTTAAATGTCTGGACTGGTGTATTGCAACTCCCCCGCCCAGCCCTGCCCAAGGCGGGGTGGGGGGGCAGGGTTACAACCGGCCACTACCGGTAAGACATTTCAGTTACTGTCACCCTGGCCAGAGTTTCAAGCTCTGTCGATCAGTTACGCCAGGAGCCCCCCGCGGAGTCTAGTTCCCTCCCCGCTGGGGTGCGGGAGTGGGAGGGGTCCGCCGCAGGAGGACACGCCCCGGCCCGTGAGAGCGCCCCGCGGGACTGCCCGCGCTGCGGGCGAAGCCGCCCCTCCGCCGGGCGGTTTGTGCCGACACTGACCGCCCCCCTCCCCGCTTATCTCAGGAAAACAGGTTCTTTGGGCCTCCACCGACCGCTCCCCGGCAACGCCGAGGCGGCGTCGTGGTGACGGCCGCCGAACGAGTTCCCTCCCTCAGGGACACACAGGGAGAGACGGGGGACCCCCTACGCCACCCCCGGCCACACCCCGCCTGCTCGGGTCTCGCCCCCCACCCGGCCACACCCCGCCTGCTCCGGCCTGTAACGCCCGTGGCGCACCCCCCGGCCCGGCGCTGCGGAACGGGCAGCCTCGCCAGACGGAGCAGAAACGAAAGCGAAAGCGCCGCGTCCCACCCCTCCTGGGGTGGGGCCAAGCCTCCCCCCGCCATCATCACCATCACCCCCCCTCCTCCTTCCCCTCGCGAGGCCGGGGCCGCCCCCCACTCACGTGCAGCAGACGCCGCGTGTCCCTCTCCGGTCTGCGCTGCCCGGCCACGGGGAGCTGGGACTGCCCGCCGAGCGCCTCAGAGAGGAGCCGGGAAAGCGGGGCAGGGCGAGGAGGGGCGTGGGGGCTCCGCCCTAAGAGAGACAGGAAAGGGCGGGATGGGCGCTGGGGCTCTGCTGCCCTGAGAACATCTAATGGTAAAGCACCTACCCCCGGCCAGTGGGTATGCAAATATATGCTAAGCAGTGCATGTGACCTCAGCCCTAGAGGGCCCAATATAAACCTGTCTCCTTAGTTTGGCTATGCCTGACCCCCGCACCAGTCCTGGCCTCTGGAGTCCGCCCCAAAGGACAGACATGGGGGGGGGCCTAACCTGACGCCTTTCCAAAACAATAGCCCAGGCCTCCAATTGTAAGCCCTACCTCTGTGTCTGTATAGCACCTGACACCTGGGAGCCCACGCCTGGTTATGATCTTTACAAGAGCCAGAAGGTCCAGGAACTCCACTAGAGATTTTCAAAATCAACAAGTCCTGGGGCACCTTATAGACTAACTATTTTGGAGCATAAACTTTCGTGGGCAAAGACCTGTTTCATCAGAAAGCTTATGCTCCAGAATATCTGTTAGTCTATATGGTGCCACAGGACTTCTTGTTTTTGAAGATACAGACTAACATGGCTACCTCTCTGATACTTGTCACTGGAGAATTTGTTACTGTTATGAATTTAGGATGGCAAGTCCTGGGCTGATAGGGTTGCCAGACGTCCCGCAATGTGTGGGATAGTCACGGATTTCAATTGGCAGTTCTGCATCCTGCATTTATACAAAAACATCCCTCAGGGCTGCCAGTTGAAATCTGTGGCTTCCAGCTGGGGGCCTGGTGAGTCTTCCCTGCTCTCCCTCCCCCCACCAACCCTGCCAGGGCTGAGTCACTGGCACTGCCAGCATGGCTCCGTGCCTCAGCTGGCTTTCAGCTGCGGGGCTGCCAGGGTCCCTGCCCCCAGCCCCATTGTTTGGTGGGGCTGCCTGTCCTGCATAAGTTTTCCAAAAATTTGGCAACCCTATGGGATGCTGTGGGGATGGACAGCAGCACAAACTCTAAAATGGTTACTGTAATATATATATCTTGTGTTGGATCTGTTTCCTCTGAGTTCTCCATTTGGTGACAATCCTAATCACCGTTGTGGATTGAGTAAGGTGGTGATCAGTACAGCAGTCACGAGCCCTAGTCATTGCACACATGAGAAAGACATCATACTGATCCCGAGTGCAGATGATGACAGTTTGTGAGGTGCCAGTGCTTCGATCGAAGATGTTGCCATGAGGTCTTAAAATTGTTTTTCTGGTGGAAGATGGTGTTCATGATGACAAGCTCATGTTCTGCACGTTTCGTAACGAGGAGCACTCCACTGGAGTTGTTGTAGCCAACTCCTCTTACAATGGTAGTCTGCCGCATCTCTTCCCACCCTGGCATTGAAATCCCCGAAGAGAATAATCTCATCTTCTTTGGGGATGTCTTTCAGGACAGTGTCCAATTGGGTGTAGAACTTGGACAACGTACCAGCATCTTTTGAAGGCACTTGAACAATATCATCAACGCTACCTCAAGAGAATCTTAAATATCTCGAGGGAGAATAGGCACACGAACACTTGTGTCCTGGAAGAGTTGAACATGAATAGCATTGAAGCCATTATCATTCATAAACAAATTCATTGGACTGGTCACATAGTTTGGATGTTTGATCAGTGCCTCCCAAAATAGATTCTGTTTTCTGAGTTGGATGTTCAAAGAGGCATTGGGGGTTAGGGGAAGCGATATAAGGACATTCTGAAGGTACATGTGAAAAAGTGCAGCATCGATGTTGACACATGGGAGAACCTTGCCCAAGATAGCCCCAGTGGAGAATGGTAATACATGAGGAGGTGTTGAAATTCGAGAGAACCTGCCACAGTGCAGAGGAGGATAGACAAAGAAGAAAAGAGCATGAAAAACTGCCATGCACCCCTCCAACAGCTACCAACACCTGCTTCTTCTCTGATAAGATCTGTGGCTCCAGAACTGGGCTGATCAGCATCAACAGACTCATAAATAGAAAGGTGACATGAAGATGTTCTATTTGTTATTGAGTGAATGCCAAGAAAGAAATATATCTCTATATCTATCTATATAATTGGAATATATATGGAATAATCATGTAACAACACTATAGAGGTAGTCAATCCCTTTCTTGTTTCTGATCAAGATGACAGGGTAGAGTAAACCTGCTGTCTGAATTCCGTAACGGCCTCCTCTCAGTCATACAATGAGCCAACATCCTGCCAAAATTTACTACCAGTACCATACCATACAAAGACGGGCAATTCTAAGGGCAGGAATACACTAAAGAAAATATACTGCCGCCTGTTATAACTTGGGAATTCAGAGAGCTAGGTGAAATTTAGCACTCATTTCTACGTCTGTAGCAGGGAAAGTATGCTTGTGTTTCTATTTCAAGATAAAGCAAAACAAGTCCTCAAAAATACTGTACAATTATATACACCAAGTATGCATAACTAAAGGCTTACCTGGCATTGCTTGGATCATTCAGGGCAGGGGTCTGGTAGTAGGGGGCGGGTGGGTGCAGGAGTTAGGGCAGGGCCTTGGGAATGTGGGGAGCTCAGGACAGGAAGCTGGAGGTGTGGGGAGTGGCACTCAAGAAGGGTCAAGGAGGCACTCAGGGCAGGAGTCTGGGGGGTGGCAGTGTACAGGAATCAGGGTTGGGTGTGACAATATGCTCAGGGCAGGAGTGGGGGTGCAGGAGTCTGGGCAGAGAGTTGGCAGGAAAAGGAACTCAGGGGAGGGTTGGGGGTGATTATTGGCTTTTCCTCAGCATGTAGGGGAGCTGTTTATCCTGCCCATTGGCTTCTTCCCAGGGTAGGGAGGACCATGCAGGGAGCCCAGGGATTGACCTGAGGATGGGGAGGCACACAGCCCACCCTCTGGCACTCCCTGGGGTGACAGGTGGTGCACAGGTTGGTTGGAAGCTCCCTGAGGCTAGCTGGAAGTAGGGCTGGCCCAGCAGAGGCTTCCCAGGACTGGCTGGGGTAGCAGAGGTTGCTGGGTATGGTGGCCAGAAACAATCAGAACCCTGCTGCCAGCTGGCCACTCTGTTCCCGGTACAGTTGTCCCCCTGTGGTCATTTCATAGGATGCCCCACTAGCAGACCCCTCCCTTTCCAGTTAATTAGAAACAATCAGAATCCTGGCACTTCCCATTGTCCTTACACAACCAAACTCTGACCTTGTTTTAAGTTATCTTAAGAGGAAGTTGCATGCCAAATTTGGTGGTCTTAGCTCTTACTGTTCAGGAGGAGTTCTTGAATAGATGGACTCACAGATGGATGGATGGACAAACAGATGCACGCTTCTAATATATGATTTCTTTGTGCTTTAAAAGTGTTCTTCAAAAATATCATTTGCTGTGAGTACAATTATCTGAGTTCAGCTTTTATTTTACACTGGAATTTGGAGGCACTTGAGTTATCGATCTTAATATGGTATTTTACTTTCAGATATTTTAGATTTTAGACATCAGAGAATTTGCCCAGCATATTGTCTTGTATTCTCTATATGCAATTCTGTGGCATTTTCAAGAATAATTTGTTAAACTCATTTCATCTCATCGTCTGGAAAGTTGTAGTAGGTCCTTGCCCTTGTTCCAATATTTATGTCCTAAATATGAAATCTGCTTTAGATTTTTGTGCATTTTCCTTGGCAATTGTTTTTTGGACTGACACTCTGTTATGCATCAATATCCTATTTAATGGGTACATCTATCATTTATGTTTAGCTGTACTTTTCAAGGTGAAGAAGTTTGCCATGCAGTTAGTGTATCCACAAGATTTGATCAAAGCCTTCTTGTTCTCCAAGTATAAGCTGTGCGTTGGAACTTTACAGTATACAGTAAAAGCTTTGTTATCCAGCATGCATGGGGAATGGGGATTGCTCATTAATCAAATGTGCTGGTTACTCAAGCTTTTTCACCATATTCAAGCAATGTTTAAGAAATGAATAACCTTACTTAACACTATACCTTTTAACACCATTACTGTATACAGTACTGTAATTTACTGGTCCTCTACTGTCTCAGGGCCATCAAACAAATGCGACTTCCACAAACACTGGAAAATGATTACAGATAGCTATCAGCATTTTTCTTCTTAACCGAAGGGGGAAATCCATCTATAGCAGATGACAGTTAACCAAGTTTCCAGGTATTAAAGTGCTAGATAACAAAGCTTTTACTGTATCTCTGAAAAATTGTCAACATTTTACTAGAGATATCGCAGCATTTTCCGTAATCATGCAAAATCACCTTTATGATCTTTCTTCTCCTATGTCCAAGCATTATGTGCTTGCACAAGATGAAACTCAAGACACAGTTTAAGAAAAGAAGAGACGTGGCAAGGCTAGGCGAGGAAGAAATAGGGAATGTGTACAGAGCAGCACTCAAAGAGATCAGCAATGTGGGCACAGAGAAAGATCTAGACAAGGGAGTTGAAGGGATAGCCACGGTGACAGAAGAGGTAACTGAGCAGACTGTTCCAGAAGAAGAGAAGATCAATAAGAAATGGATTACACAGGAGACACTGAAGTTGGTCCAAGAGAAGAGAGCGTTGAAAATCAGAATGGATGTTTCCTAAAGGGTGGACCAGCAATTTAGAGTGCAATGCAGTGAGGTAAGGAAAGTGGCCAGAAAGGATAAGGTGAAATGGTTAGAGGAGCATTGTGAAGATATAGAGAGGTATTTGTGCAAAATTACCTGGTGACCCCTAAGTGAACGGCCATGCTCTGGCATGGTAGGGTGAATTGCTTGGGCACTTGAACAATGCGGTGAGGTACGTGGGATGGAGGCAGGGTCCAGAGACCCTTTTAAAATGTTTTAGAGAAATATGCCTCAGTACAAAAGGGCTAAAACACTAACCACAGGGCAAGAACTGAGGAACCAAGTGAATTGGGCAAGTCTAAACCAGTTAGCACTGGAATTTACTGAGTTGCTTGCAGACTGCACTATTAGCAGTACGTGGCTTCAGCAGCCACATCCCCCCAGTCTAAAATTGACAAACAGGAAAAAAACCATACAGGAAAGACCCATGGCCTCTGACCTAGCAGCCCAGAGGCACCAGCTGTGTACCTTAAAAGCAAAAAATAAATATGAGATGTACTGTTGTGTAAAATGGGGAGGAGGGCTGAGAGGAGCTGCAGGCGAAGAGAAGCAGAAGCAACCAGGATGTGATATGTCAGGCCTCTGGTGGAGCCAGCAAACGTCAAGACCATAAAGGGGGGCAACAATGTAAGGAGGAGGAGGAAATCCCGAATCCTGGAGAGACCCGATGCTGTCTGCGACAAGGCCTGATCACTCTTCGCCACTCCTCCCACCTGCTCACGAGTTAGATAGAGTAGGGCGCGAATACCTAACGGTACCATGAAAATCTGTATTAGTAGTATAGCTAGCTCAAGTAACGTGATGCAATGGTACATCTTATTCCTGTATCTGCTTAACTATGTAAGTAAATGCTCTCAGTAAATGCTCTCATTAACTCTGTATTCTGTCTGTTTGTATCCTGTCCTGTGGCAAGTCTGTCTATATGATTGATGTGTTTATGTTTTATTTTCATGAGCCTGTAAGGGTCACATGCAAGGCTGAGGCAAAGATGCCCCAGAATCTCCGAAAGGGCTTTGACCCAATGACGGGAAAGTTTTGAAAGCAAGCTGCCTCAGCTGGGAAGTGTAATCCGCTGAACCTCTGTGTTCTACAGGACAGAGTGTTGTTTGTGTCTGTATGGCCATGTCTACACTAGCCCCAAACTTCGAAATGGCCACGCAAATGGCCATTTTGAAGTTTACTAATGAAGCACTGAAATGCATATTCAGTGCTTCATTAGCATGCGGGTGGCCGCGGCACTTCGAAATTGACGCGCCTCGCGGCTCGTCCCGACGGGGCTCCTTTTCGAAAGGACCTCGCCTACTTCGAAGTCCCCTTATTCCCATCAGCTGGCGCTTCGAAGTAGGCGGGGTCCTTTCGAAAAGGAGCCCCGTCTGGACGAGACGCGCGGCGGCAATTTCGAAGTGCCGCGGCCGCCCGCATGCTAATGAAGCGCTGAATATGCATTTCTTCGCTTTATTAGTAAACTTCGAAATGGCCATTTGCGTGGCCATTTCGAAGTTTGGGGCTGGTGTCGATGTAGCCTATGTCACACCCTCTTATTAACCCTGAAGTGCTACCCCTGAAACTCGAAACACACTTCTTGGGGATAGATAACAGCTCTTAGAAATTGGGATAGATAACAGCCAATGAATTCCACCAACCTGTGGACTGTTTTAGATAACTACTGGGAGTTAGAAAACCCCAGGAGTGCTTCTCTTTCTTTTGGGCATAATCCTATTCCTCCTGTTAGTAGTGTGGTGTAAGCCACAGCTATAACTACACCAGTTTTGTAATAGCAAAATCAGTCTCAGTGGTGCAGGTCATGACCAAGAAGCAGCCCTCCTTTTTCCCAGTTCAACACTTCACTCACCTATCACTTCCACCCTTATTTAGGAGTTGGAGCACAGTTATTTGCTCCTCAGTATTATGGCTAGTGTGAGACCAGAGCAGTGTATAAGCTGATCAGGAATGTTAATAGGAAGTGGCAGCCGAAGCAGATGGTGACCAAAGAAGGGAACAACAAGGTGCTCATGAATAAGGAGAAGGTTGTGCAGTAATGGATGAGATAATGCACCAATCTGTACAAACGTGTAGCAGAGATGTTAGCACAGTTATTCTCATAGTAGTATTGCATAATCTTATTTGCAGAGTGACATTACAGTAGGAGCAGGATATGAGTTATAAGAACAGGTTCTTAATTTATTGACATTCCGAAGTATTGCTTAACTTAGTAGTAATTTGTAAAATGATGATTTTACAGATTAGCTTTTTTGATATGTGAAACATTTTTTATAACGATGGTCAAAGCACTAAGGGTGAAAAGGCCTTCTTTTCTTGAGCACTTTTTTCAGTGACTTATCTAAAACCAACTATTTGTTTACATTATAAAGATTCCATTAACCTTTTTTTATATTTGCATACAGTGGCAGCCCATATATCAACAGTGGTATTTATAGCAGTAAGAACACAGGGTTTTTCCGAGTCAAAGGGCAGTTACATTGTAGCTCAGTGAACCATAGCTCTCCACCCAGTTTAGGTGAGTTCGCAGGCACACACGCACATCAGACTGTTTATCTTTCACCAAGATATGTATTGATTCTTCTCTGAATATCAATAGTGTGCACTGCAGTCTTACAACAAGGCTAGGCTTCCCCCAGCCTTCACTCCCTGGCCTAGGCCCACCCTGGCTACATCTACACGTGCCCCAAACTTCAAAAGGGCCACGCAAATGGCCATTTCGAAGTTTAGTAATGAAGCGCTGAAATGCATATTCAGTGCTTCATTAGCATGTGGGCGGCAGCGGCGCTTTGAAAGTGCCACCGCTTGCCGCCGCGCGTCTCGTCCCGACGGGGCTCCTTTTCGAAAGGACCCCGCCTACTTCGAAGTCCCCTTATTCCCATCAGCTCGTGGGAATAAGGGGACTTCAAAGTAGGAGGGGTCCTTTCGAAAAGGAGCCCCGTCTGGACGAGACGCACGGCGGCAAGCGGCGGCAATTTCAAAGCGCCGCTGCTGCCCACATGCTAATGAAGCGCTGAATATGCATTTCAGCGCTTCATTAGTGAACTTCGAAATGGCCATTTGTGTGGCCATTTCGAAGTTTGGGGCACGTGTAGACACGGCCCCTCTGAGCTGCCCTTACTCCTATTTTCTCCCCGATAGTCTCCCAGTTACCTCATTAGCTCAGTGATTGTCACCCAGCTACTCATAGTCACGCATCAGAAAGTGTACGGTTGCCTTCAGATGGGCCAGCAATTGTCTCCAAGTTGAAGCAATATCAGTGATCAGGGGACCCTGTCAGATTCTTGATTGAACTAAATGAGGTAAAAATACATTATGGGGAGAGACAAAGGGAAGGGAGGGACCCTTTTCTCCCTGTACCCTGAGGTATCTTTATTATCCCTCCCCTTCCATTAATCAAATTATCTAGATTTTAATAGCCATTTGGTAGAAAGCACAGTTATTCCCACATTAAAGACTTGTTGTCTAGTATGCTTCAGTTTATCATTTTCCCTCATTTTCTTTCTTTCTATGATGTTTACAATTAACACAACAGCACGTACTTGAATAATTTGTTAATTGTTCTGTATAAATAAATCTTTGAATTTCCTCTTTGAGTAGAGGAAGTATGGGCACTTTTTAAATGCCAACAAAGCAGAGGGCTAGCAGTGACAAGCTTAGTATCTTTGTTCTGAAGGCAAATCCCACATGGTAAAATGAAGATCTAAAGGCTTTTATTTTATTTTTTTCTCCACAGTACATTTAGCTAGTATTATCTTCTGGTTAAAAAGGCTGAGAGATAAAAATAAAGCATAGCTCTGTTTCTGTATTATTCCATCTGGTCAGGTTTAGTAGAGAGCAGTGTACTTTGGATATCCTATGAGAATATCCCTTCAATGGGACCTGCAAGTACTCATCAGTGCCTCTGAAACTTAGATGCTATATTAATAATAAGAGATTTTGTTATTGAATCATTCATATCCTTTCCAGATTACACATATATATTTCTTTGAAGGGATGAATTGCAGTCAAGAGATAGGAGAGAATGTCCTGTGTGGATAAATCCATAAGCCAGAAGTAATAACACAGCATTCCATATGGCTAGGAGAGTGAAGAGAAGAAAAGCCAAGAATAGAGACTCTTAGAAGCATCTTGTTTAATCACGAGTGGGTTTTTATTGTTTAAACAGTAGGCAGGATTTCACTGGTATATAAAGGCTGAGAAGGGCAAACAAGCTTAAGTATACATGTTGCATATCTAGCCAATTGACTGCCTTTAGATTAAACAACAGTGTAGCGCAGATGGAGTGGAGAGGGTTGCAAGGAGAAGCAGGATGGTCATTACTGTTCATAGTAGCTCTTCAAGGAAAAAAAAAACCCACAACACTAAAATGCATGAAGTAATTTGTGAATTTCACTAATGCCTAATGGAGGTCGGAACATGCAAAGAAATCTGAGCATCAGCAAAACAAAGATAATTATCAGGAAAGTGAACCCGATACTGCTGGCTTCCAGGAAAACTATCTGGATTTCCACAACCTCACTTTTGAGTTTATGAAATGATTAATTGCAAAATGTAGGCATGTAAATATTTCCTCTTTCAAGCTATAACAGCTCCACCCCTCAGTAAAACAAATGAACTTCTAACAGCTTGAAACAAAGAAAGAATTCTAGAGGTTAGAAGCTCATGACACTTGTAATTAAAAAGCCAACCTTGATTTTGCCCCTTTCCATTATCTAAATACAAACTGAAGGCCACATCAGCTGCCTCTAAATCTATTGTGAGAGAGTTTGTGCATCTGTCCTTCTGTCTGGGGGTGTCTGTTTATGAACAGTCATAAACAGACAGAGCTAAGACCACCAAATTTGCAGTGCAGCTTCTTCTTATCATAACTTAAAGCAAGATCAGAGTTTCGTTATGCCTAGACAATGGGATGTGCACATAATGTGATTGTCTCATCAGATGGAAAGGCAGAGGTCTGTTAGCAGGGACAGTTATACTGCACAATGACCACAGGGTGGCAGCAAGCAAGCATGCCCCTCAACAGTCCTGAAGCATGTGCAGCAACCACTGGCTGGGCAGTATGGTCTCCCAGGACAGCTGCCTCCAGCTGTCCAACACAGCCCCTGCTACACCAGGATGGCCCTAGGGTGCAGGTGCCAGTCACCCCACATGCCTGGCCAGAGTACTCCCATACCTGCCAATACCCTGCCCTCACTACTGTATTCTCATCCCTACCCTGAGCACCCTACCTACTGTCCTGACTCCTGCACTCCCCACACCTAGGCTATGTCTACACGAGAATCCTGTCAACAGAAGTCACTGTTGGCAGGAATTTCCCGGCAAAAGTTCTGTGGACAGATTGTGCGTACACATAAACGCAGATCGAAAGAGCAATCCACTCTGTTGACACAGAGCAGCCAGACTACCCAGCCCTCTCTCAACAGAATGGCTGTGCAGCAGGTCTGCAAACAGGCATGCCCAGTGAACCAGAAGCCCTGTCAAAAAAAGGGCCCCAGAGCATCTATACCAGAACAGGGAGAGGTATAATGCTGATGATGGGTGTGGCAAGCTTTGTCGACAAACTGTCAACAAAGTGCATTTTGTGTGTAGACACTCCATGGTTTTTCCTGACAAAAGCCCAGTATTGACAAGAAAAGCCACTCTGGTAAATGTAGCCCTCAGCCCCCTGTGTATTGTATCTCAGAAGTGCTGGATACTATTCTGACCTTTTCCACAGTGCTCCTGTGGACATTGGGGAAGTGATTAAAAGCCCCATTCAGATTGCCCAGAAGTCAAGTGAATTATTCTGTACTGCTGATGGAGAGTGCAGCAAACCAAACTGAGTAGGTAGAGCAATGGAAGATGCACTGGTAGAATTACAGTCCTTTGGTTTATATCATAAGTCATGGGGAAGAGATTACTTGGTCAGTGTTTTCTTCAGGAATTGAAATTAGGGAGGGTATTTGTGTATGGGTTTGAGCATACCAACAAGGCCAGTGTTTTTTTCAGGGGGTACAGGGAAGGCCAATGTAAGCACCTTCATCGTTCAACTTACTTGCTCCTTTCAGTACATTTTCAATAGACATCTCTGATTGATTCAATGGTAGCTTCTGTTGCTGCACAAAGATCTACTATTGTTGTAGTTCCAGCAGATACCTAGATTACATGATTTAACAATTTCAACAGTAGACTGACAAAGAAGGGAATAGTGATAGTCTTCTCTGAACTTAGAAACAAAACTAGTTCACCAGCCCCAATACTTAGATCTGTCTTAGTTTGGTAGATACATTTAAAAGCCAGTAATAAGTGCAATAATATTAAGACAACAGCCAAGAATCAGTTGTGAGAAAGCCAGCTAAGTTTCCTAGGCTGAAGTAGTTGAACTTGAGCCCCAGTGTATCTCATGATTGTTTCAAAGATGTTCAGTTATTTTGGACCCTTGCTGAAAGAAGAGAATATCAAAGATATGAAATGTGTGGTTTTTCATAGCAGTACTAGCTGGAGAATACATCATCCGAAGCATGGGTGTGAGAGATTAGGGCTATACTTTTCTCTGAGCAAAGCTTGTTGTCCACTGTTTCTTCCTGAGAAGTTTGTAGCTCCATCAAATGTTACCAGCCGTCTTTTTGGGTTTCAGTTTAAAAGCATTTTACTTTTATAAATTATCACAGATGCTGCCAATATGTCTCTGATAACCTGAACATCTAGAATGCATCTGCTGGCCTACCACGGACATCAACATATCCTATGCAATGACAGTACCTGAGGCCTATTTGCACTGAGGCATTAATCAGCTATACATTTTAGTATGATGAGAGACTTCACTTTTTCAGCTGTTGAGTCTTTTACTGTTACACGGCATGCCTCTAGAGAATCCGCTGAGGTGTTTTTGTTTGTTTGTTTGTTTGTTTTTCCAGAAAGATAGTGAACATCTGCCAGTCTTGTTCAAAACCAGAGTCCAACAGCAGGATTAACAAGTGGCAATGCACAACACTGGCCTCCAGTTTGTAGTGCATGGTATCTCTTGCTTAAACAGGAAGTATGATGCAGCAGCCATGCTGGTTCACATAAACTTACTTGTGTTTCTAGCATTCTTAACAGCCCCATTAAGTTCTTCTAAAACTTAGAACTTCTAAGTTCTTCAGCCTCTGTTTGTCAGAAGTTAGGAGTGGATGACAAGGAATGGATCACTTTTCTATTCATTCTGTCTGAAGGACATGAGATAAACTCTGTTGGAAAACAGGATACTGAATCAGAGGACCATTGGTCTGACCCAATATGGCCGTTCTTACAGAAAAATGAATTATAATAAAGTTTAGTGCAGAAACTCCCCAAAATAATGCCCTTTAGATGTAGCAATGATATGAGATAATGCCCTTGACAAATGACACATTATAAAAATCTTGGCCTTTGGAGAAACATATGTATATAATTTTTCCAGTCACAAATATAGCATTCTATAACAAAAGCACTAAAATATGGCCCAACAAACAAATGCTCTGGCTGCTGTTTGTTGTGTCACTATTCACGCCAACACTCTGTCCCGCACCATCGCTTTATGCTGCCACCTTCCACCGTGACCTCGGTGAGATGGTCTCGCAAACGGTCCACCCAGCTCTCAGTTTGGGAACCTCACTGCTAGTGCAGATTGGGCTGTATCCTCCACAGCAAGACAGACCTGCAGCAGGTATAAGCACTTAGATCTGATAAGGTGTTATTTCAGTTCTGGCGCTCACTTCAGAAACCAAAAGGTTCTTCATGGAGCCAAACAAGAGAGAATGGTAAGTCAAATAGTGCCTGTGACTTTTAGGGCTTATGTACACTTACTGGAAAATCAGCACACTGCAGTTGATCTTCCAGAGGTTTGATTTTTGTGCATCTGGTGAACACATGGCAAAATCAACCTCTCTTGGCTCGACTGTTGACCCCTGTACTCCACACTATTGTCTGGAGTAAGGGGTGTTAATGCAAGTCTATAGAGGCTTGGACTTCACTAGGGAAGTAAGTCAATTCTGATACATTGATTCTTGCTATGCAAATGTCTAAGCTAGAATTGCATATCTGAATTCTACTTATTCCCCTAGTATAGAGTTACCCGTAGGCAGAGCTCACGCCACCAAGCAAAACACTTGTGCCCCGCTCCCCCACCCCTCTCTCTACACTACGATATGGCATTCAAGCCTCCTGCTTAGGTAGGACAGTTCAGCTGAGGATAACCAGTGCTTAACTGTAATGAAAGAAATGCCAGGGCTAAAGCAAGTTTATTCCTTTATGTCTGATGTGGCAAGTCCAGAGGTCACAGGGCTATGAATTGCCAAGTGTGGGAGTGCAGCCCTGGCAAACCCTAGCACAAATTAAGCCATCATTTAGGCAGGCAAAGTACAGTCCTGCTGTCCTGCACCCACACAATAAGGATAGTGACGTTTCATGACCTGACATTTGAGCAGATTTTAAAAAAATATTAAAGCTAATGTTTGAAATAACGATTGACACAATGCACGAGTGAAGAAAAAGGTATCTCAACAGCTTGGTATCATGTTTGGATTATCTAAAATTAAAAGTTTTGCTTAAAGAGTCACAGGAAACATATAGTACATAATCAGCATTGAGCCAGATTTAGGCATGCAAGTTTATCTGTGCAGTTTAGATATTATTGAACAAGTATGCTGGTACATCACTCATGGAAACTTTTAAAGAGAGCTAATCTATCAATAGTAGGGATAGGCAGTCTGTTGGAAAATACAGTTTTCCAAGGAAGTATTTGGGCTACTTCTCTGTCAGCAGCCCTCATTGGCTCATCCCTCTTAGTACAATAGATGTCCGGTTATATGTTCTGTATTACTGTCCCTTAAACACCTGATGGCATCTGACACCATCAGCTGCCTCATCAGCTGAGTATAGTATTGACCAACCTCACTTGCTCTCAGCACTTGCTCATTTTTGGAATCCGAAGCACACAAGGCTGTGATGATCAAGGTGAGTTTGCACCTCAGAACCTTGAGCTCCCAGGGTGTCATCCAGAAGAGTGTACTTCTCTGTCTCCTGTGGTGGAGCAGGGACAGACCAACATGCTTAATGAATCCAGTAAGTATCCTGACTACATCATAATCAGAGCTTAGATATTTAAGTGGAAAAAAATGTTTAGACAGACACAATCATGTCATTTTTATTTTGGGTGTGGTGTGGGACTGGTTGATGTATTTTTCCTCTGTATTCTGTCTCTGAATCCCAGGGAAGTAATTCTCTGTGCTATAACATTGATTTGTAGTTGTTTTTATTATACACAGAAACTAAATATGCTTATTTACTTTCTTGGTATTTGTCATTTTTGTTAATAAATGACTTTTTTTAAGGCAATGATTTGTTGCTGTGTTCTAAAAGAGTGTGTGTGTATATTCATGCCTAGACCAAAAGGTCAACTATTAGATTATGCTTAATTTCTTTACTTTGTTTCCAAAGCTTTCCTCAGGGAGGGGGTGAAGCTTGTGGTTACCCCATAGTGAGCTATCCAAGTGTGTCTTTCTCCATTTTAAGGAGGGCTTTCTGTTTGTGAGTTTGTATTCCCAATGTCCCATGACCTAATCTCCCTTATTTATAACTACAATATCATTGGGATATTCACATTATTTCAGTGTTGTTAATTGATTATACAGTATACAGTTGTTATGGGAAAACAGCAGCCTTTAATATTGTGCTCTGAATCCAATGCCTTTGCCTTGTGGACATGGCGGTGTAAGTAAGGATTGAAGTTATGGGCGTAGAAGAGATGGTTTATAAAGGGTTGGAACTACATGCAATCAAATATATAACCTGTCTTTTACTTTATGAAGGCTGACAACATCATATCATATAAAACAGCAAAGGTCAAGCGGAGAACAGGATGTTGCAAAACTTCAAAAAGTTCATGTATTTCACAGTAGATTTAGCAGATAAAAACATAATGGGATTATTGAGGGCTTCAAAAAAAAAAACAATTAAGAAGGCAGAAGAACCACCACTGACCGACATGCAAGCGTTCAGGATTTGAACTCAAAGAGTAAAAACATAATAACAGTCAGAAAAATATGTTACCAGTTAGGGGCTTTCTTACAGTAAGGCCTGTGCAAATGTAGGAGATTTTGCATCATGGAAAAAAATAGGCATGCATTTGTTTAGCTGAGAAAGAAATAATATGCATTTGTTTCCTTAAACCCTCTTTTCACCTATTGCCATATATTTCCATGCATGTAGAGAACTGAAAGCAATACACATTATACTTAGAGGACTCTTTACTATATACCTTCTTGTCTGAGGTTTCACAGACATACTTCCTCATCATGCCTTCATCCGCAGTGAAAGTTGTCTCACCTATTGAGTTGGTCTGCGTGACACTCCAAACCATTACAATAAAACCACAAGTGTGGCACTACAATAGTTTATTGAGAATGGAATGAGAAAACAAGTAAACAATAAGCACAGTGGGCCACAGCCTCAGTGTGTTTGGAAGTTGGTCTAGCTATCTTCTCTATCAAATTAACCAGTTTACCTCCAGAACATAAGTGGATGTTGCCTGGACTACTACTCCCATGGAACCGGTCCTCTGTGCCTTTAGCCATAGCCTGAGTTTGTCATATTTCAGGCCAAACTGAAGGCACATTTTCTCTGATCTGTTGTCCCTTAATTAGAAGTTTTATTCATTACAGAAGAAAAGGGATGATAGGTCAAAACAAATGTTTGGAGATTCATTTTGCTCTGCCTAGTAGGAGGCTTTGTTGTTTATGTATTTGTTTATGTTTGAATTACTAATTATTATAGTCTGGGTCTACATGGAGCTGCTCTCCCAAGAGCTCCAGGCTAATGAGCAACCTTGCAATTGCAAATGGCTGCTCATAAGCATGGTCCCATGGCTCTTTAGCATAGCCACATGAAAGCTCACTCTTGTCAGAAGCCGGTGTCAGCAGTAAAGAGGCCGTGTGAACGTGTCCCTGCCAGCAAAAATCCACTCTGTTGCCAACCCCTTATACCTGCTATACTTACTCAGGTGAGTATAGTTGAAGCTATTTTCTTTATATTTCATGGGGATTGGCAGGGATATAATGGCATACTCTTCTGGGTTACATCTACCCAACAGCGCTATTCCAAAAAGGATATTTCCAAATATCTTATTTCAAAATAACACCACCACATGCAAAATTCATTTGGAAATAGCACAAGCCTCTTTCAAAATAGTATTTTTGAGTCTGTAGTGCTATTTCAAAATACTGCCATTGGAGCTCATTATGGCCTATTTTGAAGTGACGTTATTCCTCATGAAATGAGGTTTACTGCAATCCAAATAATGCATCCCTCATTTCAAATTTATTTTGAAATAGTGTGTGTCATTTAGACAATGCCAAAGTTATTTTGTGATTGCTGTTACTTTGAGATAACTTGGCCATGTAGACATAGCCTTGGTGACTTGGACTGGAGTGCATGTGGATCAAACCACAGAAAAACAGAATTGTCAGTATAGTTCAATGGCTACTGGGCTGCAATATTTTGCATGTATGTTTGCCTGCTCAGGACCTGTATAATGTCTGAGTGAGTTTCCCCATACACCATCCAGTCCTGCTTCTCCTTCTGCTCTTACTTCCCTATTTCCTTAAACTCTCCCTTACCCGCAAGGACATTCACCATTGCCTGTTTCGTCTTCCTTCTGATAAAGGTCAGTCTTTCACTGGTGTATACATGGGGATCCGCTCAAGAATATCCAAGCTGAGGCCACTGATAAACAATAAGATAGATAATCACTGTTAGATTTAAAGGGTTATAAAATCATAAATGATAAGTGAAAAGTGTCTCCAGAAATATACAATAAAGATATTCTTAAAAGTTGGAACTGTGTCAGACTTGTTTCAGGGCTGCTTGCTGTAGGACAGTTCCGCTGCTCTTAGCAAGTTCAATGTGTAAGGGCCATTTTTTAAAATCTGTGTCTGTAAAGAATGGAGAGTGGTTTACCCAATGTCCCAGATACAGTGCAGGAAATACAGCTAAGCTTATTGCATCAGAGAGGAATAATAAGGGTGGCAACAGCAACTTTTCAAGGTTGCTGGAGACCACATTGCCCCTATGTTGCAAGTCTCTTCACAGTGGTGTCACTGCTGGACCCAACTGTAGAGTGGTGTGGGAAAGCTTCGCATCAGGGTGGAGGAAACAAAGGCAACCCTTCCGAGAAATGTTCGGGCAAAAATTAAAGAACAAACCTTATCAAGATTGTTCCAAATGACAAACAGGAGTTTTGAGCCAAGATTAACACAATGCTTTGAAAGAGAAAAGGCTGCTCACCATTGCCAAACCCAACAAGCTAATTCAAAGTCAAGCTCCCTGAGCCAGCAACAGACCATTTTCATTTTTATCTACCCCTCAGTCAAGCATATTTTTGGAGTTGGGCTCTTGGATTATAAAAATCAAAGCACTGCATTATTTGAGTGTTTGTAATATATGTTTACATTACAATTTGAGCCATAAAAATAACAGAGTGAGTTTACTGGATTGCTTGTAAGCCTTATTTTCAATTTGCTATGTATTTTATCTTAATACTTAGTTTTGGTTTTGCAGTGTTTCTGCTTCCAGTGCATTGTTTTCTTGCTAAACGTTTTATCTGCCACCCTAGCAAAAACATGCATTTGAGAAAGTTTTTGTGTTTCTTATAATATTCCCTCTTCTTCTTTGCCTAAGACTGCCAGTGTGTGCTGATCAAATCCATTACATCAGAAGATATTTGCTTTAGTCCAGGGGTGGGGAAAATTTTTGTTGTTGGTTTTTTTTTGGGGGGGGGGGGCACTGGTCTACAAAAAAATCAGTTGGGGCCACACAAAAGTGAGAAGCCAAAACAAAACCCTCAGTGATGTGGCCCCAAACTGAGAAGCAGAAAAAAAGAAACTCCCTCATTCCCCCTGCACACCAGCCCCAGAGCCTAGTGGGGCCCAGGCTAGCAGATTTTGTGGACCCTCCAGACTCTGCGGTGGGGCTGGAAATGAAGGGTTTAGTGTGTGGGAGGGGGCTGCCAGAAGTCAGCTTGGATTCTGGGCTCTGTGTGTAAGGAAAGCTACAGGAGTAGACTGGGGAGTCTGAGAGGGTGGTAGAGTACAGGAGCAAGCTTGATGGAAGGGCTTGGGTGGGCATTAGGGTGCAGGATTTATCTTAGTGTAGGGTGGAGGCCTGGGTAGGGCGGGCAGGAGCAGACTGGGGGTGCAGAGTTTGAACGACGGGCGAGTGCTTAGCTCTGCAGCTCTTTGGGGACACAGACGGCTCTGTGTTCCCCACCAATGCCCAGCACCACTCCCTGAAACTCCTATTGGCTGCCATTGCAGCCAATCAGACTGGTGGGGGAAAAGCCTCCAGGCACTGCCTTCCAATGCTGCTGTTTCCCCAGCTGGGTGGGAGAGGGAGTTGGAGTGGCTGTGCACAAAGCCACTTTCTCCAACTGCCAGGCAGAGCCTGTGGGCCAATTCTGGCAGCAGCTTGCCGTACTCCAGCCCACGAGGCTTGGGACTTCCCCCTCCCCCCATAGCAGGGAGCCAGTACTGCCACTGCAGGGGCCCATGGGGTTGGAGCAACAGCACTGGCTCCACAATCCTGTGGTGGAAGCCCCAAGCCTTGAGGGCCAGATCCAGCCCACAAGCTGTAGGCTCCCCACCCCTGTTTTATCCCCTGCCCACATGCATTCAGGCACTATTCTGAGAATGGTGGAGTAGAGGCAGGGGTGGGGAAGTTTCAAGGCCCATAAAAATAACTAAAGCCTTCATACACATATTTTATCTCTCTTCTTCCTCAGTGAGTTCCTGCCCTGGGCTCACCTGGGATGAGTTTGGTTGCCTTGTGATAACCACCAGGCTCACTGAAGGGGCTGCATCCTCCAGGTTTCCTTCCCCAATGAAGTTTTCGTCAGCGTGCACTTCTGGAGTTCCTTCCTCTGTGTTTCCTGAGGTGTCTACAATTGCTCATAGGATGGTTGTGGCATCCCTACCAGGAACAGCCTCCAGCTCCACACAGAAGCAGCAGGCTGAAGGGAGGGTAGCTCCAGATTTTCTGTAAGCCTCACTTGTTTTTTGGTATGACTGCTGCAGTGCCTCCCCTTTGGCCAGCATTGCTACTTGTCAGCTCTGATGTATGCATTCCCTCTGAACAGAGACTATATTTCTGCAGCGTGAGGTTGGACTTGCACTGGCCCTTCTCCCACAGGCTGAGGAAATCCAACACTTCTTTCCTGGAGCAGGAAGCAAGAAGAGATTTACCTGTAGCTTTACCTGGACTCATACTTATGGTCATAGATGGGGAGTTATATGGACCACAGGCACCTGAGGGCCATGAATATTCATGGCTGGGGGCTGAGCTCCAGCAATGTTTGGAGACCCAGGTCTCTCCCCTGCCTGGGGGTGGATGCTGTCTCTCCCCCCACCACCCAGTGAGTCAGAAAGCTGCTTCCTGCAGAGAGGCAAAGGACCTGCAGAGGAGGAGGCAGTTGGGTGTGCTGTGGCTACTGTTCCTATGAGTAACGAGGAAGAGGATGCAACATGACTGGCTGCCCCCCCCACCCCATCCTCCCCAGTGGGCCACCACAAGGGGGCTTTCTGTGGCACAAAAGAAGAGGAGGGACCTTACACCTGACCAACTACTGCCAGAGGGGCCTTTTGGGGTGAGTGTCTTGAAGAGCACTTCCTGTCCCCCAGCCACCACCCCTGCTCCATACTGGGCAAGAGTCAGCCCCATTCTCCACCTCCCTAAGAGTGAGGCTATCATGAGAGGCAGCTTGGATGCCAGGGGCAGAGCCCAGGGGAGGGGTTGGGTAGAACTTGGGCAGCTGAGCAGCAGGAACAGGCAGGTGGGTATGGGCGGCAGACTCTGGGGCGGGGGGCAGCTTTGGGGTAGGACGCTGAGCAGTGCATGACATAAAGTCCCGTCCTTCTCCTCCCACAGCCTCAGGGACATAGATGTTCACAGCCAGGGTGAGTAAGCCATCAGAAGGTGCTTTAACTCTGCTGTGCTGCTATCATGGCCTCTCAGAGCATTTTAAATCACCCAAGGTGGCAAGAGGAGCTAGAAGATGTGCAGGGGGCCACAAGGGGCCAGGGGAATGTGCAAGGGCAGCAGCATCTGGGGACCTCCACCTCCCCAGGAGCCATTGTCAGAGGGAGGTGCCCCCATGCACTACCTCTAGAGGCTTCACCCTCTCCGCCTCCAGCTCTCAAACTCCCTCCCAGAACCAGCATCCAGGAGCCCTACTTCCTGCCCAGGCCAGAGCCACCACCCATATTCTCCCCCAGAGCCTGCACCCTTGACCAACGAGCCCTCCAATCTTTTTCATTCACTTGTGGAATAAATATTTTATGTGCACTCTGTCACAGACCCCCCACCTACACTTTTTCCCAGATCCTGCACTGCAGACCCTCACCTGCACCCAAACTCCCTCTCAGAAGCTGCACCCTGCACCCCTCCCGCATCTCAGTCCCAAACTCTCACCTGCACCCAAGCCTCCAGAGCTCCACCACTCAGGGACCTGCACCCAAACTCCTTCCCAGAGTTGCTCTCTCCTATCCCCCTATCTCCTGCTCCAGTCCAGAGCCTGCAGCCAAATTCACTCCAAGAGTAGCGTGGTCTAAGCCACGGCTATAACTACACCAGTTTTGTAATAGCAAAATCAGTCTCAGTGGTGCAGGTCATGACCGAGCAGCAGCCCTCCTTTTTTCCAGTTCAATACTTCACTCATCTATCACTTCCACCCTTATTTAGGACTTGGAGCACAGCTTATTTGCTCCTCAGTATTATGGCAAGTGTAAGACCAGAGCAGTGTATAAGCTGATCAGGAATGTTAATAGGAAGTGGCAGCCGAAGCAGATGGTGACCAAAGAAGGGAACAACAAGGTGCTCATGAGCAAGGAGAAGATTGTGCAGTGATGGACAAGATAATGCACCGATCTGTACAAAGCACAGTTGGACCCGAGTGTCTCAGGGGGACTGATTGAAGAACTGGAAGAGATACCTCTGCTGAGCATCAAAAGCAACACCAATATTTTGAAGGAAGAAGTAAAAAGATCAGTGAAACAACTAAAGAACAACAAGAGCCCTGGAAATAATAAGATCATGGGAGAGATGATCAAATAAGGTGGAGAAAGTATGATTCAGGAAATACACTGACTATGTAATGTAGCATGGAAAAAGGGAAGGCACCTAAGGAATATGCAAGATCAGTGCTAGTGACAATACGCAAGAAAGGAAGCACACTGGAGTGCAAGAAATACAGAATGATTGCCCTAACAAGTCATCTAGACAAGGGGCTGATCATGATACTGATGGAGAGACTGAGATTGCAGATAGAAGAACTTATAGTGGATGAACAAGTGGGATTCAGGAAAGATAGAAGTACCATACTGCAGATATTGGCACTAAGATTGATAGCGGACAAAGCTCAATGAAAGAACAAGAACATCTACAATTGCTTTGTTGATTTTCAGAAGGCATTTGACAGTATCGATCAGAAAGTGACTTGGACAGTGTTGGAGTCATATGGAGTGGATGGCAGACTGATATGATTGTTGAAGGATATCAGCAATAATGCGGAGGCAGCAGTGAGAATGTTCAGAGCAATGGGAAGTTGGATTAAAACAACTATAGTTACAAGTCAAGGAGATCTGATATTGCCAAGTATCTTCACCACGCACCTAGAGAAATCGATGGAAGATCTAGGAAGAGACTGATGCAGGTGGGGGAGGGGTGTGGGCTCTGGGCATTCTGGGCACCACTGAAATTTTTGCAAACTGTAAGCCCCTGCTTATGGCTGCAAAGGAAAACTTGCCAAAGGGGGACAGCAGGAAGTGACGCATTTCAAAAACACAAGAGAGATTTTAAAATGGGAATTCATTCACCTTACTTTCTCCAGGATGATATTGTGTTAGACTGGGGCCTATGCCAGAAATCTGCTCATGGCAGTGGGATCATTCACCTCTGTGACTGAAGAATCTGAGCATTAATCCAAATTTCAGCACTGAAATTCTGACTCGTTTTGTTTTGAGAAGCAGTAATTAATTGCATGTACTTGATTTCCTGAGCACAGGGGTCAGAACGCAAAAGCACAAGAGCAGCCTTTTTTTTTTCAGATTTGGTAAAAAACTCAATGATTCAAGAGCCACAATACATGTGAATACAAGGTGGGCCTTAGTAAATAACATCAAACCATACTTACTGTTACCCCATTTTAAAACCAGCACACACACATATCCCATGAGGCACTACACATATTAAAGGGAGAATTATTCAACGTTTTGAGATCACGTTTGTTTGCTTTTTTATATATGAGTTGTTCATTGTTTGGTTTTTAGTCATTCACCAAAATATCAAGAATAATCAGGAGAGGGATGTTTTTTTGTGTTTTGTTTTACTTACTTTGCAATTATAGTGTCGGGAGCCACAAAGAAGTCCTCAAAGAGACGCAGGTTGCAGACCTTAGCATAATACAGCACCAATGCACTTTTCTGAACTGCAACTTAATCTTTCTACTGAAAGAAGTCCAGATGTGGGTGTTCTTTAGCATGTCATAAGCTTGCCCTCCCACATCCATTTCAAAGCCTGTTTTGTTTTTAGTTCCTTTAGGGTGTTAACCTCTTATGAAATTACCTTCCCAGACCATGCAAGTTCCCGGTAGCTGAAACCTAACACTGCAATTTTGTCATGAGTGTGTGACAAAACTTGGTCAACTCATTTAGCAAAATACTGTTTCTCTCTTTCTTCCTCTCAAATTCCTATAAAGAAATGTTTGTGTTTGGACAAAAACAATATTTTTTCCATTGAACTCTTAGTATCCAGTAGTAATAGCGGGTCCATCTGAATCATCAAACATATATATGAACCCCCCAAGCTGGTAGCTCAGCATTATGGTGAAGATGAAATTGCACACATAAGGACTAAAACACAGGGTTAGAGTGTGTTACGAGGATGCGGTAGCTCAACATTCTCCTTGCAGTCATACTGAATTGTTGTATAATAGGTGACTGGTTTCCCTCTGGTTTAATTATGTTAAATTCATTCAATTAGATTTTAAAAAAATCCAGACTTTGTATTACATTTCCAGAACCTACTGGAATTAAAATATAATTTATTTAACACTATGTGCCAATTTCAATATGACTGTAAAGACAGCATTACATGCTTGAGCCCTCAGCCATAACCACATTGTCTTATGCTCAGAAGCCAAGGGGTTTGGAATGTGGGTGCAGGCTCTGAGTGGGAATTATGATGCAAAAGCAGGCTCAGGGTCTGGGAGTGAGCTAGGGTGCTGGAGTGGGCTCAGGGCTAGGGCGCAGGGTTGGAATGTGGGGGCCTAAGAAGGTGTTATGGATTGAAAATGTGGAAGGAGGCTCGGGGTGGGGCAGTATTTGGGGTGGTTATCTGAAGCAGCTCCTATTCGGTGGGGTGGTAGGTAGGTCTGCGCTGTCCTGTGTTCCTCTGCAGTTACTGAACCACACAGCTACAAATGGCTGGGATTTCTGGCAAAAGAGTGCTCTGTGAACAGAGCCTGCTGGCCAGGACAGCACAGAGCCAGAGTTTCCCAGACCTCCAGTGCAAAGGGTAGGAAAAGTGGTCCATACAGCCACCTCCCCTGCCCCCCCCGCCACTGGAATGGGCTGGCTCAGAACTCAGGAGCTTTTGGAACTTCACCCAAGGGCCCCAGTTGCTGGGCTGTAGCCACTAGATTCCCTTTCTTAATCCAACCCTGTATAGCACCTGCCCCTTGACAGCCCTCAGATGGGGGAGTAAGGAAGTATGACCAGGATGCTGCTGGGTGTGTCTTATTTGGGGCCTCTCCAGGGGTGAGGCCTCAGGCAGAAGCTCATGCAGCGCTCCAGCAGCAATTTAAAGGGCCTGGGCTCCTGCAGCTGTGCAGTAGCAGCAGCCAGGAACCCCGGGACCCTTTGACTCACCAGCTCCTTGGGCAATTGCCCCTTGTGTCCCCCCTCCTGGCAGTGGGCCTGAGTATTAGTAATCTTAATGTTTTATTCACAGATTCCCTTGCAACATAGAGCAAACAGCTTTCATTTCACTCTTTGGCACATCTGGTTCTAGATCAGTGGTATTCAAATATTTTTCATTTGTGGACCTCTAAAACATTTTGGCTGGAGGTGTGGACCCCATTGGAAATCTTAAATATAGGTTATGGACCCACAGGTGTCCATGGACCACAGGTTGAAAACCACAGTTGTAGAAGAAACCCAGCGGCAAAGAAAGCTTATCCAAATGTTTCATCAGGTTCAGTCTGAGTTCTGTATAGAAATGGGTGGAAGCATTATGGCATTTGCTAGGCAGTCAAATGATTTTTTGGCCCATCCTGACTTCCTCATTCCGATCTGCAGTTGACAATTGGAAGAATAATTATCGAGGCTGCTTGTTGCAAAACTTGATCTGATGTTTTTCATACGTGTTTGTAAAGTCAATGCAATTCTTCTTGTCTGAGATAAGCATCAAATGACAGTAACAATATAATCATTGTAATCATTCCCTTTGGGTTTTTCTTTTCTTTCTTTATGTATAGCTGTGCCAGTGGCTCACAAGCAAATCCTATGATGGAAGAAAGAAATTTGGTAATCAATACTGCAGATGGAATTTCCACTATATTTGCTCATTTGAAAATACAGGGAAACACAATTTTCAAGGATCATTTGTCACTACATGCAAGGAGCAATAGACACCTGCAGAGGCCATTTGAGAATGTGAGAATAATTTAATACAACTATAAATTGTACCCTATGCAAAACTAAACAGAAGCTAAACTATCTCTAGAGCAATTTCCATTTTAAGCAAATAAAGATATGAAAACTGGATATTAGTATCAGGAACAGCCTGCCATAATTTTGTCTTGAAAACATGAACATTCAATGCATTTGCCATTGTTTGAATTCTGAAAACTACTATGTACTCTATATGAGACCAAAATTCAGCTTTATTGATGGATGAACTGTGTTGTACATAAAGACAAATTGCGTGTGTGTGTGTTTTGTGTATGTGTTAGAGCCCTACCAAATTCATTCTCCATTTTGGTCAATTTCACAGTCATAGGATTTTGAAAATAATGAATTATATGGTTTCAGACATTTAAATTGGAAATTTCATGGGAACCAGGGGCTCTGTCCCAAAAGCGGGTCATGAGGAAGTCTGGCAAGGCTATTCTAGGGGGTTTGCAGTATTGTCACCCTTATTTATGGTCTGCAACCAGCGGCAGTGCTGCTTTCAGAGCTGGGGCAGTGGCAACACAGTGGCTGCTGGCCACGCATCCAGCTTTCAGAGGCAATACTGCTGCCAGTAGCAATGCAGAAGTGAGGGTGTCATGATTTGGTATTGTTACTCACTCTCACTTGTGTGCTGCTGCTGCTAGGGGATGCAGAAGTAAGAGTGACAATACCATACCACCCTGACTTCTGTGCTGTTGCCTTTACACCACGGTGCCTGGCCAGCAGTCACGGACCTTCCTGCAGCTGGGGAAGTTTTCTGAAAATCGCACTGACCCAGCCCCAGTAATGGCCTCTGCAGGGGAAGAGGAAGTCCCATTGCTCCTCAGCCTGGCCAAGACCATCTCCTCCTTTCTGGCACGTTAGGCCTCCCCAGCCCTACCCCTCTTCAACGCTAACCAAATATCATGGGGAGACACAGTTTCTTGGGAGAGATCATAATGCAGTGGTTTTTACCCAGTGTGAAACTGGTGTGCTCCGAGAACTTTCCAAGTGTTCTGTGAAATTTCATCAATTTCCCTTCACTGTGGCTCTTTGCAGAACCATTGGGAGGGGAAATTCTGAGGGCGAGAGCCTGTTGGAGCTGGGATGCAGTTTGAATGCCATGTCCCAGCTCTAGTGGGCTGGCAGGAATGGGATTCTGCTTTCTGGACCCAGGTCCCCATCCTGCAATTAATTAAACATTTCAGTGGTTTCTTGATTACGCAAATACCATTTGATTCTTGTTCAGCTTGTCGTATGCACTGCTATGTTGCAAACCTCTCCAAGACTGTAACCATAGTAAATGTAAAGTTTATGAGTAATTGAGTCAGCTGAAAAAAGTGTGTGTGCTGTGGAATTGTCTCATTGATGTGTGCCGTGGTGCTGAAAAGGTTGGGAACCACAGGCATAGTTCATTGTTTGAACAGTCATATTCTCACAATGCCACCTTGTGGTATTAGCGCTTTAAAGACTAACAAAATTATTTATTGGTTGACAAACTTTCGTGGAGGAAACCCACTCCTTCAGATTTGGAGATATAGCATTTCCAGTACAGACTGACAGTTATATAATACAGAAGTCCAAAAATATTGAAATAAAAACTGGCAAATCAGATACATAAAACAGAAGCCGGGGCTGAGGGGTATGAGATACTAATAAGTGTCCTGCCTGAGACCATTATGAAGACCAAAGGAATGGAAACAGTACTTGTAATGCATGAGATAATTGCTATCTCTGTTGAGGCCAAGTGTTAATATACTGAATTTGAGAATGAACCCCAGTTCACACATCTCCCTATGTAATCTGCTATTAAAATCTCTTTGTTGTAGGACACATACTCTCAGGTCTTTAACAGAATGGCCCACTCCATTGAAATTCTCACTGACAGGTTTATGTGTATTCAGACCCCTAATGTCTTCTCTGTGCCATTCATTCTTTGGTGAAGTGTTTGTCCAGTTTGTCCGACGTGAATAGCAGAGGGGCATTACTGACACTTGATGACATATACAACGTTGGTTGAGGTACAGGAAAATGAGCCCCTGATGTTGTAATTAACATGGTTAGGTCCAGTGATAGTATCTCCAGAATAAGTATGTGGACAAAGTTGGCAATGGGGTTTCTTGCAAGGAAAAGTTCCAGGATTAGTATTACTCTGGTATGGCCTGTGGTTGCCAGTGAGTATTTTCATTAGGTTGGGAGGCTGTCTATAGGAGAGAACTGGCCTCTCACCTAGGGCCTTCCAGAGTGTAGCATCATGTTCTAGTATAGATTGCAGGTGTTTGATGATGCGCTACTAAGGTTATTTCTCATTATCCATTATTTGTGGTACTTCTCTCTCACCCACACACTGAATCTGATCTTCAACCCTTTAATCAAGGGAGGAATCTTACCCAAGCAGTGTTCCTGAAGTCAATACAACTTCAGAATGAGCAAGGGCTGTCCACTTGATTCAGGTTTTGCAGGATCAGCTGATGAGATCCTGTTGGCATAGGTCTTCTCAATCACTTAGTTGCTCAGGGCTCAGTTCTGCAAGTTGCCTTGCTCTCTGGCCTTGATACACTTATGCACACGTCTAACTTTAAGCACGTGAATAACCACAATACTCACATGCTTAAAATTAAGCTGATGTTTAAGAGCTAGGCTTCAGGCGCAGAGTGCTAAGAAAAGTTCAGGACTGAGCTCCCTAACTGTGCAATTATTAATGGACCTCCGAAGGAGTGGGAGATGTGATAGCTGGTACTTTTGCTCTTCCCTCCTTGCCAGCCCCTTGGATTAGATCTGAACTGGATACCCTGCATTTATGTGTAATCCCAGAGCCACAAAGACCACTGAGAAGGGAGAGTGAAGTCTCTCCTGTACAGCCTTAGCTGAGAGCCAGTGGGCTTTTAGCTCATGTGGTAGAGCACAGGGCTTTAGCTCCTAAGGTCGCAGGTTCATTCCCTCCTGCTGATGACAGAGTCTGTCAGCTTTACATACAGGATCAGTCTGTATGGTGAGTCAGGAGTCGGACTGGATGTCTTCCAGCTTGATCAGAACAGCTCCTTGAATGGTGTGCTAAACTGCGCCAGGGAATTGCAGAGGCAAGCAGCTACCAGCTTCAGTTAGAGCTTCCCAAGATACTGATAGTTCTGTGGCAACTCACAACCAGTCAGTGGCCCCAATACCTTGTGTCAAAGGTTTAATTTCAAACAGCAAATATAGAGGAACTGTTTTCTTCCAAAGGCTAAAAATCAATTGCAGGCTGAAGCTGTCTCTGGCGGAGATGTACTCTGTGGAAAGTAGATATTGAAGAATGAAGTGTTACTGCCACCTACTGACCATACGTAGCATGTAGTTTGACTATTTTCATAGTGGTTGGCAGTGAGGCTAGTCACCTGATTCGGTAATCTAAAAAACATGTGAACTATTGGCCAGCATTCGCTGCCCTGTTTGTACTATCACATCTCAGCCAATGGCTGTTTTGTAAACTCTTCCCTGAAACTGTGCTTCCTGTTATTCTTTGTGTGTGATCTGTCACCTATATTATATGGCATTAGTTCTGTTTCCTGAATGGATAACTGAAATTTTTAAGCAAGATATAACAATTGACAAATAGTAAACAATATACAGTGAATGAGAGTTTTTGTGCACAGATACTCGAGCCCATATAATATACCTGTACATAGATACAAATATGGATATTACAGCAGGAACAGCCAAACCCCAAAAATTGTATGAGCAAATGCCTGGGAATGTGAACATTTGTGAGCAGTGTATAGTAATGTATATCAACATGGTATAAATGAACAGACATCCAAAATCTGAAAAAAGTGGGAGTGAACACTCTTCAAGAGACTGTAACTAGCTCCATCCTTTAGATATATTTCTATGTTGCACTTTGGTATATATGGTAGGTGTTTGCTTTATGTTGGCCTCAAAAGATGCAGGCTTGAATTTAAATATTCTCTCTTTTAAGGTGTGATGTAGGTTAAAGCAAAGCACATTTTCCACAACAACAATGTGGGAGTAGAATTCTAAAGCACTCTAAGGCATTGCATACTTGAAAATATATAGTAAACCCTCAATTTGACAGACTAATGGAGGGAGGGCTGTCCATTAATGCAGAAAGTCTGTTATATCCAAATGGTTATACTGTATGATGATGCACTGACCGTCCCAGCCCACCACTCACTCTTGTTCTCTGCCCCGCCTTCCCCTCACACCTCCATCTCCCTCTCCTAATTACCAGGAGAGGAGCTGAATGCTGGCCTGGCTCCTTCCACCTCCTGCAGCTCTCAGTGCTGCGGCTTCTCCAGCTCCCAGTTCTGAGCCACCCATGCCAAGGTAGGGCATAGCCATACTGAGCGTGCAAGGAGGCAGCAGCCTCTGACACCATGGCTGCTGCTCAGTGCCACTGCAGGCAGTGGTGGCTGGGCACTAGCACGCTCCACGCACACGGCGGCTGGGGGAGGAGAGGTCCTGCACCTTGCCACAGCCCCTGCCCCAGCTCCCATGGTGGCTGTAGTGAGTCTCTGGCATTTATTCTGGGGCGGGGGGGAAGGTGGGGCTGGCAGATAGTCTCCCTTATTTCCAAAGTGAGTTATATTGGGTTTGGGTAAATCAAAAGTTTACTGTAGTTGTGTTCTCTCTCTCTGTAACTCACAGATGCTTGCCTGACTTCAATAAAAATTCTGTACGCTCCAAAGTTTTGAAAACAGGTCACTTATTTATGTGACTAATTATGGACTTGGAAACAAGTCGGGCTCCCATTTTTGAAAAATCTTTGCTGTAAACTTGTGTGATTTTTAAATCTTGTCTATATGAAATATCTTTTAAACCCAAGAGGGCAGTTCCTTCACCTCCACTGGCCCCACACAAATAGCTGCTTATCTTAAACTTCCCCATTGGGCAATAGCAGTACATAGTTACTGTTATATTTGGTCTGTTACTGTTAATTCATAGTAGATTGAAAAGCTACTGCTGAAATAATGGAAAGTCCCACCCTTATTTGTTTAATAACTAGTGCCAGCACTTGCAAAACTTCAAAGGATTCTCTAAACGTAGACTTTTCATCAGTGATGCTGCAAGCCTTAGTTCTGATCTTTCATGCTTCACATTCAAAAACATCAAAAGAGAAAAAAGAGACCAGCAGTTTCCAAAGCAACATTGCTGTCAGAAAACTGTATGTTTAGCCATCAGTACACACCATTCAGATGGGGAAATTGTTATTTGCATAAGATATATTTTAATAAATACTGTTAACTTTTTTCCTCAAAAAAAAAAAAGATTTGAGTAATAAAATATAATGACCAGAGCTCAAGGGATTTGCAGAAGAAAATGAAAAAGAATTAGAAAGCGTCTAATGTAGAAGCCTTCAAAGCAAGAATATCAATTTATATTCTTACTTACTGAAACACATTCCGCATATTTTATTGTTTCTGTCATCTTGCTTGTTATAATCCATCCAGTGAGTTCTCAAAGAACATTAGATCCTACAAATAAATAATGTTGTGAATGCTGAGAAAGATACAAAAAAGCAACAATTAATATCAAAAGTCAGACTTGTAGGCTTTTATTATTTAAAATAAATGTATTAGTCAATGGCTTTCTGCAACTGAGCAATGCGAGTTATTTCAGAGAAAATCTGAAAATCTTAAGTGTCACGAGAATTATATTTCTTAGCTTGTTGCAGTCAAGAACTAGAATAAAATATCACATTCACTGTTGTGTTTTTCAGAAGTACAATCAAAATAGCTTTGTCTGTCTTCCTGTTTTGCCTGATCAGAGAATCCAAGCAGTTTTTTTGAAATCATTATGTGGCAGTCATAGCCGTACTCATGTGTAGCATGAATATAAAATGGACAGGGAGAAATAAATTAAGCACAAACAAAAATGCTGATTTGCTATGATAGTTGTGCACCTCAAATCCCCACAAAGCCCTCTCTGAGCCTGTTCATGAATGTTTTAACTTGCCGTGCTTTACAATAGACTTTGTAAAGGAAGACGAAGATTGGCTAGGGAAAACATTATGACCCACTGGAAGAGGTATAGGTGATACTGAATAAAATGAGTAACTGTGGATAAACCAAAGGATTTCCCTTTCCAGAGCCCTACTCTCCTCCTCATGATACATACAAATCTCATGTGAAATCAATGGGAGTTATTTATGTCCTAGAAGGGACAAATCAGACCCAGAATCTTGAAACAACAAAAAGAGAATCAGCGTGATTGCTCTTCCCTCATAGTTCACAGACAAGCTTTAGTTCAGCAGTTTTTCCTGTTGCCTCAGGCTATCCAGGTTTTGGTTAAATTCTGGTAGGATTACAATATTTAATCACAGCTTTTGTGACACAGGACAACACATGCAAATATTTAAACTGACAGAATGTGGTGCAACTTCATAAAAAAATGAAACAAATTTTAAAGACATTCCACATCAGTAAATGAAAAAAGAAAAAAAAAACATTACAGTTACAAGTTTCCCAGCTAATAATCTTTTAGGAAATGATAATTTTATGTTGGGTCCCAATCCTGCAACAGGAAGAGCACATACCCAAGGGTCAACTCAGATGGATCCTACTGTACAACTGGGGTCATACCATTAATTGTGGGGTCCCACTTTACCTAGCTTGGGGTGGCTTTTCCCTCTGGTTTTGTGTACTTACTAAGAGGAAACAAGCACCAATCATTATAGCCTTGATTTTCACATCAAGATCTATGGGAACCTGGATCCCAAAGTTAGCAGTGTTGGTAAAGACATTGTTCACAAATCCAGACCAATATTTGGAAATCTTGCCAATTGTTGACGTTTCATTAAGAGTTTTTACCTGCACAAGAGAAAATAAGGATTTACAAATAGTCACCCTAATAGACTCCCTTCCATTACTCCCCTCAAACAATAACATATTAAACTCATTATAATCACTGCCTGTAACAAAGACGTAGCCTATTCTTGGTAGGCCGGATCTCAGCTGGTATAAATCAGAACAATTCATTGATTCCACTGGTGTTCCTCCAGTTTAAACAAGCTGAGGATTTGGTCCAGAAGGCAAAATGCAGTTCAACCCATGTAGACAGCCAGCACAATGCCAAGAACCATTTATCTCCATTCATACTTACATGCATTATGATTGCAATCAAAACACAAAGGCCGTTTCTAACAGGCCACTTCCTTCAGAAGTGACACGCTAATACACGGAGCGAAATTTTCGGGAAGAAGGGTCCTCCAGAAGAACAGGCCGCACTTCTACACGGCATTTTGGAGTCTGGAAGAACGGTCTTCCAGACTCCAAATCACATGACTTTATGCTAATGAGGCATGGGGAATTTGCATCCGCACCTCATTAGCATCTTTTGCTCCATGTATTATCATGCCACTTCCGAAGGAAGTGGCCTGTGTAGAAACGGCCAAAAAGATTTTCTGTTTTGAACAGTTTTTACAATCCCTGCATTTCACTTTTCAGTGAAATTCTGGAAAATTCTCCACCCCCTTGCAAGCGAAGGGTTTTTCAAAACTTGCTAATATACAACACACCAGCCTATAATTTTTATTGTTAGCCCATTACTCTCATCTTCACCTTGACTTGCTTGTCTCACACAGCTGTAATGTCTTGTCTTGCAGACTTCAAACTCTTTGGGGCAGGAACTGTCATTGTCTGTAGTGGCAGAGTGCCTAGCATTGGGCATCCTAGCCAGCTGCAGGCCTCGCGGTATAACCATAACATAAACAAACAACTAAAGAATGAAACCACACTCCCTTGATATTTCCTGCCTATGGAATTTCAAGATGTCACAGAGGGAGGATTCATGTTATGGCTGTTGTTTTTAGATGGAATTTGAGAAAAGAATCTTATGGCATGTGACAAGGAGCCTATAGGTCCAGCATTATAACCATGTATCCAGCAGTGCCAATAGGCACCACAGGCCCTGGGGCAAGGTCGGAGGGGACAGGACTCCCATTGATTTCAAGGTCCAGGATTTCATTCTGGGAATTTTTTTTTCCTCTATCAATTGTCACTCCTATCCAGGAAATGCAGGGTATAAACTCAGCTTCCAGTCTAAGATCTGAGGCTAGAACCATGAACTGGAATTAGTCACTCAGTACTCTGAAGATATCTGGTTCTTATCTTACAGTAGTTCATTGGTTTTTAAATTGTAAACCTTCATTGATTATACCAGTCAAAATGTAATACTACTTTAAAACAATGCATAATCGCTAGTGTATGAAACTTACCTCAAAGTCTATATCACCAAAACAGCTGCATGTTGCATAGGGGCCAATTATTTTCAATACATCTTCTTTGCTCTCATTCAGTATAGTGAATTTAGGCAACAGAGGGTCCCACTTCTGGACAACATAGCCGACAATTGTACCAGGAGGGGATTGAACTTCTAACTGTTAAACAAAAGGGGCTTACAATAAAAGCATGTACATTTACACAAATCTAATGCCCAATTTTTAAAGGAAAAATGTTGAATCATAAAAGTAGTGTGTAAAGACTTAATATTTTAAATATACTGAACAATATTTATAACTGATGCTAAAGAATAAAGATTTATAGCACATGAAAAACCATATACATGCAGAAGCTAATGCATTTACAGTAATTAGCAAATATACAAAGGTCTATCATAGAGATCTGAGATTGCTGTACCTCAGTTTGCATCTCCAGTGCAAATCATAATGCATCACTAAGAAGAAGTGGGAAAGTATATAAGCATTTGCATAAAATTAACATGTTGGAATAGAATATTTACCCTTCACAGTCACTATATCTCAGAATCAGAGTGCTTTATGAGTGGTACAATACAGAAAGGATCTGTGTTCTCATTCAAAGGAGAGTATTCCTAATGGTGGAGCACCCTCAATACAAAATGGTGGATACTGTGAAAATGTACGAGAGAGATGTTAGGATTTTCTGTGGCAGAGTCCAGGGTATGGTCATCTAAGTCAGACTGACAGACATTAACTAAAGACCTCCAGTAATATTCCTGTCTTTCTTTTACTTTATCCACTGTAAAGTTATTGTTAGTCCATGACAAGTAAAATCATATTTATTGTGCCAATCGTTCCTATAGGATTGTGTTAAAAATTCACAGAAGCAAGTTATTCAAACTACACACACATACACATCTCATAAGACTTACGAGGACTAATATACATATTTTTGTACTAAACATAGTAAATAGCAAGCAAACTGCCACCAAAAAGGAAAGAAATCTTGACCACATTTGAAGTCAGGTATTGCCACTGATTTCACACAAGATGTTTAATTTGTCAGACATATAAAAATGAGTGTTATGTAACCTGCAAGAAACGACAGTACTTTATGATTTGGTTTGAAATGCCGATACAATGTATTGCATCAAACTGAACAGTGGAATTTGCAACATACTACTAAATCACATACACTTCAAACAAACAGTGGATCACAAGCTCCAGTCACTGTATCATCCTACATTGAGGACTGACCTCTGTATGGTCTTCTTTGTAGCATTGGCACTTATCTGAGCAAAGCTGAAGGCAAATTCTCTCATCATTTGTGGGTCTGAACTTGCAGAGTCTAATCATATCACTCAATCCCTCTAGTTTTACATGGCAAAAACCTATGGAACTTGACATGCAACTGATCTGCTTCAGACGTTTAATCTGAATGAAGGCCAAAGTCCCACCTTCCTTGCTTGCCATACATTATTTGTGATTACACGTCTCATTCCTCTTTAAGGTAGTATGTTCCTTGCCAATTACTTGACAATTATTATTTTTAATTTAATTGAATTGAATTTTTAAGAGGAAATATGGTCTAGCATCCAGAGCCTAGCCTGGTGGTCTCTAGTCTCAGATCTAACATTGTCTCTCACCACATGGAGACAGACAAAACACATAGCTCATAATTTTACCCATTTGGAAAGTGGATCTAATGCCAAACTCAGAAAAGGATAATTTGAGAAACATATAGATAAATGGTGCTGTTGTTAATATTCACTGACCTCTTGCATGTAGCAAGGGAACCAGCAGCTGTTGCATCGCAAGGGTCTATTCACTGTGATCACCTCTCGACCAGTGTTGTCTGCAATCCTTATGGTGAAAGACCGTATAGGTGAACAGAAGTTACGATCAAAGCAACCATTTTCTTCCACTGCAAAGTAAACTCTTTGTCCCAAATGGTTTTTTATCTCATATTTGCTGCAGGTCTCCGTACCAAGTATGACTAATAAAGTAAAACAGTTAGCAAGTTATTTAGTATAACAAATTAAAAGTACAGATGTCCCAAAAACACCTGATCCAAGTTTGGATCCAAGTTTACAGTCCAGCCTCTCTTTATAATGTATATTGTAAGTTCTTTGGAACAGGAACCATTTAAAATTCCATTACAGTAATTAAACTACGCAAATTTGCAATAATAATTAGATAAGAGATTGACTCTGAACCCGGCTGAATCTGAAAAAATTCAGAATTGTATTTGAAACCAAGTTAAAGAATGCTCATATCAGACTTCGGTTTGACCCACTTCAGGATTATGAACTTCAGATCAGGTGCCAGACGTGATATCCAGAGTTATGATTTGGGCTCACCACCGCCCACATACATAAGGGAAAAGTAATTACATGATTCTGTTCAATAGTAACAGAGAGATAGTCATGCTAGTCTATATACTATCAAAACAAAAAAGCAGTCCAGTAGCACTTTAAAGACTAACAAACTAATTTATTAGGTGATGAGTTTTCATGGGACAGACCCACTTCTTCAGATCATAGCCATATCAGAACAGACTCAATGTGCCTTAAATATTGAGTCTGTTCTGGTATGGCTATGATCTGAAGAAGTGGGTCTGTCCCATGAAAGCTCATCACTTTGCTACTGGACTGCTTTTTTGTTTTGATATGATTCTGTTTAGTTTTGCTCAGTGGCAAAACTCCTACTCATGTCAATGAAACAGGATCAGGCCCCATGCCAATATTCAGTGCCAGGGGGATGGAGGTCCAGAAACGTGACATTTCATTTGCAGCAGTTAATGTTTCCAGAGTACTTTGCAATGCTAAAGCACTATATAAATGCAAAGTATTATGAATTATTGTATCACTTAAGGTACATCTATACTTATGGGAAGATCAACTCGTTCAGAATCAATCTTCCAGTGTTCAATTTAGCTTACCTAGTAGTGATACACTAAATTGAACCATCAAGGCTCTACAGTTGACCCTGCTACTCCCCATTGTCATAAAGAGTAAGGGAGGTCAACAGGAGAGTTTCTCCCATTGACCTCCTGCTGTGTGGATGGCCAGAAAAATCGATCTACGATGCTGATTCCAGCTATGCAAATGTTGTAGCTGGAACTGTGTATCTTAAATCTACTTTTCAGCTTAATGTGGACCATTCCCTAGAGATATCTGCTGTTTATTTCACTCATCTGATCAGAGAGCATTATATTATTTGGTAGTATGTGAATCAGGGAATAATAAAAGAGAACAATATCTTCCCCATCCTGGAAACACAAAAATCTGATTAGATGTAGGCAGTTCCTTTGAATTTCTTGAGGAAGAAACATCTGTGGCTGGAGTACAGACTCATTATTGACCTTTTCCTCACCATTTATTGTGGTAGAACTGTCATAAACCAAAATTAACTTTCAGCATTAAGGACCTAATCAGATGCATGGTATCATCAATGGGAGTTTATTCCTTGGCTTCAAAGGATTTAGATCAGAACTTAACTGATGTTACATTTACAGAGATATCTACGTACTGGCATTGTAAAGATGAAACTCAAACACATAGTACCTTCAAGAAGATCCACCTGTTGGTGAATGATTATCTGGTCCAGCTGTTAAAAAAATGAAAATAAATGAAACCACATGGCAGCACTCTCATAAAATTAAAGAGATTTGGTATTGCCAATGCAAATCTTTCTCATATACCTGTCAAAGATACCATATGTTCCAGGAGACCTACATTTCTTTGCTCTCAGGCCAGCAACGCCTGGATACCTTGGGAAGCACCCTGCGTCAGAGTAGTCACTTTCTTGTGAATTCAGAGGAATCCTGACCTGCTCAAGAAGAAGCTGGTTCTACTCCCTGTCAGTTAGAGGGATATGATATAATTCTGTGATGGCTATGTATGGTATTCATCTCCCTGAAAGTAGTGACCAGGTAAGTTCCACTGACATCATGATGAAGCCAGGTGTAATTGAACGAAATATACAAAAGATGCAGAACCTGATTCTCTCTTTCACTTGTTCTCTTTTGTACTCTTCTGATTATGCAAAGGTATCTGGCTGTTTCTCCCTTGTTGAAGACTCACCTAGTACAAATGAGTTCCCTGAAGGCATGGGCTGTATAAGACCAGGACTGGTTGAGAACAGGGAGGAGGTATGACCAGCGCACATCTAGGAGACTAAAATAAGCAAAAAATAATGGCCTGGTCTAGAAAACCAACTTGTTGACCAAGGAGAAAGTACCATATGATTGACAAATTATACACCTAGTGACAAACAGTGCCTATTTGCTATGTGTTGCTGACTCTCCTTCCCAGAACTGCTGTAACAATTTATGGTGCTCTCTCAGGCATTTGTTCTGGCTTGGGAAGAGGGTGCTAATGCTGCAAAACTGATTGGCATTCACATCAATGACATTTTGACAGAGCACTCCACTAACAATGTGGCCTTTGGTCATTTCTTTTCCTGAAGTTTCTGATGGCCATCAACTATTTGGTTCAGGATTTTCTCCATCCTTGAGATTGAAGAAATATCATATGGGATCATCATGCCACAGACCTTCATTCAGTATCACTTCTATATTTGGTAACCTTTGTGTCACACATATTCAGAACAACTTGCTGGCATTTGGGTCAAGTCCCTCTTGCAGCTCATCCAGTTTGCAAACAGAAGCTGGTGAGCTAGCCTCCAGGGCCCCATAATGATCAATGTAGTACACAAGCAAATAGATCTCTGAATAAGGCCTTTGTATTTACAGATGTTTTCCTAAGCCCCTTAGCTACTTGCCGCTTAAATTGTAATAAAAGGCACAAATACTACAATGCAAACCGTCTTGAACATTGCAAAATGTCCCAATGATTGAACATTGTTTTTATACTCCAATTTGGTATTTCACAGGACAAAACATATTAAGTGTTGTTAAAAGCCTGGAGCTATTTTAACCATATAAATTAATTTATTATAAATCCATCCAAGTTTGGAGAGTGCAGTAAAAGCAGAAATAGTTTTTGTGCTTTTTGTTTTATTGGATCCATCATGTATCATTGCACTCAAGGATCAAAGAGACTGCTCACATTGCCTTTCTAACTATTTTAGACTCTAAAACTTATAAGGGTTTATGTAGCTAACTTAACATTTGTCTTTTTAGCAGATTACCATTTTTAACAGTGGTAGTTTTGGCTGTATAACTTAAACATATATAGGTTATAAGGCTACTGTTAAGGCTACTTTTGAAAGCATAAATGTCTGCAAGATACACTCTTTTCCTATACTTTTTTTCTTTTTTTGGGCATTATCCTGTATATCTCCATACATTTCCATCTCTGACTTCAAATATAGTTCCCAGAATGGGCTCCACATTCACTTTTGGGGACTGTGAACAAAGTACAAGGCTGTGAAAGGGGAGACAAAAATGTCTTTTATGCAATCTGTAACTAAAAAGTTACGAGATCCACTTTTTCCTGAATCTTTTAAATATATGGCTATAGGAAGCTGGGTACTTACTCACTAAGGTGAAAAGTTTGCAAAGAAAAGGGAAAATATTTGTTCCCTACATCTTAGAAACAATTTCTAATTCCCATTACTCATGCAGAGTGCTAGATTACCCTTCACCTGCTCCCATTGGTTTTGGAGGGTCTGCTTGCAGAGGAAACCTCTGCTCAGTATCCCAGGAGAGATTCAGGAGCTACTTAGCTGATTAGCAGAGTGCCCACAGCTGTCCACAGTGGGCAGCATGTGTTTCTGTTGTTGTGCACATCCACACATCTTGTTGCACATAACAAAATTTATTCTACCCTTGGATGGAACATTGTTCTGAACCCTATCCAATTTCTCCACATCCTTCCTGAAATGTGGTGCCCAGAACTGGACACAATACTTCAGTTGAGGCCTAATCAGCACAGAGTAGAGTTATTTCCAATCACAGGGTTTTTTTGTTTCATTTTTTTTTTCACAGCACTCTTGTCAGAATCATGTTTGCTCTTTGTGTTGAGTTGTTGAGGGATGAAAGTAAAGCCAACAGATTTGCCTAAGGCAGCAGTAACCATAAGTTAGAACCTTCCTGAAAGCCTACATTAACTTCAAAGTTTTGTTTTGTTTCAATACAACCCTTAGCTATTGAGGAAACAAATTGTTATTAAGGGTTAGAGACAACAGGACCTGGCTCAGGTATTCCAGACCAGGAGGCAAGCTGTGAGGTAGTGCTGCATATTTCCAGGCATTTGCAGGTTCAACAGGTTTACTTTGACTAGAAGGGTCTGGAGAACCTGGGAGATGATCCTGGAAGATTTTGTTTATTTGTCCTTGAGGATCTGTAGCAAGGAAAAAAGATTTAATTGACATTTACGTTCTATAATGAGGACGTATATGATACTGTTGCATAGATAATTGTTTAGTTTTGGTTTCTTTTTTATGTAGCTATATCTATTCAGAAGTAAGAGAATTTTCAGGAATGAGATTTACAGCAAGTTTGTGCTAGAATGTAGACACCAATGCACAGAGACACAAAGGCCATTTCTTCTGCTTCTTCTGGACTCCGAATCATGTGACCATATGCTAATGAGGCACCGGAAATTTACATCCATGCTTCATTAGCATTTTCTGGGCCATTCATTAGCATGCCACTTACAGAACAAGTGGCAAGTGTAAAAACGGTCAAAGAGAGCAACAAAATGCATGTGTACATTACACTGGGTGAAACCTCACCGGTGAAATCACTGCTGTCCCTCATTCTGGATGAATGTAAGAAACACACAAGAGTGGTCAGAAATGTGAGCTAAGTGAGCAGAAGGGTTTCGCTGATGGATGAATGCAAAGGCAAGGGGCTGAGCGAGTATCTCAGGGAGAGAAGCTGCAGAAACAACACTGAGAAGTGCTTGTCATGTGACCTTGAGAGAACCATAAAAGAGCACTTCTGGGTAGACTGTTGGTTAGAAGGGGGCTTGGAACTCCAGGCAGAGGACTGATTCCTGATTCTTGTGTTCAGGACATCTGGACTTCATAGTATTTTTTTTTCTGGGAAAAAATAAAAAAGGATTGGACTAAAGCAATCATAGACTACTAGTACTGGAAGGGACCTCAAGTCATCAGCAATGTTTCCTGTAAGCTGTGCACTGGGGTGGCTACTCAGGACAGATGCCATTGCCATCCAACAGGATACCCACAATTGGTTTTGTGGTTTTTCCCCTCATGGCACACATTAACTTATGCTTTAGTGCACACAACAAAATGTATTCTGCACATGGATGAAAAAAAGCCACACAGATAGAAAAAATTAGAGGGAACATTGGCCAGCAGGCTGAGTCTCCTGCACTCATAGCAGGACTGAGTATCAGCAATGAGCAACCAAGATTAGCAAGGGGGGCATATGAAAGGCATCTCATTGAGCTGCCTGCCCCTGCCTGCCCCTCCAGCCTTCTGGTGCCCTGGGGCACTGAAGCCCCACACTTAACTAGCTTTTCCCCATCCTCCCAGAACTTTCCTCTGATTTGCTGTGCATCCCCATTCCTCCTGCCTTCTTCCCAGACTTTGAACAGCTGTTCAAGCTTGAGAAGGGAGTGGGAGGAGTGGGGACGGAACATGAATCAGGTGATTTGTGGTGCTTTGAAAGTGCGGGGAGGAAGGGAGATGGAGAAGTAGGAAATGCAGGGGTCCAGTTTCCAAGGGCATGAGAGACATGTGGAGTAAGAGAGCAGACAGAGGATCCATGGGCTGCAGGTAGAACTCCAGTGGGTTGCTTTTGGCCCACAGGCTGCCCGCCACTGATCTACACCATCCCTGACTGGTGCTTTTCTAACCTGGTCCTAAAAATCTCCAATGATGGAGATTCCACAGTTTCCCTAGGCAATTTATTCCAATGCTTAACCACCTAATGTCCACCCTAAACCTCCCTTGCTGCAGTTTAAGCCCATGGATTCTTGATTCAGGAACATTTTTCTCCCTCCTTATAACAACCTGACTATCATTAATTTCTTCTCTTAATGGCAACAACCCCAGAAGACTGCCTGGGTCAAATGGGGGTAACAATTTACATACTGAGAGTGCCTGTGCAGTATCCTCTTGAATATTTATGGTTTCATTGATGTGTGATGGGATTTCAATGCATTGGCTTAATCTGAGAGAATCCTTCTCCAGAAAGTAAGTGATTTCTCTCACATCTCAGGTCGCTGAAGCTGTCTTTTCTTTTGAAAGGATATCAATGGCTGCATTTCTCTTACCTTGGTTCCCCACACTAACAAAATAGTTTTAGCCCATGTAATGTCAGTAGTTGAAATGGTGTAACAGCAGGGTGAAATTAGAATATCAGAAGATTGGTCTTTATCTGTCTGTGTACTTAGGGTTTCATCATGAAAACACTCATTATTGGACATTGTGTTTGTTACCTTGGGTAGTCCTATTTAAGGTAATGAGGCTACATGTACTTGTAAGTGGTTGTAACGTTGGGCACTATCTTACAGTCATGCACCAACACCGAAGTCAATTGAGTGTCACATGCATATAACAAAGAAAAATCCATTTTATGAGCCCAAATCTGATCTCACATTGGTTTACCCTGGATTTCACTGCAGCTGCATTAGTTATACTGGTCTAAATGAAAGCAACACTAGGCCCATTGTGTTTAAATAACTTAGCATTTTATTAAAGGAAGCCTTCACACTTAGATAAGTGTGAGTGTCCCCAAACAGGTAGTTACTATCAAGCATACTGCAATTCTCATGCGCAATCATGTTTTAGCACCAGAAAGAGCTGTGGCTTTTCCATTGCTGTTATGGATGTAAATTAGATCCTTTATTATTATTTGAACATAATGCAGCTTATTCATCAGTTAATCATATTTTGATCTTAATTTATCTTTGCAGAGACTGCTTTCTTTCAAAGTCTGAGCCCACAGGAAAAAGAAGGAAGCCCTTTGAATTTCTATCTGGCTTCTAAAAAATGTATAACAGTTATGAATATTTTATAGGTTCTTCTGCATCATTTCACCTCACAGGGTACTGTTGTAACTCTAACCCTTTTTACATGAAATGCCATGAAGTCTTATTGACCAAGTGTTAGTGTCATTCTTGAATAGTAATAAGAAATAAAATGACAAACTGCAGTTTTGTCCATCACATTTAAGCTTTCCAAAAAATCAAACAGCAAATACATTAAATATTGATGTAAATCTCAGATACTTTGAAGCTTTGTCTATTTTGTGCATATTTGGTGAGGGTTTTTTTTCTATTTCAGATATTTAAGATAAACCAATGGATTGGACAGTGTAATCATAATTTGTAGAATTATTGGCTACTGTCTAGAAGTATATTACTGTGCTTCTTTGCTGTAAAACCTATGCTAGAAGGCTACCTTATTCAGCTGTTTCTGCTAACTACCATATGTTAAAAACATACATGACAAATTCCCCATTATAACTTCAGTACAAATATTCAAGTCTTCACACTCCAGAAGAAATATTTGAAAGCATGCAGCAAAAATGTGATAAAAATACTCAATACCCAAAACATCCTTAGTGTTAAGTCACAATGAATTTAAAAGTTATAGCAAAAAGATGAAGGAAAACTGACAATCCAACAAAGTAAATTATTGGAACTCTGCTAGTTGCCCAAATTTTGTGCCCTTTTTACCTGTACAACTCAATGGGGTATTTTCAGCAGACTTGTCTTGACATAAAGGATAGCTAAATTTTGGCTGTTGCTTTTTAGCTATATTATGTGATTGCATATGCAAATGAACTTGGAAGGATCTGTTGATTAACTGACTGCCACTTTCACTTGCAGTTCTGAGGATCCAGTTGACTCCAGCTAAAGATAATACATGCCAGGAATGAACCCAAATATAGCTAATCTGACTAATTGCAATTAGTCTTCAAAGATTTCCTTAGTTGCTTGGTGCAGGATTGTGACTCTTCAAAGTGAGCATCATCTGCTGATACAGTATTTTCAGAGTAGGCTCTGGAAGAAGTGAGTGCAAAATATTTTAACCTTGGATTAGTACACACTCTTTCCCTATATTCAGTGCCAACTGCACAGGCAGCAGGAAGCACAGAAATATGAACAAACACCTCACAAATGCAAATGCTACTTTTTGCTTAATATATTTTATTCAATTAACATTATTGATTTTACTCTCCATAGGAGCATCTCAATCTGAAAAACAAAAAAAAAGATGAAACAACCATACTTTGGATTTTATGGCTTAAGTCTGAACTCTTCTCCTTTAATTAAATTGCTGGAAATTTACACGACGGTAGGTTTCTGTAAACATGATGCAAAAATACAGGCTGTCTATGCACTTACCTTGAGAGGCCATGAAGCTGCCTGAGTCACTTCTTCAAAGGAAGCCAGGTTAAAAGACAAGCTTTTCTTGTTGCAGGAAGGGGGTGGGGGAACACAGCATGCACACAACTTCAGAAGGTGTCTGTCGACTTCATGTCAGCTTACAAAAGAACTGGAAGGAAATGTATCGCCTTTCTTATGTTTAAGGCATTTCATGTCTATGGACAACAGGGGGAGATGATGCTAGCAAATAAGAAAAATATTACTCATTTTAAAGCCATTTTGTATCAATAAAATAGGAGAGGTGCATCATCAGTACAAAGAAGTAAATTTTAAGAGCTCGTTGGTTAATTTAAACATACGGATAAGACCTAAGAGTCTCACTTATATTGCACTGCTTAGCTATTTGTATTCTAAGACTAGACAATTTATGTCTTTGTACATTTCCATTTTCCCAGGACACCTACTAAGGACAAAGGAGTTGTTGGCCTTCTTGCAATGAAAGTTTTGACAGTTCAGAGATGGAAGACCTATACTGTACATGATTTTTCATTTTATTTATTTTTCTTGTAGAATCAACTTCCCCTAACTAAGGATCCTGGCTTTTCTACCAAATGAGACCCAGAAAAGGATACCACTTATTCTCCACACCTGAATTGAGGATCTGTGATGGATACGACATTGTGTAAACTAAATTTAAACAAGTTAAAAAAATGGCAAATTTTGCTCCAGACGAATCCCACTTTAAGTCAAAATGTCATGCTAATAATTACCTGCATTGCACTGAGAGAGGGAGGCAGAGAGGGAGACACAGTAACCTTGACTTGCCGGCTCATATTTCTACCTTAAGTGACCAAGTCACCATGGAGATCAGACCCATGTGATCTGGAGGCAGACAGGATTCATGACTGCTGAAATGGTGCAATCTATATATAGAGTCAGAAGAATCAGAGTAAAGTATTTTGGTTCAAACTCTGCTCTCATTTACACTCATGCAAACCCCACTAATCTGAAAAAGTTTGGTCAGGAGTAAATAAGCAGAATTTGGCCCACTGTTTACAATTCAATCAAGTTTCTGAGAAGACTCTAAAAATAGCAAGATAAAGCTGATTTTTTGCTGACAAGAGTTCTAAATCAGAGTAATACACACACAGAGCCCAGTCTTCCATTGTAATGCTGCAGATTTGGGCTTTGTGAAACTGCCTGGAAGCTCACTCACCCAGTGTGTTTGTGGGGGCGGGGACTCAGATGGCGTAGAGTTATTACAGGGCTCCTATGCCCACCCCTCAGCCTCCCTCCAACTATGGTGGGAAATAGGGAAGAAAAAGATGCAACCAAAGCATCTCTGCAGCCCAGAAATGCTTGGTTGTTAAGACCAACAAGGCCTTGAAACTGACTCTTGAAACAATTCCATCTTGAAATTGACCCAAAGCCTTGCCCACAGGGATTGTGTAGGAGACAACCATTGTTTAAAGCCACATTGTTATTTCCTTCCCCTTTCTCCTCCCACCAGAGCTGTCCAGTGCAGAATGTAGAGGCCCAAGGACCTGACCCAAAGAGTAAACACGAATAAATCTTAGTTTTAAAGTTAAGATTTATTTGTGCTTACTCTTTGGGTAAGGTCCTTGGGACTCTACACTCTGTACTGCACCAGCTTTGGTGGGAGGGGAAGGGGGAAGGAAATAACAATGTGGCTTTAAGCAATCCCTGGGGCTGTATTTTATTGCTCACCTTTCTTCCTTTCGTCAGGATCCTGAAATCACCCACTTCTATTTCTCCTACTAATTCTTCCCCGTTTGTGAGCAGCAGGTCAAGCTGCACAGCCTCTGGTCAGTTCCTTCAGTACTTGTACTAGGAAGTTATCCCCAACACGCTCTAAAAAGTTTATGCATTGTCTGTGTGCTGCTGTATTGGTCTCCCAACAAATGTCAGGGTGATTAAAGTCACCAGAAAGAATCACGGCCTGTGATTTGGAAGCTTCTCTTAGTTGTCTGAAGATATGCTTGTCTACCTCATCTACCTGATCTGGTGGTCTATAGCAGACACCAACTACAACATCACCTCTGTTGCTTCCACCACTAAGCTTAACCTGAAGACTCTCAACTGGCTTTTCTCCCTCCATATACTGGACCTGCGAGCACTCATACTGCTCTCTTACATACAGGGCCACTCCTCCTTCTCTTCTCCCCTGCTCATCTTTCCTGAACAGTTTATATACTTCCATGACAGTGTTCCAGTTATGCGAGTCATCCCACCAAATCTCCATTATTCCAATCACTTCTTATTCCCTTCATTGCGCCAGGGCCTCTAATTCTTCTGGTTTGTTTCTCAGGCTTCTTGCATTTATGTACAAACACCTTGGATAACTAGCTGATTTGCATACTTTCTCTTTTTGAATTAGGTATCCTCCATTGTTGTACCTTCCTCCTTCTCGACTTACCTCGGGGCTTGTGTCACAATCCCCCGATGAACCTAGTTTAAGGCCCTTCTCACTAGGTTTGCAAGCCTGCCACAGAGATACTCTTCCCTCTCTTCGTTAGGTTGATCCTGTCTCTTCCTAGCAATCCTTGGTCTTGAAACACAATCCTCTGGTCGATGAAACCAAAGCCCTCTCTCCGACACCACCAGCACAACCGTGCATTTACCTCCATATTTCTACGATCCCTGCCTGGACCCTTTCCTTCAACAGGGAAAGGTAAGTTAGCTAGATTGGCCCATCCACCACCATCTTCTCTGCAATTCCTTGGTGGAAGAACCATGCTGAAAGGATACCAGGGCAGAATAGGGGACACGCGTGTACTTTTCTGCATTACTGGAGATTCTGGGCTGCTGTGCAATCCATAGGAATTGCTGGGAAGGCTGCCATTAGTTGGAGCTCCCCAGGATTGGAGCTCCCCAGAAGTTCCTATAACTTGTGCTGGAGGCTGTTTCAGCACTTGAGGAAGCCCAAAATCCAATGGGCTCAAAGGTGGTGTAAGGTCATTGTTGTGTCCTCCCCAACTCCTAGTACTGCAAGTTCTGTAAAGGTGCAGCACAGAAGCCAGCTCATTAGTTCCAAGAGCAATAATTTCACTCCTGTGTTTACAGCAGCAGGCCTCCATGTCACTGTGTATTCATCTCCCTTTCAATCACTTTGTAAGGGGACTAGCTAAAGCAGAGCCCGCCTCAATGGTTACTTATGAAACCACGACTCTATCTGTTCACTAGAATGCAGTAATTCTTCTCCCAGAAGTAGAGGCAAGAAACAAGAACTATACACACTATCAGGCAGTAATGGCCTTGACCTGCATTAAAAATGGTTCAGTTGCTTGCATACAATCTACAGACATCTAAATGCAGGGGTTGTTTTCATTTTTTATTTTTAAAGTGCGATGAATGTAGATAGTGGCTTAGATAATCATAAAACATGTGCTTTCCACAAACAGCTTGCCATTGACACTTCTGCTTCCAGCATTCTTTCCAAATATTTATTTCTTAGAAGTTTTGAAAAGCTGTACAATTGTAGCCTTTGCTTGCTTAAAGTAGACATTATTTGTATGCTTCTTCCTTCCACAGACATATCTCTTTTTCTATGTCCAGACTTTTTTTCCCCCATTGTTTAATTCGGTTCCATCTTTCTAGTAAGTCTGGATATTTGTTTTCTAACTCATCTTGTTTTCACATAGCTTTTTATTTGCATAGTCCCGTGTATGCCAAAGAATTTTATAATTTTTTCGAATGCTTGGTGTGATTCTCAAAATCATTCAGGTATTGGTTTGAATCTGCTCCTAGTTGAGGTAATAAAATTTTTACTTTTAACTTCAGTAGCAGCAAACTGAAGGCAATGCTAAGTGCTTCTGAAGCCCCCCGTTCCCCATGCCCGAAAGAAAGAGTGAAAGAATGGAGACGTTTCACTCAGCCATGAAATGCAGCCATTTATGGGTAGAATGATGCAGCTATTTACAAACTCACAACAGAACAACTCAAGAATGTATGACAAGGAGTGATGCATATGAGCATTTAAATTGAATTTATAGAGGAATTTAGGGATTTGTAGAGGAATTTATGCAAGATACTAAAGTTAGTACCTCTACATTTTGAGTTTTCAGAATGTAGTTAGGTAACTCATGGGCCACGTCTACACGTGCACGCTACATCGAAATAGCTTATTTCGATGTAGCGACATCGAAATAAGCTATTTCGATGAACAACGTCTACACATCCTCCAGGGCTGGCAACGTCAATGTTCAACTTCGACGTTGGGCAGCACCACATCGAAATAGGTGCTGCGAGGGAACGTCTACATGCTAAAGTAGCACACATCGAAATAAGGGTGTCAGGAACAGCTGCAGACAGGGTCACAGGGAGGACTCAACAGCAAGCCGCTCCCTTAAAGGGCCCCTCCCAGACACAGTTGCACTAAACAACACAAGATCCACAGAGCCAACAACTGGTTGCAGACCCTGTGCATGCAGCATGGATCCCCAGCCGCCGCAGCAGCAGCCAGAAGCCCTGGGCTAAGGGCTGCTGCACACGATGACCACAGAGCCCCGCAGGGGCTGGAGACAGAGCGTCTCTCAACCCCTCAGCTGATGGCCGCCATGGCGGACCCCGCTATTTCGATGTTGCGGGACACAGATCGTCTACACGTGCCCTACTTCGACGTTCAACTTCAAAGTAGGGCGCTATTCTCATCCCCTCATGGGGTTAGTGACTTCGACGTCTCGCCGCCTAACGTCAATTTCAACTTCAAAATAGTGCCCAACATGTGTAGCCGTGACGGGCGCTATTTCAAAGTTGGCGCTGCTACTTCGAAGTAGCGTGCACGTGTAGACGCGGCCATGGTGTCCTGCAGGGGTCCATACTGGGACCAATCTTATTCAAAGTCATATTGATGAAGTGGGCAGGCGATCTCTACAAAGTACACCTTGAGTGCTGGATAATAGGTGTTATATAAATTATTATTACAATCTTAGCTGAAGTGATGCCATCCTTGCTGTCTTTTCTTCCTACTCCCCTTGGCTTATTGTCTCTTTTCCATTTGCAGACCACAAGATAGTTTGGGAAGACGATGGATGTTAACTGTGGGTCATACTCACCTTTGTGGAAACAGTCAGCATGATGCCTTGGGCCTGGATCGAAAGCCTACAGAAGTCATCAGGAATCTTCTCTTCATTAACTTAAATGAGCTTTGAGTCAAGCTGTAGCTGAAGCTCTGGCCCTGATTATATTTTGCAGACTGTTATTGGTAAGCTTTGCTGTTGAGTTATTACTAGTGTTGCAGCAGTTGCATTATCAACAAGTTTTGCTGATGGAGCATCTTAATATCTGAAGGCTTTTCAGCTAAAATATTTTGCCATTAAAATGGTTTGCTGTTGAATTATTTGCTACAGAGTCAATATGCTTTACTATCATGGTGGTTAGCACTTCAGATTAGCTAATTGTTCAGAACAGTCACTTCCCTTTGCTTTTAAAATGGAAAATGATGTAAAATTGAAATCCTAGCTGGGAAGCAGATTTTAAAGTATTAACTTTTTCACTTTTGGTTTGTATACATTTTCATGTAGGAAAGTGTCCAAGTGTCATGTCTGCTCCTCCTGCATCACCATTTTCCTGTTCCACAGCCATACTCCTCTGTTCTACACATTTCTGGCTGAAACGTCGGAGAAGAGGGACTATAATGCTGTAGTATGGTTTGAATAGCAAAGGACATTATGGCTACAAAGAAATCTCCCCGTGGAAGCCTACTTATAGCTTGAGTATTTCGACTCACTTTCACCCCGTGTCCAAGGGCACTACTTATTTGTATTCTGACCAAAAACTGTACCACTCACTGTACAGCTAGCTTCAACGTGCGAAGTTAAAGTCTTCTACGAACTACTTGGCACACTATTCACTTACAGCTAGACCGTGCCTTAAAAGGTACAGATCTTCATTATGCAACTGCCTTGTCTGACACACCAGGAATTCAAGTAGGGACTTCCACAGCTAAAAGCACAAGTTACGATCACTTAAGTTAGAATTCCAAGACTTCCTGAGGCTGTACCTGACTCCTGTCCTCTGAGAAATGGTCACAGAAGGGAATCTATATCACATTCACCGATAGGAATCATATGTATGTGAACAGGTTCTACAAACGAAGGCTATGGTGGACTTCTGGCAGATATGTTCTCTCTGATACAGAGGGATGCTGTTTATAGGAAAGTATGTAAAATGTAAATACTGATCTTTTTCAGTGCCTCTCCCTGTCCTAATTGTAATGTCACTTACAGTGAACCTTTGCGCAGAGTGAAGGCCTGAAAAAAATTGTTTCTTTTGAAAAATCAGGCCTTGTTAGCAGTGGGATGTGAAGGTTTGAAGCTGCATGCCAGAAGCAGCTTTGTGGGGCTAGGAATTCATTGTTGCCGTTTTCAAAGAATAAACAATGTTTGGGAATCATACATTTAACAAGCATTTAGAGCAGTCCCTTTCTGTGCTCCAGCTTACACTGTTCCCCTCCTAGGGAATAAAATAATGATAAAACCAGAACACATATACTCAGCTTGTATATATCAGATCAGCTGACATACAGGCTTTGTTTGAAAAATTATGGTCTCTGAACATGATCCCACACTCTTGTTGTAAGCACAATTCTCATTAACCGCACAAGGAGTTTATCTAACTAGCAAGTTCAGAAATGGGTAAAATATAGACAGCTCCATTTAGTGACAGTTATGACAAAACTCCCTTGATTAGAAACACCAGTATAGCCCACAGCATTGTTCAGAACCAAAGTCATGCCTTTGTGCCACTTTCCTGCTTGGAATTACTCACGTTCAAATTGCAACCATCTTAATAAGCTAAAATAGTTAGAAAAGATTTTAATTATTAACTCTATAAGAAATTATATCTTGATGTGTTTGTTTATTGGGGCAGATCTGCCCTGCTCTGATTCCCAAGAAGATATCAATGACAAATCAAACCTAATTTTAAAAAGTTTGCAGTAGTATAACACTAAGACATGATAAAAAAAAGGATGAACCTACAAGAATGTAGCTGATCACTTAAGCGTTGGTCCATTTGCTACAATTGGGAGGATGATCTTGTAGAGTACTGTGCTGGATTGAGGAAGGGACTCTGAATGCTGAGAAGAAGAATTCCAAAAGCCACAACTTTTTTCAATTGAGATAAAGGCCTAACTCCTTTAGATGTGAAAAAAATTGGCAGCTATCACCTTTCTGAAGGCCAGCCATTGCTCTTCCCCTTACACTGATCTGTAATCAATCTACCTCATGTAGAGAGGGATCATGGTGTTGCCCCTGTATTCCCCTGCATGTGCCCACACAGTGGCTCACACATGACATGCTGTGATGCACCAGCAAAGAGCCTCTGAAAATATTATGTTATTCCAAGTAAAATGTTATGTTATTCAAAGTAAGTAGTAAGAAACACAACTGAATCCTCAAGCAGATTATTGCGGGCTTGCAAGGATTGTACAGGTTGACCCTCTCTTGTCCAGCGTCCTTGGGACCTGACTGGTGCCAGACAAGAGAATTTTCTGGACCACAGGTGGCCAGTATTGTCCAGCAGCATTACTAACACTTTCACTGCTTACTGGCTTCTTAGAAGAAAGGGCTAAATTATGGCTAAATAACAGCAAAGGACACAGCCAGAACAGATATCTGGAAACAAACTTTATGGGACCACGGGAAACTTGGCCACAGCCACGGAAGGTGGTAATCCAGCTAACCAAAATCATAATTGTAATATAACAGGGGAGAGCAACCCTGGGTAACATGCAGCCAGAGGAGGAGGATAAAATAAGCCTCCATCACTACCCCAATGATCATTTCACAGTATTTTCCTCTCTTATTCCTAGGAACTGATGCAAATTCCCTTTCTTTCCCAGGATAAAGAAAGCTGATAAGCATTAAAGTAAGATTCACGTTACGGATGTGTAACAACAAGCTTCATTTCCAAGTTCCAGATTTTCAGCTTCTGGCCTGTGTATCTCAATGACCAGGAGAGCGATGTCTCCTGGAACTGTCACCCAAATTAGACAGGTCAAAGGATAGAGACTGGACAAATTTTTATCACCTGTCCCAGAGATAAAAGGGGTTGGTTTAGGATTAACAACTCTATCCATTAAAAAAAAGTTAAAGAAACAGCTACAAAAAAACCTACAACTACACAAGTCTTAGGAGGAGCTGCAATCCGCATGGATTGAGCATGAAGCATGGTAGGGAAAGCCAAAAGGAAGCTGCCCTCAGATGACCCCCTCTTACCCAGGACAACCACCCAGTTAGGTACATAGAATGTTTGGACCATGTATCAAGTGGGGAAGATTGCAGAGGAGATAAAACAGCACAAGCTTGCAGTTTTGGACTTGTGTGAGACAAGATGGACACAATCTGGGCAGCTACTCCTGGCAACAGGTGAAACCCCCATCTACTCAGGACATGAAGAAGAGGGCACATGACATATAGGAGGCATGGGCTTGATGTTTTCAAGAGAGGCATCTGGTGCTTTAATGGAGTGGACAGCTGTATCATCATGCATCATCACAGCCAGGTTCTATAACCAAATTGCGAGAGGTACTGACTATGCAATGTTATGCACCAACCAATGACGCAGCTGAGGAAAGTAAAACAGACTTCTATGAGAAACTACAAAGTGTTGTGAACCAGAAAGCAAAGAAAGATATCTTGATTTTTATGGTGACATCAGTGTGAAAGTTGGAAGCATAAATATCGGCAGAGAACAGACCATGGGAAAAGAAGGCCTAGGCAAAATGAATGAAAATGGAGATTGCTTAAGTGACCGTTGTTCCTTCAACAGATTGGTGATAGGTTTTTTTTTCCCCACACAAAAGGATCCATAAGATCACTCGGGTTTCCCCCAAACCACAAGTCAGAAAACCAGATTGATCACATCTGTATCAGCAGTTCTTTCAGATCAATGAAAGACACCTGTGTTAGAAGAGAAGCATATGTAGGTTCAGACCACCATTTGGTTATGATAAAACTCAAGTTCAGGGTCCAGAGGTACAGCACAAAAGTGATCAAGCTGGGACTGAGATTCAACAGGGAGCAGCTGAAGGATATAGAGACAAGAACCTCATCCCAGAAGATGCTACTGTGGAACAAATGTGGGTTCTTTCCACACTGCCCTGTTCAGCAGTTTTCAGTAGTTCCTCCTCTGACTATGCTCCCTGTAGTTCAACATCGCTCTTCTAGGAAGCCAAGTGCTGTGCATTTGTTTAAATAAATATGGAGAAAACCTTTGAAGTATTGGGTTGGTAACTAATCCCCTGTTTATGGTGGCATTTAACTCAATTAGGAAGGAGCAGGCCACCAGGAGATATGCAAATGCTAGCAAATCTCTTCAATCTAGGCATAGCCTTTGAGTCATTGCTCTGTGTAGGTCAGCTCTACATTAAAATTATATGATTGTACTGATCCATTTCTGGTACACTCTTAAATAGGAAGTCATATTTTTATTTGAAATTTAAATTAAATCCACCATTTGTTCATGTTTTGGATTGGGTGGGGGAGTTTAAAACAGAAGATTTAATGGTATAATGATAACTCTATTAGGACATGAAAATTAATTTCACTTCCCCTGAGGTATCTTATTTTAATTAACAAATCCTTGATCCTGCTCCATTAATTAGCATTCTTAAGGAATAATAAATTTCAGATGAGCTTAATTCTAATAAAGCATTTAATCCTCTAATAAATAATAATAATAATTAATAACAACAATAAAAGGAATTACAGTCTTAATCCAATTTGTTTTCTATATTTAGCGGCAATGTTTAGAAATCCCAACCAATGGTTTACCACAACTATTCCTGTTTTAATTTTAAAAGAGTTTCATTTTTGCTGCTTAATGTATCTGAAACATCTTTCTTGTTGACTGGATCACTGTGTTATCCTGCAATAATAATTTATGTTTAATGTCAGATCATTTTATTCTTGGCTTTATTTTTCTGCTACATTATCAGTAACAAAAAGGAACAATATGTGGGGCTTTCAAAATTCTTTCCCATGGTTGGTTTGCCAAGAAATCTACTCAGGGGCTCTTATCTAAGACAATTCCATTGGACTGCATTGGAACCAGGGTGTCTGACAGACTTTCCAGCCCTCTGGGCAAGGTGTTTGTGGGGTGGGGAGAGGGTTGGCTCTACACCCCCAGAAAAGGCAGGGCCTTGATCAGAAGGGACAGGGCTGGAAGCAGCCAGCCTTCAGTGCAGCCCAGACCAAGCTGCACCATTCTTCCCCACCTCCCCAGCCAGCCTTCTGAGCTGCCCAGATGAGCCAAATGGGGCTCCAGCAATCATTTAAAGAACCCAGGGCTCCAGCCGCAGTTGCAGCAGTAGCAGCTGGAAGTCCTGGGCTGTTTTGAATTACCAGGCAGTCACCCCCTTTGACCTCTGTCCTATCTCCTGGTCACTGAGCCTGCATGGGACGTTAGGTTTGTAGCTGGTACACTGACCAGCAGAACAGGTATATTGTAGTTGCATACACCTGGAACATTCAGTTGTCATCAAGTGACTACTATTGCTTTGGCCAAATCTCATGTTAATAAGAATGTTCAATTATGCCTGGTAGCCCCTTAGTTCTCTTCAAAATAATACAACACCTGGCTGACTCATCCTTTTTTTACTTGGCTATTCAAACCTTTCATTGTGCTGTCTGTGGGGAGTAAAAGCAAACATATGGGCCATTTCTACACAGGCAAGATCTTCCAGAAGAACAGTGCCTTCTTCTGGAAGGTCTGAGGAGCGTCTACACATGCAAGACACTCTTTTGGATTTCTTCTGGAAGAAGGTGCCCCCTCTTCCGGATTCTGTACTCCGCTTCAGAATCAGGAAGAGCACCTTCTTCCAGAAGAAGGCATGTGTAGACGTTCCCATACTGCTTCTTCCAAAAGAAGCAGTCTGCCGTGGCACCAGCCTGCTGGAGAGCAGGGCCACTGTAGACATGCCCAGCGAGTCTCTGTGGTCCATGCCTGCTGGTTGCTGGGCACTGGACAGGGACTTGGGTCTGGCTTCCTGGGCACAGACGTGGCCCTCCTTGGCAGCGTTTGCAGGGAGGGGCTGTTTGAGTGGGGCCCTTTAAGGGGCCGTGTAGCCAGCAGCCCTGGAAGGGCTCCCTGGCTGTGCAACCCCGTGTTGTTTCCTGCCCTGTTCTTCCAGAAGAGTGCCAGTGCATGCGTAGATGCACTCTTCTGGAAGAAGGGGTGGCTCTTTCGAGGTCCTGTTTGATGTGTACATGCACTCTTCCGGAAGATCTTCTTCCAGAAAAGTGCCATGTGTATAAATGGCCATGGGTAGGCACATCAGCTATAACATGGCTGGGTCTACATGAGTCCCTTTCTTTTGGAAGGGGCATGTTAATGAGCAGGTTCAAAAGATGTTAATGAGGCACTTCCATGAATATGCAGTGCCTCATTAGCATAATAGCAGCCACAGTGACTCAAAAGTGCAGCTTTCGAATCTCACTGTGCCCATGGAGACGGGGACCTTCCAAAAGGCCCCCAAGTTTTTGAAAGCCCCTTCTTCCTATCTGGTGTTAGGAAGAAGGGGCTTTCGAAAACTGAGGGTTCCTTTCGGAAGGTCCCTGTCTCTACAGGCGGCTCCTGATTCAAAAGCTGCACTTTATGCTAATGAGGCACTGCATATTCATGGAAGTGCCTCGTTAGCATCTTTTGAACCCACTCATTAACATGCCCGTTCCGATAGGAAGGGGCTCGTGTAAACACAGGGCATGAGTTTGAGGCCCTTGGTAAACTAGGGAGACAAATGTGAAAAGATTCCTAAGAGCAATCCCACTGCATGGAATTAAGGCTATGAGAGAGAATTAGACATAATGCTCAAGAATCCTGGGGTCCCAGCTTTTGCCAGTTTTTCCTATAGCACTGATGCAAATTCTAGAAAGTTTTTGACTCCCAAACGCTTGGTAGACTTCTGAGTTTTGATTGCTGTAAAGCATTTCCCAGTATCCCCAATATTTGAAGTCACTGTAGCAAAAGCAATTCACAACAGTCCCCAAAGTTCTAAGGTTTCAGCTGAGCAAAACAACTGGATGGAAAATCTTACTTGACATACACAAAAGCACACCGATGCTCAGAATTTCAAACTACAAGACCAGTTTCTTACAAACCAGCTTGTTTGTTAGATCCCAGTGAGCTCCCTAAAACAGACTTGATGAAGACATTGCTGTGTTATGCATACATAAAATGTCTGACTGGGATAGATGAAACAGCTATATATGACTTGCATATCTCTTTCAAAAACAAAAACCAAGAAACAACACCATACTGTATTCTGCAAGACATTAGCAAGGACTCCTCAAACATAAAACGAAGAAAAAAAAAAGCACTTCTCATCTTTGCTGAAGTACAGAAGATGCCATCATTAAAGGAAATGGCCAGAGGATGTTATGAGCAATTGAAAAATAAGATTTGAAGAAGTTGCATTTGAACTTTATATATAGTTGTCACCATCACTATTAGTACAGGCCCTTTCATCTTCTAAGTGATGCTGGATTCAGAGAAGGGAAAAGCTGCTCAGTGCACTAGCAGATGTGTAAAATCAGTGACACTATGGCACAGTGAAACATTGCTATTCTTTCTCCAATTGTCCTTGGGATAACAAAGCACAATTCCCCAAGTGTACACCATGTTCAGGTCTGGAAAAGACATTGTTGGCTCTGAGGACGGGGCAAGAAGTGGGCAACTGCCCAGGGGCTGGCAATTCAAAAGGGGTTGGGGCTAACCAGCTGTTGCTATGGTATTCCTGTGATGCTAAAGAGTTGGCGGTGGAAGGCTAAAAGCAGCCCCACCCCTTCTGTCTGAGGCCCCACCTCTTCCAGGAGCATGGAGCTGGCATCCCAAAACCTTGCCCAGGGGCCCTGCCAATTCTGTCAACCCCCCAATTGTACTCACAAGGAAATAGGACATAACCTGAAGAATCAGTATCGCAGCATTTCCTTTCTGCTTCTCTATCTGTCTGTTTCTACACGGCATGCTAATACACGGAGTGAAAGATGCTAATGAGGCACAGATGCAAATTCCCCACGCCTCATTAGCATAATGTCACATGATTTGGAGTCTGGAAGACCATTCTTCCGGACTCCAAAACACTGTGTAGAAGCGCAGGGGGCTTCCGGAAGCTCCCCCCAAGTGGCCGCGCTTCTACATGGCATTTCAGAGTCCAGAAGAATGGTCTTTTGGACTCCAAATCACATGACGTTATGCTAATGAAGAGCGGGGAATTTGCATCCATGCCTCGTTAGCATCTTTTGCTCTTTGTATTAGCATGCCACTTTTGAAGGAAGTGGCCTGTGTAGAAATGGCCTCTGACAGTATGAAATGGTGCTAGAGGAGCTGCAATTAAATCTATCAGAGACAGATTTAAATGTCACAGGTGAAAATGTACAGATGAGGAACTTGGCCTGAAGACTTCAATTGCTCACATTCTCAAGAACAGGCTGGACACGTGAGGGATCTGATGCTTACTCTACTGGTTCTGAGCAGCCCTCATTGCCTGTTTCTTAGATCTGCTGTATGTACATGTGAGGACAGAAGGACATGCTAATTATTTTATGTTTGTGTATAATGTGCTGTACCAAAAAAAAGATGGCTGTGCTTATTTGCTGTATCTCTACTCGAGGGGGTTCATTCTGGATGTTAAGTTTCTACACCACAGACACGCCCTATAATTCTACATTGCCTTTCATCCTGTTGCTTTTCTTTCACACAAAAGGTGACTGACATTCCTTAAGGTGCTGATAACTGCCTGCTCCAGTAATCATGGACATTCTTGAGTTGCAAGATTGGTTTCAGCACTCAGCCATGTTAACTTTACTTTTGTCACAATTATCAACATTCCTAGGCACTTACATTTACATGGGATGACTCATGGCAATGTCCCTCCCATGTCTACCTCTTTGTGGGACAGTTTGAGTGCTGTCCTAGGACACAATAAAAAGCATGTGGTTTTTGAAGTGCATTTTCAGCACATTTTTGTTTCCTGTATATTAGAGGCTTTTTCTCAGCAAAACTTTACTAGTAAAAATCGTCTGGTAGTCTTTGCTGTTACCAAGAATTCATTGATTTGGTTAAACACTGCAGATGCATTTCCAAGTTTACTCTGAAGTACTATCATAAATAGAAGAACGTAAATTACAATTGCCACCACAAATTAAGACAGTCCTCTTAGTGGGACATCACTCTTGTTTTTAACAACATTTACTCACCACAGAACTGGCTCTGAACTACTGAGCCCCTCCCAGAAGGCACTGAGCATCCTCCATGCTTACTAGGTAGTTTTTAGTAGACCATTATATACCAGTGTTGATGTACTTTCAAAATTGTGGAGTGCTCAGCTTCTTGTGGGATTGAGCTCTCATTTACAAAATTCAAGAATCTGCAATAGGTGTGCCTGTCATTCGTGCAAATTACCAAGATTTTGCTGTTGTAAGGACTGGCACAGCTGAGAACCATTCTTACTCCAAATAATTAGAATATTTTCTGAAAGTGGTTCATTTATGGATGATTCAATAATAGCCTAATAGCAGCTTAATGATCTTGTGCTTTGCATAAGGGACCTTTATCAGCTTTCAAACTTACTGTAGCTCTGGTAAAAGTGCATAAATCTGAATTCCAGCTTTGTCCAATACATAAACGAAAAGTTAAAAAAATGGACTTCTCGTAACTAGAAGCCCACAGTAGGTTCATGTGGTAATTACGTTAATGTAGTTGTTAAAGCTTTCTGTTCTAGGAATTAGCATATCTGAAATTCAGTGGGGAGAAGAATTAGATACTCTAAAAGGAAAAGAAGAAAATAAATTTGATGGAATCAAATAGCATCAACTAGAGTACTAGTGTTCTCTTTTTCAGATATTGCGCAAAATTTTGCTCTCACTTACCTCACTGCAACAGTAGCTAATCCTTGTGGATGAGAGTAAAATGTAGTCTCTTATTTTTTTATACAAAGAATTATACATTTTATAGACTCCAACATTTGGTTAATGGTTACTAAATCTGGCATTTACAGAGACATTAGGGAAGCTTGTATTTATTTGCAATTTTATTTCTCTTGCAGTGAAACGTGGAATCCATACAGCTGTACAATGAGGATGATTACAATTGCTAGAAATGAAGGCCTCCTGGGAAAAAAAAATATCAATAGCAGAGTTTAACTACATGAACCATAATTGCATTATTAGCTCTGCTGTGCAGTACCACAGGAAAGCTAATGACATGACTCTGAAGAAGCTTTATAGATTATAGAAAACTAAATAACCTCTAGGGCTCCCATTGACCATACAATTCATTTCAGTTCTCTGCTTTTACAAGTATGAAAACTGCTTCCTTATTTTTAATAAACCTTGTGAATATGGTAACAGTCTTTTCACGGATTTTAAATATGTTAACTGAGTATACGGTTGTGGATCAGCACTTGAAATAACAAACAGACATTTGTTTAACCTTAGCAGTAGGAAATTTACCTGTAAATTGTGTTTGCAGTCTGAGCATAACGTGACTTTTCTGTGCCATGGGCGAAGGGGAGTGGGAAAGTGGCAGAATAACTGGTTCTAGTTACCGTCTGAGATGCTGCAGGAGGATTCATGTCACCAAGGGTCAGTGGAGTGAAGCCTTCCCCCTTTAACAGAGTTCCAAATTTAGTTACTTTGAAGTCAGCCTAACTTCAGTTTAGCAGAAAAACTCCAATTTAACAGCAGAACAGCAAATTCATTTTTACTGCATCTTGACAGAACAAAACAGTTATCTGCTGTGAGTTAGTCTCACCTCATCTCACCCTAGTTGAGAGAGATTTAAATATGTAATTCTTCACCGTTGAAAGCTATATTCTCATTCTGTTTTGGTGATGTAGAGGGGAATTCCTGAAAAGCACATATAGCCCAAGTAACCAGCCACGTGCTGTTGGAGTCGAAGAACAAAAGCATCCTCTCTAACCTGCCCCAGCTAATGTACATTTGCTTTTGTTCATAGAGCAAATAATATATTTATAGATTAATGGGCCATGCTCCCAGACAACACCTGTCACTCCTATGGTTCTGTGTAGTAGGCTATGATGGAGTCAAGCTTTATGGCATAGAAGTGGCCATGGAGTCACCCTACAAAGCACTTCTACATATTGGCTTCATTGCTGGATATATCTTCCATGGCCTCCATGATTTCAGTGCTAAAATCCATGAGCAGGTGCTTTTTTGTCTACCCTGTAATATACTATGAAATGGATTAGTGAGTTGCATAGGAACAAATAGGCTGATATATGTTTGGAATACACTTATTGCAAATTCCAACATTTCTAATGTGTGAGGAGAAGCTATTACCACAGTGACATTATGTCATTGACATTTGTTTTATTCCCAGTTACCATTACAAAACGTATAGCATTTCACACAGTTGCCCAGTGCAAAATGTTACAGAGGGCTCTGCAGTGATCTGAGTTTGTTGCTTCCATCAAAAATTGGAATGTAATTTCCAGAGAAAACTTACTTCAGTGGTAGCACAGTTTGAATTACACTGAGCATGTTTGAAAATCCTATTCTTTATTCTGCTGGGTTGAGAACCACCAGTGCATAGAAGATCAGTACAAAACCTAACGCAAAGCACTATTTAAATCTTGTCTTCGTTGTCTGCACAAGGCTAATTTCATCCTCAGTGTTCATCTGTGAACTTGGCTGGTGTTTTTAGGACTTTGAAAATACAAAACCCAAGTAGTCGACATGACACTGAGAAAAGACTGCTGTGAAGGGCTTTATAGTTTACACGTTACTGTTTCTTATGGGTCTAGTTTGGAATATTAACATCATGTTCAGATGATAATCATTCAGTTTCTGTATTTATAGAAAGTACGGCTCTTTAAACATTTCAAAATTACATTATCTCCTTTGGTGTAATATTTGCTATTATTACTATGGAAGTCTGGTAGTTATCAGAACTTCTTTTAATATTTGGAAGGAGCTATAAAAAAAGAAGAATGTCATGTAATCGTCAATGTGCTGCCACTTAAGAAAATCTGCTCTTTAGTTACTATATATTTGAGACAGTCTGTCTGTCCATCTGTTGTTCAAGAGCTCCTTCTAAATAATAAGAGCTAGAACTACTGAATTAGGTATACAGCTTCCTCTTATCATAGCTTAGAAGCAAGGTAAGGGTTTGGTTGTGTCAGGAAAATGGGATGTGCCTGGAGTGGGATTGCTTCTCATGAAACCATACAGAAAAGAGACAGAATCACGAGGCAGGTGAAAGAGGCTGGCTGGACGTGTGTGCCTCCCATCTCCAGTACTATCCCAGCTCTGGGCTTCCCACCCCAAGTGCTCTTTAGGGAGGGCAGGGAAGGCTAGGGACACGATTCCTATCTATCTTGACTAGTAGCCATTGAGGGACCTATCATCCATGAATTTATCTAGCTCTTTTTGAACCCTGTTAAAGTTCTGGCCTTCAAAACATACTCTGGCAAGGAGTTCCACAGGCTGTCTGTGTGTTGCATGAAGAACTATTTACTTCTATTTGGTTTCCTGTGTATTCTTGATTATGTCTCCTTTGTTATTCAAATATGCCTGCTGTATACTTCTCAAAAAACACTAGCCAACTTACTTGTCTTTTTAAAAAATTACAATATTTTGCAGCTAGTACCATAAATTGACAATCTCATTTAATCTTTCAGTATGCAATAAATCTATGTTAATTCCATTTTTCTCTGAACCATAAGATCAAAGAACTGGTAGCTTACTAAGTGACTTAAAAGGCTCTTAACAATGGTAAAATGCAGCAATCTGAAAATTATTTCTATTTGCATGGATTTATAACCTCCCTTATCTGGCATGCTTGGGACTGACAGGTCCCAAACAAAAAAAATCTGCTAGATAGGGGAAAGTGCAGGGCTGTGCTCAGGGACTGCTGGAACGCAGGTCTCAAGCCTCCATCCCTGGGAGCTCTGGCCTCAGTGCAAACTCCCAGCAGCTGTCACAGGGCTTCAGCCAGCCCCTGCTCCCAACCCCTGCCACCATAGGGCAGATAGGGGCTCCGGCTCTCGCTGCTGTGGGGCATGCATTGGCTGCAGCTTCTGGTCCTGCTCTGCCAGAGGGCTCCAGTTACCAGCCTTATGGCAGCATCCAGCTGCTGCTGCTGTGGGACAAGAGGGTGCTCAGGCTCCTGACCCTGCACTGCCATGGGGCAAAGAGCAACTCTATCTCAGACCCAGAGCAACCTCTCAGCCCCCACTGCCATGGGGCGGGTTGGGGGGCTCCAACTTTTGGCCCCCTGGCAGACTCCTGGCGTCCGCTGCTGTGGGGCAAGTGGGGGCTCAGGCTCTGACCCTGTGCTGCCACAGACAGGCACAGACTCCAACTCTGGCTGAGGGGCTCTGGTTTCAAGTAAAGCAACAGCATCCCACCCCCTGCTACTGTGAAGCAAGCGAGGCTCAGGATCCTGGTCTTGTGCTGCTGTGGGTAAGGAGGTGGCTCCAACTCCTGGCTCCTGCTGCTTGGGGTCTCTAGTTCCCAGACTAGCAGTAGCCTCCCACCCTGCAGCCATAAGGTAGGCAGGAGTTCTGGCTCCCAGCCCTGCTGGTGTTCCTGCACCTGCCAGCTACTCTCTCATCTAGCAACACCCATGGTCATGTCAGATGACAGAAGTTGCTGGATGAAAGATACTGGGTTTGGGAGGAGCAACCTGTATTTCAATTTCTTTCAGATACATAGATTAACATGATATAAGGAGGAAGACTCAACACTAGTTTTGTAAAGGGAAATGCCTCACCAATCTACTAGAATTCTTTTTGGGGAGTCAACAGATATTTGGACATCTGCGATTGAGTGGTTATAGCATGCTTGGGATTGCAGAAAGTGTTTGCCAAGGTCTCTCGCCCAGGCCTCTCAAACAAAGTAAGCAGCAAGATCATTAACAGGTACAAGACAGGAAACAGAGTAACAAATGGCAAGTTTCAGCATGGAAAGGTGTCCCCCAACAATCTACTGGGACTAGCGCTGTTCAGTATATGCACAAATGATCTGTAGGAAGGGGCAAGCAGCATACTGACAAAATCTGTCAACAATATAAAATTACTCAAGTAGTGAAGTCCAAAGCAGACTGTGAGGCATTACAAAGGGATCTTGCAAAACTGGGTGACTGAGCAATAAACCAGCAGATGAAATTCAATATTGATAAATGCAAAGTAATGCACATTTGCCAAAATAATCCCAACTATACATAAAAAATGGTGGACACTTAATTAGCTCTCACCACTCGAAAAGAGATCTTGGAGTTATTCTGGATAATTCTCTGAAAACATCTGCTCAATATTCAAGTAACACAGAATATTAGGAACCATTAAGAAAAGTACAGATTTTAAAACAATAAATATAATAAGGCTACTGCAAAAATCCATGGTATGCCCACACCTTGAATAGTGCACGCAATTCTGCTTGCCTCATCTAAAAAGATATTACAATTGGAAAAAAGCTCACAAAAGGACAACAAAAATGATTCAGGGTATGGAACAGTTTCTATACTAAGAAAGATTAACAAGACTGGAACATTTCAGCTTGGAAAAGAGATGATTAAGGAGGGGTGTGATAGAGGTCAGTAAAATCATGGATGATGTAGAAAAAGCGAATAAGGAAATATTATTTACTCATCCACATAATACAAGAACCAGGGGCACCCAATGAAATTAATAGGCAGCAGGTTTAAAACAAATCAAAGTACATATTTCTCAACATAAAAAGAAAACCCAGACATTGTGTGGAACATGTTACCAGGGGATGCTTTGAAGGCCAAAACTCTAAAGGGGTTCCAAAAAGAATTAGATAGCATCACAGAATATAGTCCATCAATGGCTCTCACCCAAGATGGTCAGGGATGCAACCTGGATGTCCCTGGCATCCAGATAGCAGAGGTTGAAGTAGACAGCAAGGGATGGCACACTTGATAATTAACCCCCATCTGTTCCTTCTCTCTGAAGCACCTGGCATTGGCTACTGTTGGAAGCCAAGGCACTAGTTATTCTTATATTCATATCTAAAATAAGGAAGTGTGGATCAGGATAAAAGAAGAATAAGGTCTGCTTTAAAAAATCTGTATTAAAGGAAAGGAAAATTTCCACTAAGAGATAATTATTGTGCAGCTATATAGATAAATATTGTAACCTCACCAACAGAGTACACTGGGTTTTATTAGCAAAAATCCATCAATTTCTGCCTCTTTGAAAGGTAATTCAATG